>NW_027286985.1:45742711-46063718 GCF_022747635.1 Hetaerina americana | reverse complement strand
TATCGTTGAAGAGAAGATACTAAAATGGAAATTTTTGAAATAGGTATAAGTGAACTGGAAACACTTTAACCCAAATCAGTTTCTCATTATTTAGATTGCTGTCTAGATGGTCTTGGACTGCATCACTTTAAAATTCGCTGTCGAAATTTTATGCAATAAGAATATATGACCGTTGCAAATTGGAAATATGTACCTATGTTTTTTAAAAACTATCATCAGCCTGCATTAAATTGCAATGTTAGTGAAACATAAAAGGAGTTTCAAAGGTGCCCTTGCTTAAATAACGACGATCATCAAAGAAGATGTATTGATACATTTCTTACAAAATATGACAAAAAAACGCTCGTTCTGAATGTCCAAAAATATGAAAAATACCTCAATCCATAATAAATGATAACAATTGAAAATACGCGAAGGTAAATAGCATATAACTGTAACCACGTTCCCTGGAGTGAATATGTATTACAATATTTAGATAAAATGCCACATAAAATAGATAAGAGATGTATTAACTATCATAAACTTAAATATATCACGCCCAAACCATTAAAAATATCATTACAACCGGAGAGTTCTATATTTTTCATGGTTGTAACGACAAAGAATTAACGAATTTAAATATTTGAAAATTGAATTTTAACGAATGGTTTGCTTAAAATGATAATGAAGACGAATATAATAATGTACATCGTTATGAAATACGTTATTAGAATTATTTGCGCTGCAGGCAAGTGCAAAAGAGTATCTAATGCTATTTAACAAAAAAATACATACGTACACTGAGTCTCTTTCCTTTTGCTTCTTTATTTAATTTTACTAAAAAATAAGTTAATACTTCTAATTTCAGTCGTTAAATTAATAAATATTCTTGGGATCAGTTATAAACGAATAAAAACATGCCATGTCAACGATACGTAAGTTTGCTCGCTTCCCTAAGTTCGCGATGACCAGCTGTAATGTACAATGCACAATATTTGATTTTCCTTGTTATTTCGGCTATGACCATTTTTAAAATGGCTGAAGTAAGTTAGATTCTGATTCAATAAAGAACATATAAGGTTAATGGTTGAATAATTTCACGCGTTAGTGTCTTCTCTCTCGGTACCATTAAAACCTTTCCAGAAATTACTGAGAAGGTACCAAATAAAAGTATACTCTATAATTTCTTAACTTCGCCTAAAATTGACGGGGTGGGGATGATGCTATTAGGTATAAGGTAAGAACTCGAGAGTGCAAATACCAGTGATTCTCAAAATGATGATCAACTGGGACTGGGGAAAAATCTCGCTGTCTTGCGGAGGAGTGTAAAACCTTACAGCCATGTCTGGCTGGCTTAGAGGTTCAACAAGTGTGCGTGAATGGAAGAGAATGGGGAGGGGTAGGATTAGTCAAGATAGGTGGGAATAGGTTGGCAGAAGTTTATTCGCCGGCGAGGAGGAAAAGCGATTCTTTTTTTGTCTGATGCGACGGGAAGTACAAAAACAGATCTTTGGAGACGGTTAATGAGAGGTAGGGGCCTGGAAGAGATGAAAAATACTACCTTGATCAAAAAGTTCCCGGAATAACCACCGTGTGGCGCTCCCATCGTTCCGATTTGAGTTCTGTTTATTTTGTTAAATTGGTACATCTGTTGTTGATATTCCCTTTAAATCTTAGTGTCATAACTTGACATTTGCAAAAGTTACGTAGCCAAGAGTACATCTATCTCTGTGTGTGTTGGCGATTTTTTACAATTTCAGAAATGGATTTAAATTTGCAACAACGAACTTGTATTAAATTTTGCGTAAAAAACGGATTTAGTGGCGCACGGACGTTGGAAATGTTGGAAAAGTGTTTCGGCAACGATTCTCTAAAAAAAACGGTCGTTTACCAGTGGCACGAGCGGTTCAGAAGTGGTCGTGAGTCAATCGAAGATGATGAACGCAGTGGCAGACCATCGACATCGAAAGTCGGTGAAAAAATTGATAAAGTAAAAGAAATGTTGGTCAATAACCGCAAATTAACCATCAGAGAAATAGCGGAGGACTTGAACATTGCCTATGGATCCGCCCAAGACATTGTGGTTAATGATTTGGGTTTCCGTCGAGAAGCAGCAAAGTTGGTGCCAAAAGACCTCAATTTCATGCAAAAAAGAGACCGTGTTGACGTCGCAAAAGACATGATTTGCGAGGCTGAATCCGATCCCACATTCATCAAAAGGATCATTACTGGAGACGAGACGTGGGTTTATGAGTACGACACGCAATCCAGACATCAGGCAAGTGAATGGCGTTCACCAAATGAGCCGAGACCAAAAAAACCACGTCGTTTTCAGTCAAAAAAGAAGGCAATGCTGACGGTTTTCATGGATTACAACGGTGTAGTGCATCATGAATTTTTGCCAGAAGGCCAGACAGTAAACAAAGAGTATTATTTGGGCGTTATGAGACGTTTGCGTGAAGCAATTCGCCGAAAGAGACCAGAAATGTGGGCAGAAAACTCGTATCTGGTGGAGACGGGGCGAGGTTGGACTGGACGAGGTGTGCCTTCCGCGCTTCCAGTTTCACTCCAACATCGGCCAGTAATTCCATTCGAGCGGGCTAGTCACTCTAACGTTATTTGCGTTTCATATTCCCACGATTCCGCGTAAAAGGCACTGCCAAATAACATTTTATGCGGATGCACACGTGAGAGAAACAATAGAGCCGGAGTTAACACCTTTTAAATGCCCCTTTTCACATGTCTACTACTGAGTAAAAAACAGTATCTGTATAATAAAATCCGTCAAACAATTGGTAAATAAACCAGCACCCAGATAGGGGGAGACTGATATTATATACTCCCTTTTAAAAGACTGATATCGCTGGCGAATGGTTGTTTTGGCCATATGGCGTCCATTTGGTTGACAATTGATTCCAATTATCAGGCTGTGATTCCCGAATACGTCCGTGTTTAATCATGTCTGACATCTCTAGGATCAAAGGACCCATTCATTGAATATTTTCCTGTTTGGTACGACGCCTGGGTCGATTACAGAAAGAGCCCAGCGGAAAAGTAAACCTCGGTGTGGAATTAATCCGATGTTTTTTACTTTAAAAATATTATTAACAATATTCGTCTCAGACGAAGTTGAAAGAAAATATACTTCATTCTTACAGCAAAAACTTGAGCATTCGCAGTCAACAGTGAGATCAAAAACCTCGAATGCGGATAATAGGCAATCAACGGCTACATATCTGAGCTAAATCTGCCAGATTTCGTCCCAATTCTTAGCTACACCATAGAATCTGGACGGCAATGAGGATAATGGGTAGAAAGTTAAAACATTAATTTCTAGTAAAAAGAAATTTAAGGAAGTTGATAACCGGTTCTCTAGGTGTACTCGGTAACCGGGTATCCACTTCTAAAGGGTTAATGGGATGTAAACGAAAGATCAGCATTTGCTAGCATCTTATTATATATATATATATATATATATATATATATATATATATATATATATATATATATATGTATATTCGTAAAATTAGTCTTTCAGGATATCGATCAAACATGTATTTATGTATTTGGAGTCTTGTGGTATAGATATCAATAAAGGTGGAAGAATACTACGCGTTAAGTAGAAATGAGGAAACGGCATGGAGGGCTTATATTGTACAAAGGGTGGAGAAGAAGAGGAAACGTGTGGGGGTGGTTATGAGCAGAAAAGAATGAAAGATTGAATTAGATGTGGTGTAGAGATAGGGGAATGTCGGCTGAGTAAAAAATGGAGATATCTAAGCGAGTCTTAGAAAATAAAAAGCATTTTTCGACAAATGAAAGAGGTAGTTCTTATTAAATTCTGTACCTATTTCATTAGTTCGTTTCAGATGACCTCAAAATTTGTAAATTTATTTTCGATTCTAAATTTCAACTGAAGCCACGCTATCAATAGTCTCGTTGTGATTTGTGGGAGAAGAGTCAACATATTTACTATTTTCCTTATTTTATCAAGCTTTTCTTCGTGATGTTTACAAAAATTGTATAAATACAAAGATTTACTTCACTTGAAACACATATTTTGAACAAATAGTAAGCTAAGATTCCTATGATGATATGTAAATAATCTTAAAGCTGAATCAACGAAATACCCATTTGAACAACTAAATCGATTGAAAGTGCCCCCCCCGCCACACGCCCCCCCCGCCACACGCCCTTGCGGCGGCTTGCGGGGTATTGAGTAGATGTAGAAAGTGGAAGGAGAGTTTGAAAATTCAGCCAGATTTTTTAGACACACGATTGTAGTGAGCATTCACATTTAAAATAATATTTTGGTTACCGATATATGTATCAAAATCGGCATAAATTCAATAGCAACAAACAATGTTCCAGACTCATTCGAGATTGTTTGGTTTAGGAAAACAGGACGCATCTATGGCCAATATTTTCTCATGAAACTCACTCGTTTTCCATTTTCCATTCGATTCAAAAATCTATTAGATTATTGTAAATATTGGTAAACGTATTTTTCTGGCATTTAAACTTCGAAAATGTTCATGGCGTGTGGGCTCACAATCACCAACAGAGTTATCATGGTGACATATTCAGAGTTGAGCATCGGGAAAATAGTTTTTTAATAGCTAGTACGGATGGGTTTAAGATTTCATTTCTTAGTTTCGCTATGGTATAAACGGCTATAATGCTGAGATATTGCATCCCAGCGGTCATATCCCTTGTTGTTCCTTTTTGGTGTTTCTTTTCTTCTTTTTCTTTGTACATATGTTTACTCCTAGTTCCCTTCTTCTCCGTTCGTCTTCCTTCCTCCCCCTTGCAAACATACAGAATCACGCGCTAGCAAATCCCTCCAGATTGTCTTTTTGCGTCACCCTTTCGGGCGTTCTGCACACACCGGTTGCCTCGCTCCTTCCGAGGGTCCTTTACCTCTTAAACCCCCACCCCCCACCCCCATTTTACACTCTCCCCTCCCACACGCAAATCCTGCACTTCCCCCAACGCTTCACTCCGTCCGCGACCCAACTAATAGCGCCCTCTTCTTCCCCCTTCACTCGCCATGCTCACCACTTCCAACCACCTACCCCCCCCCTCAACTCATATTAGTCCGCTGTGTCCACACCGACGAGTGCGCGCATGTACCAGTGTCTAGTCCATCTCTCCGCTGTTATCACCCCTCTCATGTCCCTCCGCCAACCCTGGTTTCCCTTATCACTATCTCCTCGTGAGAGGGTGAGGATAGTGTAGTCCGAGCATTTCGTCGTTCACTTGTCCCAATCACCTTTCCTTACTCTCAGTTGTTCGCAAAACTTAAAAAAAGAGCAAGTCCCCTCCTCGAAGGTGAGATCTTAAACCTTCTGCCTTCATCCGTTATACACGCAGTCATTTACACCGCCTGATATCTACGTACTCATTTCAACCCATTGTAAAATGCCATCCGTGTTGACTGCAGCCCTCCTCTCCTCTTTGGCTTTATTTTGCTTTTTTCACTTATTCTGTTTAAGAAGAGTTCTCTGATTACATACTTTGCTCTCCCTTGACGAATTTATGAACCTTTTCGAGCGTGTGCTCACGTACGTCTCCTTGTTGAAAAGTTAGGAATTATTTTTTATTAAAACCCTATTACCTGATACATATTTTGATATTTTATGTTTTACATTTTGAAACATGGTAGGTTTTCATAATCTCATGTGATAGAGTCACCAGCAGTGGTCATTTAAACGTGTTCATTACTCAGGGAATGTTCTTGCCATCCGGTGATAAGCCAAGTACGTACTCACATAGGAGGATGAACAACTATATTTTACTGGTTAAATAACACTTTTTGTGCTTTATAGCTCATGTATAGAGTTTAATAACACTTTAACACCTCTAAAAACACTTATATACTTAGAAATTCAATGTTGATTTTTGCATAATTTCAATTTATTCATTTATTCATTATAGTGCCAATTAGAGATTCCGCAAAAATTTCTATTCTTTGTATACTGTTTTAACTCACTTGCCAAAGTACATGTGTCAAGCCCTTGGCTCTTCATTGCTTTAAGGATCCTGTACCAATCTTCCTATTCTCATAGCTGTTTTCTCAACTTATTCAATAGCTCCACTTCCTTTATTTTCAGAAAAACGTTGTTTACACCCTCTCTTAACAAAAATGTTTTAATGTTTGCTGTATACCGTGATTCATTCCGAGTTCACATCCATCTCACCTGTCCTTCGCGGTCTCTTTATCCTGCCTTCTTTCCATCCCATCTCTCGGGCACTATTTACCTTCCAGGCATTTCCTCCCTCGACTAATTACTCCTCAACCTGACCGAGTCCTTCCTTCGCTTGACTTTCTTTCTTCCCTACCCTCTCCCTCTCTCCTTGCATGGACTCTTGCGAGACGTCTTTAAGACGCCCCCTTCCCTCTTGCAACCCGAACCAAGTCCTTCGTCATCCCTCTTCCTGCCTTCTTCCTCTATTTTCTCCCTCATATCTTTCCACTCCATCCCCGTCCAACACTTCGCCTCTCTTGATTTCCCGACGGAAATTCTTCTTTCATCTGCTTGACCTTCCGAAACTTTCTCTCCTTCCGCGTTTCCACAACGACTGCCATCCTTGCCAACGAGCTTTGTAGTTTTACCCACCGGGCTTTTCTTCCATTGGAAAAAAATACAATTCTCTTCTGTCTTGGGATATTTTTGTTATTTTCATGACGCGTAACAAAAGTTACTCACCCGAAAGAGAAATAGGTGTCTACTTAACGCAGGAACAACTACTGATTAATAGGAATCGAAAATGATGAATAGACCCGTCAGATTTGATCGGCCAACCGCGATAACAACTTCCGCTTTGGTTTGATGTTTTTGTTAAGATATGATGAACGTTATAAATTACTAAACTACCAAACTTCTAATGAGTGGTGCTATCATCAAGATAAAGTTTACAGAAATAGTACTTAGCATTTCCATGTGACCGACTCACAGTGGCTATTTTTTAGTTTGTTAATCCTGTTCAAGTCTATAATCTTTTCATTTAAATACATTGGTGATACAGGTATTATCAAAAGGATACATTTCACCGACAGAACTATCAGAATCTTCCGAAATATATCAAATGTTTATCCATTCGAGGTCTTTTGGGATTTACTTCTCAAGAAGCCCATGTGACTTGGTCTGATTTCTTTCTTGTCTCTTATAATTAATGTTCTTGTCTCGTTTATTATAAACCACAATTTTGTCAGTTATGCTTTCTGTACTTAATTTTGATTTCTCTTTCGTAGATAATTTCGATTGAATTTCGCAATAGGGAATCTTTGAACTCATTTGCTGTGCCTATATAATTATTTTTTGGCGTTTTGTGTTAATTTAAAAATTAGGTATGTAATAACAATACCGTATCTTATGACTCATAAGCATGAAATTTCATCCAAATATGCGGAAAGCGGAATATTTTGTGTTAACTTTATGATTCAAGCATTAAAACAAAAGTTCTCTCTCGGATGAAAGAGTTGCATGAAAAACCTTCTATCCGATCTCCCATTTACAAATATTTTGACTAGCGTATCGTCTGAGACTGCCAATTATGGTGTAGCATAGCAGCTGTTGAAGAGTTTTAAAATAGTATATCCCTACTGACCAACGGAGCAAGCTGATTTTTTACGTATATTCTTTATTCTATTGATACGACCGGCATTCCTATCAATTTATTTCATTCAATCTCAAAATTTGAGAGCTAATAGAGATAAAATTGAAGAGCAAACAAGAGTCATATAACATGTTTTTCGTAAGCTGTTTTTTATCCAAATATTCTATTTGCACTGGAAATATACGAAAAAGTATATCTTAATTCAATGCACAGAAGAGGAAATCTTATCAAGTACTTTCTTTAACTAGCAAAACTTTATTTTTCAGTATGTATTCGAATAAAAAAGTGAACATCTCTCGCAAATAGTATCATTTTTTTACCTATTTCTGTAAATACATTTCGATTAATTTACTCCACAGCCGTAAGCCCTTGAGGCGAGCCGCACGGAACACGGAAATGATTTTCTTTTTGCAACAGGGTTTTCGCTTTTTACAACCACTAGTAATCAACCAGAAGGATGCTTTGATAGGCGACTGTAGAGCTCACATATTACTAAGCCAAAAGTATGTGAAATACTCACATCAGGGCAGGGGAGCTAGTTCCTTTCCTTGTGAATTCCATAGAATTTTCACACACCAATTTCATTGGTGTTTATGCTTTGATATTGTTGTTATTTGTCAATTATATGATTAAGTACACAGTTTGAGTCTTTTTTCCCAAGACAAAACCAACTGTATACAGTTCTTGCGGAACCGTTTCTCAGCCAATTACGTGTAGTCTACTGCTTTCACTGGCCTTCCTCTATCGTGTCTTCCTCAATTGTATCGTTCCTTTTCTCGCCTCCCTCCCACGCAAACCCTGCCCTGAGCTCCTCCATTCCGCCGAGAGCCCAAAGCCAATTTCCGCCCCCTCAAAAGAGCGCACTGAAAAACTACCCACTCACCCTCTTTTGCTTTTCTCTGCCTCTCCCTTCCCTCTCTCTCTCTCCAACACTCCTCCTAAACCTTCAGCAGCTCCTCTTGCCACCCTACTGACTTTCTCCCGCCCTCACAACCCGTGGATGAGAAAGCAAGGCGGGGGAGGATGGAGAAGCGGGTGGCAGGAGGGGGTGGCTCGTAAAAAAAATACCCTGCTAATGTGTGGCCCCGAGGGGAAACCGAGCGAGAATGACAAGGGAAAGGGGAGGAGGGGAGGTGAAGGATGGATGCAGGAGGGAAGAATGGATGGAGAATGGGAGGTCCTGAGTGGGTGGGATGGAATGAGGATGATTTTATTTCTCCCATTTTAACCGTTCTAGCTGCAAAGTGTGCGCGACTTGCTAACTCCTCCGTGTTCCATCATTTACCCTTTGCTTCCCCCTCTCCTCATCGACCAGTCTTATTTCACTGATCACCCATCCCGTGTTTCGCTTAGCAGCCTTGTTTCTTTTCTCCTATTAGACTTGCAATTTCCCATAATCTCTATCTCTCTCTATTAGTCCGCCATGTAGTCGAAAGAAAAGAGTTTTTGACTAACAAAAATCACAGAGCGATGGTACATTTGTGCGATTTTCAGATTGTTTTCAAGGGCGAACAGCGATTTTTGTTTAAGGAATATCAACTTCTTGTTTTTCAAAAGATATTTACATAGTCTTTGGCCGCAGTCAATACACTGACGGCACTCAAGTTGTCGAGCTAAAAATCGAATGGGGAAGGAGGGTCTAGAGAGTTCTGTCACAGCATAGCAAGCATACAATCTAAACCTAATCTTCCAAATCTGATGCTGATCCTAAATTTAGTTTAATTTGGGATTTTAACTGCATTGGGCTAAAATGTATTTCTGTCTTTGAACAAACAACTTGTTCCAGAGCTTCGTTTAGGGAATCAAAAATTTATGTTTCTCTTTTTAAGTTTTTGATTTTTCAATCCCAATTTTAAGTACTTAGTATGCATGCTATATTATGAAAGTAATGCGCATTGTTTTATTGTGCCACGACTATTGATGGCAGCGCGGTAAAACCGGTCGGGAAATGTGGTGGATGATCTGCCATTCTAACGCTGCGGTTCGCTAGTTTGCTCCGATCACTCTGAGCGTAAATACGTGCCTCCGCGTGAAGTACGATGGAGCGCCCAGCCACATGCCACATGCCTCCAGCCACACGTCCTTCATCGTCACCAACTTCGTGGCCCGGAGCACCACCCCCCAGTGGGTGGTCTCCCAGACCCTCTACAGTCCTGACTTGGCTCCGTAAGACATTTTTTTGTTTCCCCGACTGAAGAGAGAGCTGAAAGGAAAGCATTGGGAGACGGTGGAAACCATCCAAAAGCATGTTACGACGTCCC
Organism: Hetaerina americana; assembly: GCF_022747635.1. Classification (NCBI taxonomy): domain Eukaryota; kingdom Metazoa; phylum Arthropoda; class Insecta; order Odonata; family Calopterygidae; genus Hetaerina; species Hetaerina americana. The sequence goes on along the minus strand of NW_027286985.1, from coordinate 46,053,858 downwards.
TTAGAGACCTTCCCGTCAAGGAGTTCCAGGGTGCCTACCAGGCGTGGTAGGCACGTCACCCCAAGTGTACTGATGCAGGGGGAGAGTATTTTGAAGAATTTTGAGCATTTTTACAAGTACGATTAATAAATATATTTTACCCAGGAATGCGCATTACTTTTATAGTGGACCCTGTAAAATATTTTATATGAGTATCAATAGAAATACCAAAATATTTCCAAATTTAATTTATATTTTTACCGGGAAATATTGGTTGATATACTGCCTTATTAAGGTCACCACATGGGGGTGCAGTTGAGAGGTAGAATACAACGAAGATCGATAAGATGAAGGAAGAAAGAAATGAAAGGATGACGGAAAAGTAGGTACACAGCGTTTAAAATGATTTTATTTTCTGATTAAAAGGTTTGACACTGGTCTTTGAGAGTTAGTTGTATACTCCCATTGATGGGTGATAGGAAATTTGTCATTTATGAATTATCTTTGTCTATTTTTTTGGAACAAGAATTTACTTGTGCTACAATTTAAAAGAATGACATGTATTGGCTTTTTCATTGCTTGAGATGTATTTTGTTGTAGCCGGGACAGTTCTTTATTTTATACATATCAAAGGTATAGTGCTAGATAACCCCTTCTCGACAAAAATCAGCGCAGTTTAAGCGGCCGATCAAAGGTTATAAAATTTGATCGTACCATGACCAAGAGCATTGATGAATCATGAAATATGGATAGACAATTAAGTTAGGCGTCGGCAAAAAGAGTTAATGTGAAGGAAAAGAGTCGTAATGATTTTCAGAATAAAAATTATTTTTACCGGTCAAATAAAGTACTAAAGCCATTTGGAATTATGCAAGTGATTACATGAAAAATCATTTATATATTTATAGATGTCAATCCCTTAGATTTTTATGGACTGAATAATTAAGAGCTTGGAATATTATTTTTACAATTACTTTAGCATTGAAATAAAAATTAAATGACATAAAATTAACTTGGACACTGATTAACTACTCTAGTGCCCGAATATTTACAATTATTTGATGCATTTGAGGTATCATTGGTAGAGTACACTTCGGTCGTCAGATTCATTCTCCAGAGGTAAATTTTGATGCAATGAATTTCACAGCCATGCACTTGTTCCATAATCACTCATAAGAGAAATGTTCAAGGAGCTATTTCAGGGCACAACTACGAATACTCTCAGCTAAAGAATTTAAATCACCAGCTCGTATTTTACCATTACGTCTGATGGAGCCTACAATAATCATAATCTCAATTAGAAGAAATTAATTAACACTGCAAACAGTATGGAATATAATAGACCATTGGGAGATTTTCATTCATAACATAGCCACTGATCAATAAATAATTCGATATATCTGACGAAATAAAAACTAAAAACGACAGCGGTAGTCATATTGCTTTGTAAAGTTTGGTTCATAAATTTGCGAAGTGTATTAATTCATAACTTTCCAAAGAGATATGAGTTTAATGTGAGTGAAAATATATTATTGCGTCAAATATCCAGCATCAAATTAGGTCCGAGTAAATGTGATGAGCGAAGCATAAAAACTCAGCTACAATCGTCTTATGTTCTTAAAAAAAATCTAAATTACGAATCGGAGAAAATTACCTCTGCAGTTGGGGATGGCATCCTGGTGAAAAGACAACTGAAATACCACCACGACGACGTCTTTTTCTTCCTCCACTCCCACACAAAGGGAATAGGTAGTAATTATGGTCTCACGGAGGGAGGAAATGTGATTTGGGGAAATGGGAGAGCGGAAGAAATTGCGCGTGTTAGAGACGGTATTCTCGGCGTTAGGGGAAAATGACGAAGGAAATTATATTTCGCGTCAAAAATCATCTTTTATCAACTATAACTGTAGCAAAGGCGCCCGGACGCAACTGAAAAGTTGAGGCGGGGAATACAATATCTAGTGACCACGGCGCATAAATTATTGGCCGTGCTCGAAATATTCTCTTCCGGCGTAACGTTCGCAGACGTCACTGAGGTAGTGGCAAGCAACACAACTGACTAGCGGATGCATATCGCTTCACCCCAACTTCACGCATGAAACTCCTTCTAACACGCGCAGAGAGAGAAAGAAACGACGGGAGGAATTGCGACGGGAGAGGAAGTGGCGAGTCGGCGGAAGAAAAAAAAACCGTGCATCCAACCTAGTGCTCCCTTACGAGGCAATCAACTCGAGATGATTCACTTTCGCGTTTCGCGAAGTTGATTTTTCTGCCCCAGCCAGAGGAGGTTCGCCACGCTATCTGACTCGTTTCCCCCCTCCCTCCCACGAGAGCAAATGAAGTGATTGGTGGAAAGCTAACGGTCGTAAAAATTTCATTTGCGCCGTTAAAAAATAAGAAGAGGAAGAAAATTCTTCGTACGGTTCGTTGAAGTGGGCAAGGAGGAGAAAATGGATGAGAAGATGAAGATGAGAAATTGATGGGTGCAGCGGTCCGTTTGAACCATTCGATTTGGATGGAGAAAGACGGAGTCATCACAAGAAATTTACTTTTTCTAAAAGTCATTGTGTGAATATCTCCTACCTAAGGAGTGAGTCTCTTTGGTAACCTGGTTTGTATAGGTTCTCTTACTCATTATTTCCGCAGATGGAGGGTGAGATATTACATTATACCCTTACTTCTACTTTTATGAATGGTAAGTAAATATCGGGTGTTCATGTTACTAACTCCAGCAGTAGAGCCAACATTTAACGGCCTGAGTAATTAAAGGAGTTTTTTTTTAAGTTCGCTATTGCAAGTACAAGTATTGGAAGTACATGTATCGTGCATGAAATTTAGTAAATTCAAGCGGATTGACTTAAGGGACTCATAATTCATTACTTGCACAAGCAGTTTGCCCCTATCCCTCTGGCATGGGTTTGAACTCAGAACACAATGATTAATTCAAATTATCGTAATTTTTACGCATTCAGAGAAATTTACCATTTCAATACGAAGCTGGGATCCTTCAGGAATGCTTCAGTGTAATTATCATTCATGCATCTTAAACAATGGATTTCACTACTACATGACCCAAGTCCAGTATTACACAATCATTTCTCGGCATTAAAAAGCATGATCCTGGCTGGCTCTTCGGTTTTGCGTAGCAGTCGTTACTCGGCACATTCTGATTTCTTATTTCCCGTGACGCGGTGAGAGATAAAAACACCTTGCACGCAAGCTACAGTACGAGAGAAGACTGATTTAGAAAAACCAATCATCACTTGGGCGTCGAGAAAAATATCAGCCTGTTCTACAGGTCAGCTGCCTTTGCTATTCATGGCCACTCGTTTCGTTATGCATACCGGAAAGGAATTATTGGAGAGTACACACACTAAAAACTTTCTTCTCAATCATCATCGAAAGGTTTCAGACACACGACTTGGCACCTTTATTCAACTCTGTTTGAAAATTAAATAACAGGCGTCAAGTATGGTTTTAAAAGACTTCTACGCATCATCAAGAAAAGGAGAGAACAAATATGGCACATAGTTTCAACGGGATAACACCTTGTCTAAAGAGTAATTGAATATTATATTGGTAATCGGAAAACATCAACGCATGCTTAATAAAAATTATCTATTAAATTTTCCTAAAAGGTTTGAATTCAGTATCAATATTTTGACCGGTAGATTCGAATTAATGATGGATCCTATTTATCAAAAATCGGATTTAAAAAATGAACACAAACCATAGACACCTACAGGTAAATAATAGAAATTGAATCCACCCTCAGCCTCAGGGTAATTAGGCTTAACCTGAGTTTTCGGTGACAAAGATGGACTTCGCAAAAAAAATATTGTCTCTTTATGTCATGTAACGGAGTTGAAAAGAACATCTTAAGATCATCTTCTTGCACTGATGTTCGTACTTTGCTATAGGTTACACTTGAACTTGCTAATTGGCCTTGGCTATTCATGGTGAAGGGAGTAGGAATCAAGATGAAGCAAATATGTCTTGAGTGTTATTTCATCATATAAATAGAAAGGTATTTATAATGGTGCATTTTGAAACCTAGCTATCTCCACAAAAGTCTGAAAAAATGCCTAATACCGTCCCATAATTTCAATCCTCAATAGGACACATAGTACCGTCTCTTAGGTGTAACTCATTTATTCATTTACATAATTTTATCTTTACTGCATTTTGATATATCGCTCAAAATTTGCGTAGTACTCCTAATTTTATTTTCATAGAGCGAGTAACTATGGCTGCTCAACCATGAATGGGAAAGTTTTTCAGGGCGATAAGCCCACATTTAATGATATATTTCATTTAACTACTTTGCGACTAATTTTTTGTATCGAAATATTTGAATTTACGAAGGAAGATGGCTATTGACTGATTAAACGAAATCGCTCATATTTTTTCACCAATACTCCGAAAGGCAGATTTGCAGGTGCAGAGACGATCGGTGGCAGATGAAAACAGAAAACACGGTTGGCAGAAAAGAAGGATAACTACATTTGGATGTCTTATGGATATGATTTTCATTAATTTTAGAATAAAAATATTACATTTTAGTGGTTTTATGACGGATGTAATCGTATTGTAACTGCTATCTTGTATTCATTTGACTGCGTTGAATTAACCAAGCATCGCATTATTTAATAGAGAGCAAAATTAGTCATAACTCATTCTGATTTTCATTTTGATGAAGGATCGGGTGAATTAATTTTTAAGGAAATTATTGTTAGATAAGCTGTTTGTTAGTTTTTATCTCTCCCATTAAAATAACCTAATTTTCCCGACCCGCAGGTAACCTTTCAGAATATCAGATAAAGGTATCAGGAACTCCCGCAGACATAAGTCTTAAATTATGTTTTACATATTGTCATAGATGTGTAGCATTGAATGTTTCTCATTAATGTATTCAACCAAATGATTGCTGACGCCTTATGATAACAATGTAGTTAATTTGAAACCAGGTCGTAATAGATATTAATGAAAGGGATGGAGGTGGAAAGAAAATTACTAAATCATTAACCTCTGGTAAATTTTTCTTCCTAATTGTGATGGATTCTTAAGTGCTTTCGCTTTGTTGTTGTCCGAAGTTTAATAGTGTTACACCAAGTTTCGATTAAATAAATCGATGCCCTTGGTGTCGTCGTAGAACACCGATTTGATCGCCCACTCTTTTCACATACATCTGTCTTTTCGCCACCAAGTGGACTTAAATGACTATAAAATATGGGTAGGGAGTTGCTGTTTTGTCCTTGGAGCATCGATTCCGGAAGCGAAAGGAATTAATTGGAACAAAGTGCACCTAAATCACCAGTAGCGAATGTGTAACAAGCAATGCGTGATCTTGTGCCCCACAACAATTTTTCGTAGTATGGCATGCATGATAAAGCATTATCATATAATATTAAAGTTTTACGAATTATATTAAATAGCTTTTGCTAAAATTTGTTAATAACTAAATTGAAGTTTTAGAAATAGAATATAGGGCTAGGTTAAGAAATAAGCTCCAGGAGTCACTTGATATAGTACAGTTTAGTTAAAGATGTAACTATACGGGTAAATGCAATACATGAAATATTAATTCTTAAGGAATGGGTTTAGCCTCACAGTGCATTCGGTGGCCAGTGCTTTTAAAAGGATTATTGGAATCGGCTCTGTAACCAATCAAGGCAAAGAAATTCTGTTTTATATGCACAGTCCATGGTCAAAGTACAAAGTTAAGTCACATTTCCTACATGTGTCCTTGGGGTAGGAGACCGTTGTATGTATGCTGCATGTACATGTGATAATGGTATTTCGCCTTCTTACTTTTCAAATTCTAGCTTGTACGTTATTGGATAAATTTTATACTGCATCCTAAGATGCAATTGTTTGTTAGTTGTTATTATATGTATTTGCATGCATGTAAGTTGAAAGGATTTTTGCATGAATGCATACGCCACTGTGGGTATAGGTTTGTATGAATGTGTTGATTTTACATGTGGTTTCGTTCCCTATTACGGGTGGTGATCTTAACACCCCCCGCCACACCCCTTGCGGCAGCTAGCGGGGTATTATGTAGATGTGGATGAAAGTATAGGCAAGTATTCGACAAGCATTTCACCAAATCGATTCAATGCTGCCACCTATTTTAGGTTGCATAATCCGGGTACCGACTTTCATTTAATAGTTTGTGTACTGACATCTCCAACCATGAACACCACCCGTGGCAGCTGTAAAACAATGCGTATTTGCATAAGAGAAAACCTCTGCCCCTTTATCATATAATATTAAAGTTTTACGAGTTATATTGAATAGCTTTGATAAGCACGAAAATGGAGTTATAGCGCCATTTGTGACACACTGAAATTCTTGGGTGTCGCCCTAATTCCACAACTAGGGGCCCTTATGTAACTTCTTGACCGAGCGCGACCGCATTGCTTATGAAATAGTTGAACCCAGAGTTTCCTTAATATACACCCGTAATTAAAATCACAGAACTTCAAAGTTAATTATCATTCATTTGAAAACCACTCACAGCCACTATTTTCTTTGACCAACGTTGGAAAATAGTATTTTTCTCGGTTAAATTAATTGAATGCAAGGCAAATGACCATGGTTACTTTTTTAATATAAAAAAGAGTAAACTGCTGTCACTCGTTTTACTCTCTACGCCTCAGCAAATCAATAATTACAAGCTCACCTATGTGAGAAGGCCAATCATAATTTGCCGAATGGTTTAACTTATCGTCAAAATTGAACGCAGAAGTAGTCGATGTTAGTGTCAAAACTTTTTTTTCACATTCGCTCAGAACAAGTTTTCTCATCTAGGCATTCTGCACCTCAAAAATAAATACTTCATCTAAACCAACCGAAGGATGTGGAGATGGATAGAAAGTTTGAGATGGGGGAAAAAATTGCAAAGTGCCATTATAATCAACCCTGTCTTTCAATCCTTTGCGACAGGGCGCGCTTGAAAAAGATTAAGCGCTCAGTCATTATTTATAGGTGGAGCTAATTAAACTGTCATTGCGTGGGACAGTGTCTCAAACACACGCACAAATACTTCCTCTCCATACAAGGGCCTCGCACGCCTCCCACCCGCTCTTAGTGAACGCTCCCGACAGCAAAAAGTTTCAAACCTCGCTGGCGGCAAACCTTTCTCTTCAGCCATTTTTTTTACCTCTTTTTTGACCCGTTTTACCTATCCATCTCTTTTTATCTCCCCGCCGCAATTTCGTCTTCTTCTAAGAGGCACGGCAAAAGGATTTACGAATGAACTGCATAAGCGTCGACTCCCTCATTCCGTATGAGTGCTTTTTTTTTTCTTGGAGGAGATATTGATGAGGCATCGAAGTCATTGTGAATGAAAGTGAAGTTTGGAATGAAAGTTGTGGGAAATGATAGGTGATAAATAGCTGGTAAGGAGTAAACACGGGAAATACGGGTTTATATGATCTTTTTACTGCGTAGGCAAAATAGTTTAACGACCGAAAAGTAGGGGGATAGTTAGATATGCATAGCAGCGATTCGCCGAAAGCAAAGGAGCTCAATCAATCATATAGCGAAATTTTTTGTTATTTTTTGACCGTCATGGGGGCAGAGAGGTTGATGTAGGGGTGCATAGTAGTATGATGTTGTGATGTAGTTATATATTTCAATGGTTCATATTGACCATTCTGCATCCAGATAATCTAAGAAAATACATTTCAGACATTATGGATATAGGGATTGATGCATAAGGATACCTATTGAGGAGGAGTTGTACCATTCCGAAAATATGGCGACAATTGAATTGATTTTGCTGATTCGAAATATAATTTTTTATAACATTCCAAGTAAGGCACTATCCACTATTGTAATAGACTTAATCCTAATTTAGGTGAAGCATATGAAGAGACAAAGGCTAATTTTGTATAAAATAACTAAACTTAAATAATTAAAAAAATCATGTGTAACCATGAAAAACGCGCTTAATTTAATCCGAAAGAAAGACGTTGAAAGCCAGAGATGTAAAGGCAATTAAAATGATTTAGGAGCCAGACTCAATGGAGTACCGAAGACCGCGAAGAATTATGAGAGCTATTTGAATGAAAATGTATGAGGCTGAATATGCTATTAGCCTTGTCGATGCAGAATTGGCTATGGCCACCTCCGCTAAATGTCTGCACATTGGCTGTTAAAGTTCCCTCGCAGATTTCTTATGGTTGAATATAATTTTTTCCCCATAGAAAGAAACTATTTGAGTTGCCAGTTGTGAGCCTTTATGCGTTTATGCACCGCATAATGGATGTAAAGCATACAGCCCACTGTCAAAATAAAAACAATTAAAAAATTTTATCTTACTGCTACAAGAATTATTCAAGATGCATGACTTGGCTTTGAGACTTACGAACGTCCATAAACGTAAAACGTGGAACAGTATATATGAAGTTATATGGGAATGGAGTCCCCATTTATTTTTATCGTTGTAAAAATAACATTTATTATCATTATAATAGAGTATTGTAGCCTCATTATAATATTCAAATATATCTTACTGTGGACATTAACTGCCTTCAATTCAGTTCTTTAGAGGGATTATTAAATATTCCAGCATATTACGTAGATAATGCGTCATTTTACATATTCCAGTGCCATAAAATAATAAACTGGCACATCAGTTCCCATAGAGATCTAACAAAATTACGACTAAAGAGTTTTCGGGTTCTTCGCCTTCGCAGCATCGAGCTGAATTAGTTAAAAAAGACTATTGACGCGGGATGAATAGGAAGTATCATCAAGGATATAGAATTCGGGTGCTAATAACATATGAAGGTGAGAGAGTTAAACAACATTATGGAACACAAGAGCTCAGTCTGCACACAGAAAGATTTTATGAACAGAAAGAAAGTCAATTGAACGCAATGTGATAGAAATATTTCAGAAATATAATCATCGCGTTTAAAAGCCTCTCGGGAATGTCAGGATTTCATTTGTGGGTGAATATTTTTTTATTTCATAATAATTCTTTATCCTTATGAATTTGATGTGTTCCTTGTGGGTTATGTATCGTTAAATGCTCGCAATGGCTCATTGAATGAATGGAAAACTTTGAAAGAGAAGCTGCATATGAACAGATCAACCTTGGGGATATTATTGCTGAAATGACTCATTTCAAGAACCAATAAATAAAACAGGGGATACTTCCGACTAAAACTATTGATATTTTTCTTTTGATTGATAACCGATATATATATTTGGTTTGAAATTATATTATTTTTAAAGAGTGGATCAATAGTGGTAGGATTGTCATCGAAATGTAACTAATGGTTGATTGATGCATGTTAAATATTTCATAAGCGTTCTAATGATTAAATTGAATAATAAGTTAATTTCCTATTATTAAAGGTAAATATTTGAATATTCTTACATGGTTACCCATGGCTTACATTACCCTAAGTGAAATTTCAAATGATGGAGGGATACTTTGATGAAAAGAGTTTTCTTCCTTCTCCTAACTTATTGTCAGTGTCGCAGGGATTTAATTTTGAATTCTTGCCTTCTTTGTATGAATGCGCAACTCCTCATTCGTATACCTAATCTTCCAGTTTCTTTGTAGGTGTGGAAGGGACATTCGTGGAACTCGGTCGCCAGAGAATGTGTATTCAGAAAGAAGTACTGCAGGGGTAGGAGAGGAGACTTGAGTGACGAGAAGGGGAAAATGGAAGTCGCGGGGGGAAGGGTGGAACTAGAGGTGGGTCGCGAAGGCTAAAAGGGTTTTAATAGCCATTGGGTCTCTTTGAGTGCGACTTCGAGTTATGTTTGGTCTTTAGTATGGGCGTTCGGTCTTCAGGTAAACGACAGACCCGCCTTACCGCGCTGGCTATGATCACGGAGGAATGGTGATGTAAGAGATCTAGGGTGCACGTTGAAAACTCCGCGCGGTGGAAAATTTCATTTTCTTCCCAACTCATTAAGCTGTATCATGATTCGAGATTTACGTGGGGGACTTAAAAGAGTCATAGAATAGGTTTCATCCCTCCACCTACGCACCTTAAACTTTTAATTCCGAACCTTAAATGCACAACGTCTATTGAATTCAGCCTTTTCCATTGTCAAATAAGCGGATTTTCCGTGCGTAGCTGGCTTGTTCGCTTTCGCCGGTTCTGTGGCTTTTGCGTGTATTTGTAACGTCACTAAACCCATGTTTATTGATGCTTGTGTAGAACTTTCGCCCCATCAACTCCAGACCTAAGTAGGATATTTTTGCAGAGACTATGAATTATGAACTTAATGTAGGTAGTGCAAACAGGGAATTGGCGTCATCCAACGAGTAAAATTCCTAATATCCTGATTATAGTTTTGGTTCGCTCTTCACTGCTGGTGAAGCTAGTGGTAGCTGGTACCTCTGATATTCAATCCTTTCCTTTGGCAATTGCGGTCGTAAAACGGTATCACAGGTAAGTATAAATTCACCTAGAATTAATTATTGCTTGTGATGGTTTTACAATACTCTCTCTCTCTCTCGCCCTTTACATTACACTGGAAAGCACAAGCATAGGTTCATCCGCCAAAATCTCTCAAGACGCCAAATAGGATGGCAAGGCTTCAAAATTTGAGGTTTTAGGGTGTGAAAGTTGAATTATATTTTTGGAGATTTGGAGAAGGGGGGAGAAGTGGAAGGAGAAAGCGAAAAACTGGCGTAAGGGGGAGACTGAATAGAGAACGAATGGATATAAAAATAACGTTCCATTCCACGCGGCTAAAGCACCCAGAACTAATGAATCATGTACGATTACCGTTTCTCCTGAATTTTTTATATTTAAAATATATTAAAATTTTCACCACGAGTATTTTTCAGTGTTATGTTTCAGCTCCAATGCTATTGATATAAAATCATGATTCCTATACAGTGAAATTAATGAACGATTGCGTAATTGTGATCACTTGAAAATTTTTCTGCAGATAATGGTAGATGACTCCAACTTATTTAAACTCATTTCTTTCCTGATTCGCCCTAATTTATTGCTGTGCTCTCTTTTAAATGAAAAATGAGAATTTGTATCATGCCATGTCAAAATTTAATAACATCGAAGCCTTCAAATGTATCGATGTCCTCCCCTTTTTACACTAAATTTTTGTATTTTTTTATTCCTCAGTAAAATATCAATGTCAATGAAGGCCAAAGTTAATAAATAGGAGTAGGGAGTGCTAAAACCTTTACGAAAAAATAATTTTCAACAATAATACTTCTTCAACATCATTTAGTCAAATCATTATTAGGCAGGAATAACGTCTTTTATGAACAAAACTAATCCAAACGGCTCCCAAATACGGTATCAGGTCTCTAAGGTAGCTTGTAGTAAGTCCTCTTCGTAAGGTAAGGTCCGTAAGGTATCTTCAGTTACAACAATAAATTCAGTTGTCCGTACAAGGAAACAGAAGTACAGCAAATGACTTGGAAATAATGAGTGCTAACGTGAATGAAAATTCCTTGAAACTAGTGTTGGGTAATAGCATCACGACCAACCATTAGTGACTAACTAATACTTAATCATAGTGTTTAGTATTTACCTCTGCCTGGATTTATAGCATTCCTTCGTATGGCGGCTGCGTCCAAGATAGCAGGAAGCGATATAGTAAAAAATCGGAAATAATTTTACACAATAGCAATCATTCCTGCAGGCTGTAAGGAGTTTATTCTATGCTCAAGACAAAATCCCCAGATTTTACTCCCAGCACAATTCTATTATTATCTATTTCCCTTTTGCTATTTCCGATATTCTAGGTGAGTACATGGATCTCCTTGAATAACAGGCAGAGCCATTCACGCGGTTGATTCTAAACACCTTTCACTATGGGTACATGTCGAAATGTTTTGTCTGCATCTTACCCAGCCACTCAACATTAATATTTTAAGGATGTTTTAAAGTTAGATTGAAGGGAAATGACACAGAAGTGACCAATGGCTAAATATTCAATATTTATACGATATACATCGTATTGAAAGCTACTTTTGATAGCTGTAATTGGAATTACAAATATTACAAAAGGATTTATTTCGTCATTTATAATACGACGCCCAAATTCAAATTATATTGTCCATACCAATATGATATATCAAATATGACATTTAGATAGCCACATCTAAATTACTCTTCGAATTCCTCTTCATTTGGGACTTGAAAATAACCAACTATTAATTACAGTCACACAACCGGCATTGATGGTTTCAAATGCGAATGGATATGGACATCGGGCTAGGCCAACTGGAGAGAAATGGTCTCCATTTAAACCTATCGTCTAGAACGTAGGAGCACCACAGTGTATGCGGCTGATCGTTTTTCCAGATTACTTAGCGCATAGTCAACGCAGTCAAGGGGTTCCGCGGAGCGAAAACGGCGAGGGTGGAGGGAGGAAGGAAGAAAGAGAGGAGGTCGGGTTTGGAGGTTGAGGAGGTGGCATTCCCTCCAAGGACATCGGCTTCGCACTCACGCATAGAAATCACACCCTACCTCCCCCTTTTTCCCCTTTCTTCACTTTAAGTCTCAAGCCCGCTCAACTCATACCTCTTCCCCATTACGCCTCATTCCCCACTCCCCCCAGCGCCATCTCGCTAGCCGCGACTCCCCCGTTCCCCCTGGCATGCCTTTCTCGCTTGCATACAACGGCCGCCTCACCCAACCTCAAGACCCATTACCGCTCCCACCCTCCCTCTCATGCCATTACACAATCCTTTCCCATTCTCTCTCTCCCTCTCCCTCTTTCTCCCTCTATCACTTCAGGCCAAGCCCAGACGCCCACGCCGTAAAGCAAAGCCCACACTCTACGTCATCCCACGACTGACATGCGACTTTTGCCCACATCGGTCCTTTTATATTGCTCGCTTATTTCTTCCATTTTCTTTCTCTGTTTCCCATGCCCATTGAAAGTGTTCAAGAAGCACGAACACATTCTTCGTGGGTCTATCTTCACTCGGGTAGCGTCTTCGTTTACATGATTAGCTATGTTAACTCTGCGGTAAGCTATGCATGCGCTCGAAATTTATTTTTGTGCTATACTTTTACCTTTCCCTCATTTTCCGACGGTTGAAAAATAAAAGTTACGTTTTGGAATTACTAATTCCCAACAAATGAAAACCATTATATCAATTCCCAAAAAAAGAGGCGAAGGCCATGTACGTAGGTACTCAGTAAACGTCCACCGAAGGATTCGAGTGATCAATAGGCAATAGCATATAGCATGTTGCTCAGTCCGGTGGTATACATTGAAAATTTGGACGAAAATTCCCCCTCGGAGGTGTATCCCCATGTGATATTTTAACTTAAAATATAGTTTAGCATGTAAATTACAGTGGTAATGTGTAAATTCCTTGGTAGCTTATGATTAAAAACATTTGGAAAGACTCTTGGATCAATAAAATGTCCTTATCTATGAATAATTTTCATAAAAGTAGTAATTTAAATGAAAACTCCATCATTTTTCTCACCTCCTACCCCGCAGACATAATAAACTACTTTCATTTAAATGGTTCAAATACCCCAACAGAAGTGTACCTCTCGCAGTAGCTTCATTCCATTACTAGTTTATTTTTCCCTTGCTCGAATTAACTCCCCCAGTATAATTTCAACTGGAATGGCTAAGTCTCATCGATGAATTGAGATTAGTTTCGGAGAGTAAGATAATTCAGAGAAGACGAAATATATGGTTTGGCCTGGCGGGGCTAGAGGCACGATAATAATCAGGGGACCTTATGGTCAGTGACTGAAAAATCCCCATAATAGTTCGGTGTCGTTCTTTTGGTATGCAGAACTTCAATTAGTTCTCGTCATGTTTTTGGGTTACCTAACCTTCTTTTTCAATAGACTATCGAAAGAAAAATGCATAATATGGCGCTCCTCTGCTACTCATACTTAAAATTTTAACGGAATTTCCCATTTTAGATTAATTGCTGTCAGCAGTTTACGAATTACGCGGAACGACACAACTAAACGAGTAATGAGCAATCAATGGAGCCATTAAATAATGCATTGATTTCGAAACCTGTGGGAATATATGGAGGTGAAGGTCTACCGGAACAGATGCATGGAAGGACGTTAAGGAGACGAGTTTTTATGCCAATACCGAGAGGATATGAAAGAGAAATGGGGTCAAGACTATTTCGTTTGCATTTGTTTACGTGACAAACGACTCCGATCGATCACAGAGGCACAACGAACAACAAGGATCATATATCGTGTCTCGGTTAGCTCTCACTTATTCTACGTTGCAGTCCGCTCCAAATGCGGCCTTAGTAGTTCACCTGACTGTTAATTAAAAATTTTTATTTTAGTTTTGAGACGTTGATATACAGTTTAAAAACGAAACATACTTTTAATTTCTATTCTTTATCCTATTCTATATTTCTATCCTCTCTATTGAAATCGTAAGTAGGCATTTATTGTCGTAATTTAAGCTTTTATCAAGTCAAAATTTGAAAGATTATTTTAGTTATATTAAACATATTATCATGATATGCTTTTAGCGTTATATTTATATTTCTTTCTTTATATAAAAGACCATACGATATAAAACAGCTCATGCCTCCCTCTGGTCACTCGTTGGTACTCATTTTAAATCCTGCCCTCATTTGAGCTGGATCTCATCTTGTAGCATTTTGTTCAGTTATCATTCGAAGATATTTTGTCCTTTTTTTATGCGTAAAAATTGATATGACCGGTAAGGCAAAGGCTAAGGAGGGTGAAAATCATCTAAAATATAAGCCTTTTCGCACGAAATACAAAAAAGGAAGTGTTTCGCTATTGAAACCATCATCAAATTCACGTAGTTGGTATCAAATAAGTGTGCAATTTCATCATCAGAGTCCCTGCACCCCATCTTCTGCCTGTTATTTGACCCGCTCGTGCCCGACCCCTCTACCACTAGCCCCAAATCTTTCTGTCCCCCACCATTCGACTTTCATGAATCCCTTACAACAATTTTAAACGCACTTGGACTCATCATCCGCATGTAGTGAAAATATTCAGAGTCAAATGTTTCTGAGAGGTACCATTCGAATATTGCTAAACCACAAGAAGCCATGATAATGATATGTTTAATACCCAACACGATATTTTGAGGAAACCCCGAGGTTTTCGGAGGTTTCCCAGCGCAGAAATATAACATTTGTGAGTGAACCAAAATACTAATTAAATCAAATGATTGCGTTAAAATTTATTAGTAACTTAAAAAAAGTTTTATAAATAAAATATATGAGTAGTTTAAGAATTGAGTACCAGGAGTCACTTGGTCCAATATGGTTAAGTTCAAGAAATAACTCTATCGGTAAATGCAATTCATGCAATATTAATTCTTATGGAAAGGATTTAGCCTCACAGTACATTTGATGGCGAGTCTTTAGTAAAAGGCATTCTTGAAATCGGCTCTGTAACCCCTCCAGGAAAAGAATTTCTCTTTTATATGCACAGTCCATGGTCAAGGTATTGGTATTAATATTAGACAAGCATTCCACCAAATCGATTCTAAGCTACTACTAATTTAAGGTTGCATAATACGGTCACCGACTTTCCTTTAATAGCTTGTGTCCTAACACCCCCAACCATAAGCACCCGTTGGAGCTGTGAGATAATGTGTAGCTGCTTATGAGAACAACTCTGCCCCTTTACCTGAGAGCTCACGCACTCACCCGCCCACTCCGCTGCCCTTGACTCGCTCTCACCAGAGGCCTCATCCAAACACGCCAACCTGGGGACGCTTGCCCGCCACGTGTTTTTCCTCACAAGATTTGACTCTCGAACCGATCTGAAGTTCGAAGCTTCCCCCATTCCACACATATTTTTCATTCTATTAATTCCTCTCCCTTTTCCTTATATTTATCTCCCTCGTACTCCCCTCGCTTCCTTGAGCACGCTCATGGAAATGTGGTCCCCTCTCGAGAAAAAGAGCCGAGAGAGAGAGAGAGAGATGGTGGACGAGGCAAAGACGTTGGAAAGATCTCGCTAGGGGAGTCCTTAGCTTTCTGAACGCCGATGTTTAAAAAAAAAGGGATGGTCATCAGTATTCTTGGAGTAATAAAATGTTTCAGTAGTTGGAACATGAATACATACATTTCTTTGATGACAAAAGACATCTAAATATCATATTGTGCGTCAAAATATAAAATATGCATTTACTAGAGAGCAATATGATGCTTAGTGAATATGGTGTTCGCCTAGAGAGCCTTCATGCTTATGATACCGCTGCTTCAATCTCCCCAGTGTCTAATTTCCCCACATTTATGTATATCTCAATATTCAAAATTTTAATTGATTTTCTTTTGAAATGTATTGTATATTTTTGAAATTTTGCAGACCCATACATGGAGTTCAAAATTTGTGGTATTTAAAATGTAATACATTCGTGAATTGATTACTGGGAAAAAGGGGCAAGTATGATTTGGGAATAAATACAGTAAAGTGGTGTGGTTGATAACAGTGATTATTGTGAGGAAGATGTACATTTTCCGATACATGTGAATTGGGGAGAAAGAATATTCGTAATTTTATTCTTCACAACATAAGTATATAAGGGCCAGAAATTACCTTAGTAAATGGAAATAACCTCAATGGGAGTATTTAAATGAATATTTTTCAGAAACAATTGGTCCCTTTCGAAAAGTATCTTTCATAAAATGTGTATGTATTCTTAGGGAACGAATCAACGATATGAATACCATCTAAGTTATTTCCCGATACTGCAACTTCGTCGCTTCAACAATTTATGTCCATTTCCACTACCATTTTTACGGGTTTTGAGCATAGAACTCAGGCACGAGGAGTGGATTTTTGGTTGACTAGAGGACCGGATTCCCACGCTAAGGACTTCAAACACACTTGGGTTCCGCGTGGATAGCTCTTCAGATAATGTACTCCGCCCGCCGGATAGGACGTGGCCTGTGGGCCCTTTGGTGCCTTTCGTTAAGAGCAGGCTGTTAAGGAAATCCCGAAACCGATTTCATTTCTTCCTTCCTTCGTTCTCTAGAAATTCGACCTACGCAACTCACTGACCTATTCTAAAGGAGAAAAATTACTTAAGCTGCAGCTGAAAATTACTTCTTCTTTTAAGGTAAAAAATTGTATTAAAACATTTCTGGATTTTGCAATTTTTCCAACTTCATTCTGAATTACTTGGTCAAATTTCCACCTCTGCCCTTGCGGGAATGAAAATACTATATTTTATGAAGACTAGAAGTCTTTAAGCAAATATTTTTGCAATGTGTACTTTATATTTCGGGATCTGATAATCTGGAACTTTTTTCTTTCATTGAACCACAAAAAAGTTCCGTAGATAACCATCATCAATGTAATGTCGCATTGATCTTTTTAATAACGCCTAACATGGCTGAAAATATTTCCTCTGTAACGACATTGCAATTAATTTGTCTGATAAATACGTGAAGCGTAAATTACTTCCTGTGAAGAAACCCAGCTCTAGGTCAGCTACTTACGTAGATTAAGATTTAGAAATGAGTTATTTCACTTCATGTTAAATTATCAGGAAGCGGTTAATAGTTTACGTGTGTGAAGTCCACTACTATTTTTACATTCATTAATCAACGTAAGAATATCCAATAAGTCTACATCCTTGTTCATAACTATGGTTTGAAAATCGTCTCACGTAGTGAAAGAACTCCAAAAGAACCACCTACTTCTGCCAATTAATTCATTTTCCAAATGAAGCAAATTTTCTAATTTTTGTAACATGGACACCTAAAAATCCATGTCACTCGAATCAGAAATGCAATATTATTTTCACACTTCTCATATCAAAATAACTTATTTCTCTAACATCTATTTGGCCGAGATACGTTGGCTAGATCGCTAACGGCAGCCCATATATTCGTCCTTGCCCTGCACCTGTCCAGCTCCAAAAATTTCATCAGTAGTTATAACTTTACCATTTTAAATATTTCTTTCTAAGATTAAATTTTATTTATTTAAGGTAATTAACTGAAATATGCAACAATGAAATCATATAAATGTACAAAAGGAATTCCCAAATAAATTAACCTTTCAATATTAGTGTTTGAGTCACTTTGTGTGCAATAACCATGGATACACTGGCCGATGACGGTTGTTTTTCAGTCCCAACAACATGGTTGGAAGATCCCCGTCTTAAATGAGAAAAAAACACGAGTAACATGAACACAACCTCCAGGGAGGGCTTTTTCAATGTCAGCGTTAATTTAAGGGGAAAAATATCATTCTCTTGTAAGTCTCCTTTTTCTGTGGGACTTAAACTTGGTTTGTATCCGATAAGTATTAAGAACTGTGATAAGAGAGTTTTGGTAGCATGAGGAAATCCTTGCTCTGCGCGAGTCTTCTCTCGCTTGGCTCATGTTTAAAATGTATGGAAACAACGTTGTTCCTGCGGTGAAACAATGTGACTTTCCTCTTTTTCAAGCGCAGGATGCTGAAACATGGAAATCTATCCATTGCTCCACACCCCATGATTAAACGTTAAAAATTGAAATCTTTCCTTGAGAATGAAACCGCTTTTGCTTAAATGGCGCAGGTTCAGATTTTCTGACGTCTACAATTGGCTGTAATTCTACACTCTCTTTATACTATCTTAACTGCGCAAGAATGAATTGTTTACTAAAATTATTCCTCCATCCCCTATTCTACGCTCACCGGTAACCGCCTTGTTTTCATGTCCTAATTTAAGCCGCTCCGTCAACAATGCGGTTTATTCTAATCAGATGTTGTCGTCTTCACGACGTATTAAAAACGCCTCCGCGTCCGCTCATCGTATGGCCATTCGTCTTCCGTTCCGCCCCAGAGGCTGCCCACTGGGGACCCCCTCTCTTACGTCGGGAGGGTTTGGTGGGGAGACGACGGGGAGGGGCGGACGACCCCATTTATATCGCTGAATATCACCAAACCACCGTTCCAGATCTTAAGCCTTTAATTGCACGTATGATGAAGAAACGCAGGGTCCCACGAGACGGAGAGGATGGTGGGTGGACGCGGGGAGGGAAAAAAAAGGAAGAATCTTCCCTCCTCCGACCGTTTTCATCAGCGCGCTCTCCACACTCCAAAAAACCCTCTCCCACTCCTTTTTCCCAATTCCCCTCCCTCCTCCTCCCAGTCCCTTCACACTATCTTTCTACCCTGTTCTCTATCTCCCAACTCCAGCCACCCACTCCTAAGAGATGCTGGGCAGGGGAGCAGAAAGGGTGGAAACTGGAGAGAGAGTAAGAGAGAGGAGGATGTTATGGGGGGTTATAGCGGGATAATGAAGGCGAAGGGGAAGGGAAAGAGAGAGAGAGAGAGAAAAAGAGGAAGATCAGGAAATATTTTCCGTTCGATATCCTTTCCTGTTTATGCGTTGGCACCCTACGCAGTGGGAGTTTATTAATGAATTCTCTTGAATGCGAATGCGCTTAATTTCTGCGGTCGTAATTGCTTTCATTAGTTTGCAAGAAATCAACGAGCGTGGTTGATAGATAACTACCTGAAAGTAATCTGTGAAGACATAATGATCGCCAATGTGCCAAGGCAGTGAATTAGTTAAGGGGGCACTACAATTGTTTGTTTTTTTTGTCGCAGCCATGCCGAAGTTACCAGGGTTTCATTCCTGATGATATTAAATCCCAAAATAGAATGCTCTTATCCACGTGGAAAAATTTCATCCTGTTTCCCAGTAAATTTTACTGGAAAAGTGTATACAGACATGTTGATCGCTCTCCACACCTGTAGAACATTAGAGAATATTTATTATCCGCATTCGATGGTCCATGCAGTGTCCAACAAGTGTTTTATCAGTAAATATCTGAAAATATCTCAGCATATTCCATGCGCAGTAAGAGGAATATGCCACAGATTCTCTTCAAATTCTTAACTACTAATGTGCTCGGTTTCTTGATGACCTGAATTTATTATACGATTTACTTTGAATAAATATATATAAAAATTGGAATATGTTGTAATCATCAAGGACGTAGATCTTTGTTACTGATTCAATTTCTTTAATCAAATACCATCTTTACTTGGGGTGTTCAATTTTACTAGCATTAGTGCAATGAGGGAACCGAAAAAATTCTGTCAAATGCTTCCTTAATTTCCCAACAAAGACCATAGAAAAATTTACTAAATCCAAACATGAATATAAATATGAAAAACTGTAGTTAAAAAATCAACATTAACTTAAATGTTATTTCTTTGGCGGTAAGTGGAGTTCGTCTCCTCTTGAGTGACGTTTGAGAGGAGGTATGAATGGCGATTTTCTTCGCAATAATGCGGGGAGTTCACACGCTAAGAGTACCCGTGTTGCTACTAAAAGCGTGATCGAAGCTACCTAAACGATTATTTCAAATGCTTCGACTCGAATCGCGTCGTTAAACATTATATCACCAAGCCAAGATACAAAATAAGAAAGTAAGGGGTGGAAGGATCTGGCGATATCGCCCTCCCCTACTCCTCTCATACCACCAGGCCTTTCTTTCCCAACTCAGTCACTTCCCCTCTTCCTCCCACTCATTATCTCCCTCTCCTCCTACACGCCTATCCCTCCCCCCTCCTGTTCATCCACCTGTTTCCACACTTCACTCCCATCTACTTCTCACATCAAATATCTCCTCTCTCTCTCTCCCCTCACTCACTCGTCCACGACTCCCCTCCAAGTCCCTCTCCATTCCGGGGGAACCTCTTATACCCTCCTTCCCTCCCCACACCACTTAACTATCTGCCCACGCTCACCGACTTGGCAAGGGTTTTCCAAGGCAGTATGCTGTGGGGGTGGAGTGAGGAAAGGGAAGCCTTGGAAGACTTGCGGGGGAGGGAAGGGGGGAGGAGCAGTGGAGGATCTCGAGGAAGGGGGGTGGTAGGGGGTTGGAGAGAGCTTCAAATCTCCACTTTCGTCCCACCCCCCCTTCACCCTCCTCCCACGCTGCCCCCCTCTCTCCATTCTCCCCTTGCCTCTTCGTTATCTCCTCTCATCCATTCCTTCTTCTCCTTCCTCCTCCTCACGCGAGAATTACGTGCAGTTTGCATAACACGTCACGCTTGAACATTTGCGTATGTGAGTTTTTTGTGTGTGCATCCTTGTAATTTGTTTATACTCATCACATTAGTACTCCCGGCGTTTCCATTCCCAACCATCGGGTTTTAGACAAATTTATATGAGTGACTCAAATGCGAAGTGGGCCAGGACCACAGAATGCGAGTTTAGAGGACACAGCACGAAAATAGAATCACAGCTGTACATATGTTCTTAATGTATTTGGCTGATAGTTGAAATTAGAATAATTGATATCATCAATTAAGCAGATGTTCAAATTAAAATTAAATCAATTTTGGAATAGCCAGCTATAATAATGGTTAAAATTGTGTTCTCATAACTGGCTTGTATGAATCTTGCTACTTACTCCACTTTGATAATAGGTTTCTGATTTATCCAGCCAAAGTACCACCAACATTTAAAGTTATAAGAAAAATTTCATTTTTCCCTCCGGACCACCTTTAAAAAATAAGTGCCATAAAAGATATTTTTGAAGGATTGTAGTAATACATATCAAATTTCCTAATGCTATTGAATAAATACCCTTTTTAAAGATAATGGTTAGTATGGCATCCACATGATATTAGAAGTCCCATCCATGTTAAAATAAAGCGATCAGTGGTTGAAAATATTTATTTATGACCGTGATTTAAAGAGAATAAGTTTATACATAACGAATTAAACTAAAATAGTGATATTTTTAAGTTGGAGTCAAAATTGAGCCTTCTATAACTTTAAATTTATGAATTCTTTAAAAAATTATTATAGTGACATGTTTAAAAAAATCATTTCTGTACAGCAGTATAAACACTGAAGCTTTAAATCAAAATCATTTCGGCTCATTCTGGGGAGTTATATTCTTAAATATATATAAATATTCCTCTTGTTTGTAAAACAAAACCTTCAATATTGTGTGAAACTATTGTGTGAAACTACGCGGTAAAAAGCAGATAGGACAAAAAGCTGTAAATGCCATTTAAATGTTTTTCTAAACTTCAGAAACTTGGAAAATAGTTTTTTTATCTATGAAAGACAAAGTAAGATAATTATATCACCAGCTAATTAAAATCCTGTAAATAACCGAATACTTTCTATCGAATGATAATATACGAAAGGTCTGCACTAAAACTCGCCGCGAAGGTCTTGACGGACGACCCAGAGGAGAGTTGAGTGTACCTTATAGTCCGGACTTGGCATTAGCAGTCTATTTCCTATTTCCTATAAAAGTGTAATTCTCACTTCCTCAAAGGACACCATAATGGGACCCTAGGTGCCGTCAAAGAAGCGTGCCAGCGTACCCTTAACCCTTCCGGAATCCGTCAACCAAGGAGCCATCGCGTTTTGAAAAACCGCTGGCAAAAGTGTGTCGACGCTCAATCGATGTACTTAGAAGAAATTTGAGGCATTTTAGCAACATCTGAAGTAAATCTATTTTTCCGAAACCTTTTTCGATACTTTTTATAAAAGTCACTTATTATCTCAATCAACTATACTAATTAATGCATGAACTTTATAACTTTGAAGTAACTAGCTGGACAACATCTTAGTGAATTTTGCTTATAGTAAGATTTTGAGAAATGATTTCCTAGGGTGAAGATTTCTCATGAAAAAAGAAATATCTCTTTGAGAATCTAACATGAATAGCTTGTGAAAGAGACATTGTTATTGTGTTCCTATCTATCACCGCTTATTAACGCATGTATGAAACTAATTAATTTCCTTTCAATGAGAACTAAAAGGTCTTTAGGTTTCTAAAATATATTTTTATCCCCCTTTCTTTGGCCACCTTTTTTCATCTCCCCCACCGATTCTTTTACCCTTTCTCTTTCTCTTGTACCCTTAATCCGCTACTCTGCTCCTCTTTGTCTAATGTCAACGTCTCTTTCTTCCTAATTCGCTCAACCTGAGGTTCTGGTCTCTTGGTGGTAGTATACAGAGATGTAATTGGTAATTTAGGGGCTTGGAGAAGTGAAAAGGGGAGAGAATGAATCGGGAAGAATTAGGCGGACGAAAAAGAGAACGTACCGAAAAATTAAAAAAGAAACATGTGTAATAATATTTTAAAATCTTTTCCAAGTTTCCTAAAATTTAGCTGACAAAGATAAGAATTCACCCAACGGCTGGAAGATACCATCCAAAATATGATATATTCGAGTTACTAAAGAGATATGCCGGAAAGTGACTCTAATCATACTTCTGTTTTACCACGTAACTTGTCAAAAGTATGTTTGTTAAGGAAAAGCAAGGAATGTGGTGGTTTTACGATTTGTTCCCATGATTTCCATACTGAGTTAAACCTGGCACGAAAATATAAGAGAACATCGCGAATTTTGTTATTCTTTGCGAATTGAGCCTAAAGATAAGCGAACGAAGGTTCCTGCCCAATCCATCGTATTCCATTCATAAAACGTGGCATACAATGGGAACAGTGTAACGATGTCGCTTTATTTAATTCACACTGGTCAAATTATTTTGCTTTGCATAAATGGGAAGCTGAAGCCGGATTTCTGAATGGCCGTCTGATGTTATGCATTCAAATATCTGTATTATTCAGCGTAATAAAAATGGATTCATTAAATCACATGCCCAAGTTAGCTTATCCGCTTCTTCGAGCACCCTGATGGTCAATCCGTATACGATTTTACTCTTGAGAAGAGGAAAAAGAAGTGTAGGGTAGACTTGTACAGTGAAAGTCGTAGACAATTTTTTTGATTTGTGACCACAGGGTAATAATTTCGCGAAAAAGTACCTGCTGCCACTGCTAAAAACAACACAAGCAGAATGAAATTTTTTCATGGTAGCGGCCGAAAATTATCATTCATTTCCCAAATATTTTTGTTGTAGGTATGGAGTGGTACTCAAATGAGTATAGACTTGACGAAGATATAAATGGCTGCTTTAAAAGACAAGGCCTTTTCCCATGAGAACTGAAAGCTCTATGAGGGAGGAGTCAAACTTTAGATTAGTGTAAAGAGATATGCCATCAAATTCAAGGCGTTTAAAGTATAGATCGTGAGGTGTTCGGTTTATACGTATTTGAATGTCGATTAAGATTCAATAATTTTTTCTTGCAAAAATCGTCTCTCAAGAATATGATAATACAGAGAAAATTAATAAGGTAAAGGATGAATTTTTATTCGATCGAAGTGGAAAAATAGTACAAAATAAAAATAAAGTATTATAAATTAAAAATGAATGATAAAAATTGAATACATCATAACTAAAACATGCTTACAAGAGGAAAAGATCACTCATAGAATGCCGCTCAGCTCAGAGCCAAAAGTTTCCTTCATGTTAATCTATCAATCAAATGGTCTCATTTTCATCAAACTTGAGAAGTGCGATCAATTTGATTATATTAGATTTCCCTACCTCGCACCTTACTCCTATGCCGGCTGTTTATGTATCTCCACTTAATTTGCTCATATTATTCCTACACTTGCCTTGCATTTGTCTGTTTTCTGAAAGACTGCCAATGTTCAAATTTACTTAAAATGCAGGAGATGAACGTCCTAATCTATGTATCATCTTAGTTGTTCAAACGAACTAGGCTTATTTGTGAAAATTTAGCGGCGCAAAGGTACTGAAATGTAAAAAAAACCCACGGAGAAAAAAATTACGGAGAGGAGTCAGTTAAGAAGCACAAGAAAGAAACAAAATGGCTGGAAGAATTATAACGAGGTAAAAAGTCTACTCTAACATGGGGAAAATAAATTTTAAGTGAGAGGGAAAGGGTATCGGAGAGGAAGAGGAGTAGACGAGGAACAAGCAGGCATAAGGGAAGGAAGATTAGGGGAGTGTGGGCGTGTTGATTCGAGGGCGCGCCGATGGGATGGCATGCAGAGGCAAATGGGGACGATAGGAGAAGTGGAGGGTGAGTGAGACAGCGGGGACATAGAGAAGCAGGAGGTAGGTTTTAGTCTCCTGTCATTCTATTTATTTTTTCTTCGCCAAAGAGGAGGAGACGGCGGTAGTGTTACTGGGCTGCCATCATACTCATTTCCCTCTGAACGATCTTAACCGCGATCCAAAAATGGCGACTTTTAGCAGAGAGCTGAGGATGGATGGAGGATGTAAGGGGTTCGGTGAGGCGTGGGTGGCGTAGGAGTTTTAGGTGAAGGTGCTAAAGAAGGATAAAGAAGGAGAATGGTGGACATAAAAGAAGGGAAGGGCATTGGGGAGGGAGTGAAGGGGTTCACCCACGCACCACGTGAGAAAGCGTCACCTCAGCGCGTCGGGTAAGGCACGAAAACGCCCCCGCCCGTGAGCACTAAATTTGTGCACCCACCTACCTACCTACTGACCGTCCGTGGGAAACAATGTCCGTTGGTGTATGAAAACACACACTCCAATGATCTCTTAAGGCGCGTGAGGACTCACGCGTGACGGGGCAGGAAAACGGCTCAACATCTGAATATCATCAAAGGCCGACCTCAGCGGACTACGATAGACTCTTGTCTGCTATTCGTCTTGCCACATTAGCATCGTAGTAGTCATAGTTCTTATTTACTGAGTCTAACTTCTATACTGAGCGATTCTTAAAAAAGAGCGCTTTAAAGATTCTTATACTTCATGTCCGTGAATCTTAACTGACCAGTACTCAACATTACTCAAAAGTGTTTTTGGAAGAAATTTGTTGGAAGAATGAATTTTATCTTCTTCTACTGCATAATCAATGCAGTCTGTATAAACTAATACATACCATCGTATCTTGTTGCTCTATGTTTTCCACCCCAAACAAATCCTTAGGGATACTTTTAAATAAGTGCCCTTTAATTCATGGTTACCGATATCCGAAACATGTACCACCGAAAAACGACCGAAAACATATTATTTTTATTTTACAATTAATACAACGTTTTGTTTCTTATTTCTTATATGATGAACGAAATAATTTATTAAGACAAATTAATTTCTAATAGACTTACTGAATTATCAATGCAAGTCACTTTTAAAATATTTACATTCTCGTAATGGCATTTTTTAAGGGGGGTAGGGTGTTTTCGTACTTTACCCGACGCCCTGAGGTATAGCGGACCAATTTCTCTCGAAACTCATGCATATGCAACCACTTAGGTTAGATTGTACTTTTCAGCAACCCGCTGCTCCATTTTGTGCTAAAAGCTTATTTTTATGCTGTCTTATGAATTCAATCGACCATATATAAAAATATTATTGTTTGCTTCTCGAACATCAAATGAAGTTGTATGGGGCTCCCCAATTATCCAGCCTGTCATTGAGGTTCACACAAAGGTAAATAAGTTGTATAGGTCACACAAAAACCCAGAATATTTAATACAATTGCTTTAATAGCGAGTGTACAATAGAATGCAAGTTATATTTGGTATTTCCCCGCAACAAATGATTACTCCGTTGAAGAGTTCACATGAAACCTGAGAAAAACAATACCTTAAAAAAATTTTATTAGCCCTTCCTGTATGCCACGTCAGCCTTTCCTTTAGACTAAGTTGGATTCTGCTTGTAAAGGTATATGAAGAGCATTCTGTAATAATATTATGGGATGCAGGTGGTTTAAAATACTCAAAGAAGTATTTCTTTTCTACTCAATGCGATATTCACAGATGAAGCTCTGCAATAAGGTAACATTGAAGTTTAAGCTTGTTCATAGAAGGATCGGTAATAATTTATTCCGTTGTGGTAGTGCGTAAACAAATGTAGTCACACCATAGTTCATGCCTATGATCATGGCTCAAACTTTCCATCCATTGCCTGAATCTTGTTTCAAGTAAAAATTTCCTTGTCGGCGAAAATCCTTTCCTAGAGAACAAGCAGATTTTTGCAACATGCCGCTGAAATGTTCTTGCATGAAAGTGGGCATGGCATTTTAGTACCAAGGAAATTTACAACCCTTTTGCCATGTACGAGACGTTTTAAGAACTAAACCGGCTGATCAAACTCGAGTCCACGAATGAAAGCTGACTATGCATATATTAAACATATTTTGCCTCGTTTTAACTCTATGTTCCTCATAAAGAGAGGGAATTGAAGTGCCGAACGGTTTTAGCTTCGATATAAAATTCAATTTCGAGTCAATTGGATAAAATTTTCCAACTTTATTACGGAAGATCTCCTAAAAATGCATTTATTTTCATTCCTTTCTTTTTAGATAGCGCTCGACCTGTCTTCGTCTTGAGTCGTGCGGCCAGGTTACTGTGAACACGCATTGTTTTATGAGATTTTTATGCAGATGCCCGCTGTAAAACTCTCCCGTTTGTACCAAGTAATGAAATGGTAAAGAAACTGAGAACTTTTGGAGCCAATACATATAAAACTTTCAGTAGTTTATGGAATTGCATAAAATGCTTGAAAAATTTAGATCTTTCTTCTTTTTTACACCAATGGATATCAGTTTCAAAATGCATATAATTTATGCGTTTGTTCAACAGCTACGCATAAAAATTGTGACACAATTCCATTGCTTACTTTAATATAAATGAAAAATATCTTATGTGTCCAGGAAGTTGATTTTCTCCACAATTATGGTTTACGTTTAAAAAAAAGGAGATAATATTTAATTAACACACAATAATAAATATTAACAGATGCTATCGTAATTAGGACATGTGAAATGAATCCATCGTTTTATTGGCCTTAAACCCCGCTCATTGTTCTTCGCTCATATCATATCTTCCATTTTTAATCGTCATCGTAATTTCCTCTACAGCGTTATCTCTTTTAAAATACCAATTGGAGCATGTCCACACGTTCAAGTAAGCAAAATATAACGGATTTTTATGATTATTCTTCATACTATAGTTATTGAATATTTTCTTTCACTTAAAGTTATGAACAATCTAACCTCGCTTGCAAAATGCAAATCATTTTCGGCCAATACCTTTGGTACCTCTGCTGCGATTAAAATTAATGAAGATCACTTTTATATAAGTAAGTATTCTAAAAATTCTGTCCATAAAAAATCTAACTCAATTCGCCAGTTTGAAAATTTGTATAATTTATTTCAGTGTTCATTCAGTCGAGTTTTGTTTTTAATTTGACCACCACGAATCTACACGATTGAAATTACAGGGTTTGCAAAAATTTGTTGAAAAAAGAAGTAGAAAATTTTATTTTCTGCAATAATCACTAAGTTTGAGACTTAATTTGTAACATAATAAAAATTGGGCAGGAAAACACTTCCCTAGCCATTAATCTTAAGAAGTATTGCGAGCTGCGAATTGTTTAAAATGGAGGTGTCAACAATTTGGAAATAAAATGTGATAACATATCATGACTATTTAAACGGGCACAAAACATAATGTATTGGATTGCTGTCGAGTAAATTTTCATTTCCGAGAGTCAATTTTGAACAAAATATTATGTATTGGTTGTTATGATATATCTTGGGTATTATGGTATATTATTGTGTAAAAATTTCGGATTTAAATTTTGATGTAGCTCATTGCGGTAGTTTTTAAATTATCCTAGTCACAATTTCTTAATCATGCACACACGCTGAGCCATACATCATCGCAATGTGGTATTCAGTGACTGGTTCACATACCGTGTATTATTTCATATTTCCTGATGTCATTTTTTCTTGACTACCAAACCCCAACCCCCTTTACTACGTCTATACAAATTAAACTCCTTTCTTTAGGGCAACCTGAAACATTTACGAAGAATCTATTTGATATAATGGGTCATAGGAAATTCCAATGTCCCCCTGCTTTAATTATTTACATTATTAACTTTTTCTAATTAATTAATTTCCAAGAATCTGCTTTTATCTTCCATTAATATTTACAAAAACCATTTTTTATGGGTTACTCAGAAAAAGTTGTTAGGATTAAAAAATAGTTTTGCTCATTTTCTTGGTCTTATATAACATGAGGTGAAGTTGATTCTTTTCAATATCTTAACATATTTTTCATATTAGTAGCATCTGTTTTGGAACTCATAGAAAGAGAAGGCGATGACAGTATCGATATTCAAGAAACATTAACCAAACAAAAGCAATTTGAAAATTCACGTACTTAAAAGCATAGGGATGCAATGTTGAGCTTTTATAGGTACAACAATCGTAAACTGTAATTCTGGCTGATGTTTATTGAGATTTTACCCTTTTGCATTTTTTGGGAAATGTTAAAGGAATCACCTAATAATAAAAATATGCCCGCTCCGGTACTTTATTCAGCCCTCCTACCTGCTTTTAAACTCTCTCTAAGGCCAAAATAAAACGTCGAAACACACTAACCACTTAATATTGTTCTGATTCAAAGTGTCAGGCGTCTCAACATTCCATTCCAACTGATAAGGGTGTGGTTCCAATAGAATCTATAAGTAGGTAATCCAATTGAATTCACGCAACCTTTTGTGGGGACAAACAAGAACTGCTAATGTAGTGAATTTGTGTCTGTCACACAAACCAATGTCATAACATGAGGTTCTCAGTAGGCGGACGAGTAATACACTGGCGGAAACAAGACTTGATGTTATTAGGTCGTTAATTTTTCGTTGTCTGAGAATATTTCAAAATTTATAGGTGAGTAAAGTACCTTTCTTATTTTTTATGCTGAACTCTTTAGATGGACACTGGAAGTATTTTAAGAAAAGTAAATCGTAACTTTCTCAAAAAAGTCAACCCGATAAATTTATTTTATGGCTGATATGTCGCAATATTGCTACACGACCGCGGGGAAACTAGCTCCTTTTTATCCCTTTATCTGTAACTGGGATAGAAATCAATAAAACTGCGAATCCTAACTACAGCACAACTTACGATGTAGGTGTAGTTGTAAAAACATTCATAGTTTGTTATTTATTCATTCTAAAGCATAGTATTTTTACAAATTTTAACAAAAAGTTTCCTAAAAAGTTTCACAAAAATGTTTTTAAATGGATCATTAATAATAAATTTTAGTGATATTATTTTAACGTATGAGTATTTATAGAGGTAAGCCAAACTCTCAAAATAAATAATTAATAACAAATCCCAAGAAATCATTAAATGTGTATCATATTTTGAAACGAAATCCGAAATATTTGAAAATATTTTTTTATCATGCCGGTCAAAGCACCAGTGTATTCTCTCATAGGGATTCTTCTCGGCAGATTGATAATGCGCAAAAGCATTTTTATGAAGAAAAAGTAGTAAATTAGTAAGTGGATCAAACTTTTACTTTAAATTGCTCACATACTTTTATTCGATGAATTTATGCAATAGAAATATGAAAACTCTAGGTATGGGTAGAGGGATTCAGGTATGCTTTAGTATGCACAATACGCTATTGCAATAGGAAAAAGTGTAATTATATAAAAACAATTCTAAAACCCAATGCTGAAAAATGACGAGGATAAATAAACCCTGATCCAGGCTGTCGTGGCAGCTCAGTGCACGTGTGTCACGCAGATGTGTATTCTCTTCTATTTGATTTGAAACATGTTTTTGAAAAATTTTGAAACTTTTTTCAAAAATAAAATTTTTAAACAGTTACTTATAGTTCATTACTGTACAAAGAAAAAAATATTTCATATTCTCCATGCTTTAAAAGGTTATATCCAAAGATTTTAGAGACAGCTTGTGGTTTCCGGGAGAAAATGTTCTGGAATCACCCCGCTCGCTGCATCTAATGACTTTTTGATAGTGGTCAGTGCTCAAGATGGAGCGTTTAAAGGTATTTTAAATAGATCAATTTTTTCACTTTTCTTCCCCAAACAAAGACATGAGTTCAACACAAATGCCTCACCTTTCAGTACCTAGCGCAAAAATGTGGCAAGTAAAGACGAAACTAGAGGGCCGACTTCCTTTGGCTTCTTTAATTTGAATAACATATCTCTATTTTGCGGCAATTATGACGCAGGCAATTTGAATGTTTGTTAGCTTTTCTATATTCCCATGATAATTCCATCTTTTTTTCAAGAAAAAATTAAATCCAATCCTATTTTTTAAGTATAGATTGGCATATTTTCAAGCAGTTTGCTCAGTTTACTTTGTGAGTGTAATGCCTACGCTATCAGTCTGCTACAAGAAGTTACTAATTTGGCACTATCCTCATTTACATTGTTACGCGGGGAGAGTAAATTATATCTAGTATGTAAAATGTTCATAGTTTGAATTGTCAGTGTAAATATTGCATTAATTTATAAAAATAATATAGAGAATTAAGTCATTGAAAGAATTCTACTTTGGAAGTATTTTGAGGATAGTAAATCGCAACTTTCTTAGAAAAGCATGTTCCCAATTAGGTGTTTGTTTGGGAACATGCCTTTTGTCTTCATAATTTTTATATGATACAAGATTGTACCAATTCGAAAAAGGAACACTAAATAAGAGGTGACATACAACAACCTCACGGTGACGGATGGAAACATAAAACATTAACGGTTTATGATATAGTCCTGTATGATTTAATTTAAGAAAATTTTATTTGAGACATTTCGTTTAAAAATGAGTGAAGTAATGATAGCTCTGGAATTATAGCATGGCATTGAAAAAATTTATCGCGGAATCTATGCTACTTTTATATCAGGTCATGTTTCATTAGGAGAGGTAAATAAAAGTATTATTGTACTGTTGCATAGGCTCGTCCATCCAAAGCCTACCTTAACCGGTAGAATACCAATAATAAAACATTATGAGATTAATCACAAAGCTACATGAAGTAGAAAAGTAGCCGTAAGAACCAGGCATCTTAGGAATTCGATGATCAGTACCTCTTCTGAAAACGTCCATTTAGTTGCCAGTGAATATTAAGCCAATTTAAATAGGTTATAACCAGGACAAATTCTCCAGATGTGACGGCTTTAAATCTGGTTAAATATTAATGGTTTGTACGTTCCACTGTTACTTAATGAAAATTGATGCAAACATTTATATATACTTGAGAAAACGGGCAATCCGAGCTAAATTAGTCGCCCTCTTCAACAATAAATCCTTTACAGGAATGACAGCCGAAAGAATGATTGAACTCGTTAAATCCCATTATTAAAAAAATTATTTTCTTCAACCTTGTGAGTTGAAGTCAAATTCGTTTCTTAGCATTTGGGTACATCCGTTTAATGCAACCAAATACTTTTGTATGCTCTTATTTAGCACTGTAGTTTTGGGGATTAGACTAAAAATTCTGTTTAACCGTCTACGTTTGCAAGTCT
Source organism: Hetaerina americana (assembly GCF_022747635.1). Classification (NCBI taxonomy): domain Eukaryota; kingdom Metazoa; phylum Arthropoda; class Insecta; order Odonata; family Calopterygidae; genus Hetaerina; species Hetaerina americana. Next base: position 46,021,764 of record NW_027286985.1, on the reverse strand, counting down.
GAACCACGGTCATACAATTCTGGACCATGAAAACTGCAACTCGCTTTTCATTTAAATAGAGAATGTTGGAGGCGGGAACAGGAAGGTTCCGGTTTGGTCTTACCTGTTGCCTGAACTATCTTATCCGTTCTTCCCTTCAAAAATGCCCCTTCTTCTACCCTGCCCCCCCCCTCCATCTTTCCTTTGTCAGTTCCTTCCCTCACCCCATAAAGCTTTTGGTGTGCTCGCGCGCGGGAAAGGACGGCCAATGGGACGGTAAGGAAACGATCCCTTTCATCCCCACCCTCCAGACGTTTTACGTAACGGCTTCCTGCGTAGAAAGCGAGCACGTGCCGTGCTTTACAGAAAGGGAACTTCACCCTCCATCGCAGCCACTCTACCTCCCTCCACCCCATCCTTTTCTTCATTCGATGGTTCCTCTTTTCTAAAAGGAACTCACTGACGCATCCGGATAAGTACGAGGGAACACCTTCGAAAACCTCAGCCAACCGTCCTCCCGTTCCGAACGTTACACAGAACAATTTTTTTTTTTAATCCCTCATTCCTTTGTGGGAGTGGGAATGGTTCAGGGTGGGAGGGTGGTAGGGCGCAGGAGGATGAAATACTCAGATTAAAGGGCATTTCGGATCTGTAAAAATTCTGGAAAGGAAGTGAATTTTGCATAGATCCTGCTGTTTCGATTGAGTTTATATTCTACGTTAATATATTGGTGAAATTTCGGAGTATGTACTACGCATACGGGGAGAGATATCGATGCTCTGAATTGCGAAAGATCATATTATAAACCGTTGTAAAAGTTTTCCAGTTTATTCAATTTAAATTTGCAAATACCCTCCCATTCGTATGAAAATATGGAAAGCTTCTGTGAAAATGGGAAGAATGTATTCACCTTGGATGAAATCACCTTGGAGGAAATATCAATTATGATTTGAAATTTTAAGACCAATGTTCGAACAAACTTAAAACAATTAAACTTAAGATAATTTGACCATTTAAAAATTTGAGTCGTTGGAAACAGATGGAAATAGTTTATCGTGATGTTTGCGAAAAGGAACACGAGTATTTCGCTTAACTCAAATGGCATATTAATTTCTGGAACAATTATTCAAGGATTGTAAATAATTTTTATTACTTGATAGGTAAATTAATCCTAAGCTGTTTGTTTACAACATTGTCATCGTACGTGCAAAAGCTATTATTGGAAACCAAGGCCACTTTGTTTCGCAATACACCTTTTTTAATTTGGACCGGCGTATACCTTTAACGATATTAAATTTAATTTCGAACGTAACATTTTCATGATCTCTGGCTCCTGTAATTGCCGTGTATACCGCACAGTATACCACGATACAAGGAAAAATAAAACTAAACGAAATGTGTGTTTGAATATATGAGTTTACAACAAATTTATTTCATAAATAAGTTTAATTTTTTTATGCTTACATGTGATTATTAACGTAGATATGAAGTGTCAACTTCTCACGTTGTGTTATGTTACATTTTATGCACTTACGTATTATACTTCCTGGAATAATGGAAGATTAGATTATAGATATCGCAGAAAATGCTTGCCGAGCATATTCTTGATTGATTTGACCACACATTTCCAGAATTTGCATTGCAAATGAGGAGCAGGATGAGGGGTTGGATGTTACTACGACAAGAAAAGTTGCTCGTGGTGAATTACACGAAGGGTGGGGGGGATAAGAATAATGCATTAAATTAACGGTCCAGTCCGGTTGCATCTTTCAAGCTCCTGCTTTGCCCGTCCCCCTGAGTAGGAAGATTGCAATGATTACGAAGAAACCTCGCGTAAACAGAGTGGGGTGAGGTTTTATATGAAGTAGATATTTTTCGCCGTGTGTTTCTAGCAAACGGCTAATGCTTATCTTGCAACTGTTGAATTAATGTAATGCTTATAGTTCTTTTACAAAGGTAATTACAAGGAAATTATATTTTTATGCTGAAAGTTTAATAAATTTTAATCCATTATCTCCATCACCTACATCATAAACTAAGTATTTGCGTTGTTTTTTTAAAACGAGATAGTGACATTTCCTGTAAAGGTTGAAATTGCTGTTACGATTACTCTGCCGAAAAAGAGTTGGTTGCAGTAATTATAAGAATGACCGAATTACTTCCCACATTATGGATAATTAGATATCTCGGTGCATCTTCAAGGTATGAACATCTTTCTCGGTGAAAACCTCAAAGGGCTCCGTAGGTCAGCCTCCTATGTTAAGTAATTTAACTACTTCTTTGCGAAGTCGATCGCTCTCCCCATGGCATCAAAGATAAAGTGTATCGTTAAGTTCAGCTAACTCTGCCACCCACAAGTTTATGACCGTTAGCTTTCAGTAAGTAATACCCTAGAAAAGGCACCAACCACATCCTCTCTCAATCTAATCAGAAAAAGATCTGATTTTTATTTTGTTCTCTGAGCAAAACTTAGTTTGAATTAACAGCACAGCGGAGAGTTTGAAAGAAGTGTCGGTGTCTCATTGTATCTCCTTGAAATAACGTTTCCACCGCAATGGCATGTGACATCTCTTTTCTGGCGGTTAGTTAAGATTGAGTCCCTTTTCTTCGCTTTTCGCTAAGTCCTCTCATCTCAAGGGAAACCCAGCTTTCTTTCCTTGCTTTCCTAATCGCTTTCGCATTTATTCCCATGAATCCGTACGCTCCTTCCTGAACCGCACTTCTTCGCTCAATTTTCCTTTAGGTTTTCTGATTTATTTATCACTAACGTCTTTCAGTATTTTGCCTTTACTCCCCAGTCTAATCACGTTGTCTCTAACCAGTTCCTACGTCAAAACTTCCTCATCTCTCCTCTTTTATTTCGTCCAACTCTCTTTCACCCTTTTTCTCTTTATCCACCTATTCCCGATTTATCCATCCCATCTTTTGTAGTACTCATTATATCTAGTTCCAACCAAATAATAATCCAAAATAATAATAATAATAATAACTAATATAATAATCAAACCAAATTCCATTCCCGTCCGTGTTCCATGTCTTCTTTCTCATTCTAGTCCCTTCATACCCATACTGGTTCCCTACCAGTCATCCAAGAAAAAAGGCTAAACTAAAACGTCATGGTACTTTCTCAGTACGTAATATACGCTCATTTTGATCAACGTTTTTGCTGTGATTTTCCGAATTTACCAATCTCTCATTTGGCGGGCTTCTCTCCGTTAGACCGGGTCTCTCTGCCTGCGTAGGAATTCTATTCAGTTTCACAAGCGTAGGCATGAGGCCACGAAAAGGTTTAGGTCTCCTCGAGAGGTATTAAATTCACAAGGAGAGGCTAAATATGTGTCTGTCATTGTCACGATTGTGGAGGGCCGCAAAATGGGTAGGGAGACAGCTTTAGAGGCAATTCTTTCATGTACTCCTCATCCTCCTCTGGGAAGAACTTGTCGTTTCCTTTCCCTAAGTTATCGTTGCCTTCATAATATTTTTAAACCTTGCATTTGTATTTCAAATGTTGTTCAGGCACGATTGTAAAACAGATGGAGTTAGAAGGCCTGTCATTTTGAAAATCTGAAGTGGGTGGGACAGAGATGAGAGCATTTTATGCTAGACGTAAAACCTGGTACAAAATTTGTAGAAGACTTTATCGGAGATTTGTCCAGTTCTGATATTTTGTTTAGAATGGATAGGCTATATTTTAATGATCCGTTATAGTCTAGACAATGCTCTTCTAAGTAACTCGAAGTTTTTTATATATGAGAATTAATGCTTACTTTCATACATACAATTACTTTCGTACAATCATTTCAAATTGACAATACGAAGAATGATATACGCGTGTACGGGTGGCTTTGAGATTGATTGCGAAATATACTAAAATTTCATGATGAAATCAATTGTAGTATTCATCACGAGAAGCAATCAAAAGCTGCGGTCATTCGCACATTACCGACTTATAGGTGGGTAATGTCGAAGACATTGGAATCTCTTGGAACGGGGGAAGGGTGGATAAAAACTCGGCGTAAACCTATTCTCAACGCGAGGTGCCAAGGGATACACGTTTTAACTTGCCATTTAAAAGGCATATTTATGGCATTATAGTGTCATTATTATTATTATTATTATTATTATTTATCACTTATAATTCCAAGTAGGGTACTCATAAAGCCGGCCACTGTGAGGATTCAAACCCGGGCCCTCGGTTTGTGAAGCTAGTAATGTTATTACCGCTCCAACCTGATCCCTTAAGGAGTAAAGAATGTTAACAAAGACTTTAAAATTCAAGTTAAATCAGATCGCTCCTAATATGAAAAAACGATGCTACCTACGAAGCTGACACTTCTAAATACCTAGACCGTCTGGCCTCTTGTGTTAAAAAAGAGAAGAATTCCACAAGCTCACTTAACGAACAAAACACCAAATTGATGAAAAGGTTAACGTTTCATCTCTGTATTATTTACTATTTTCATTGAAGCGTAGATGATCTGTAAATATTCAAACAAATTATTTAGGTAACCATTTGAAATTTCACCGAGAAAACTCTAGCGGTATGATTGAAAACTATTTGTTGCAACACGAGCCATCCATCAATAAGCATTTAATGTCAGGAGTATTGTACTGAGGTGTCGTTTACATCACAGAATCCATTCATATAGAATATTAATACAGTTCATTTTTTGGCTGTACTGAGAGAGATTACATATTTTGAGGGGAAGAGTACATAAATAAAAGAGCACATAGATAAAAAAATTGTTTTGACAAAATGGATAGGCAATGGTTATAATACATGGTGATGGGCCGTAAGTATAGGGGCAAGGAATTGGTACTTTATCAATTATTTTATTAGCCCATAGATATTGAATTTGGCTGTTAATCTCCATTCACCGGTAATAGATATATTTTTGGTCATGATAGCTGTAATTTGATATCATCTTTATTTTGATCAGTCACCAGTTCCCTGGTCTTTCGCAGGCAACGAAACCATCTCTCTTCTTTCCAATTGTGTTCTAATAAATACGTTTTTTAATGGATTGAATGAGCTCAATAAATCTGGGTTTCCTTTTCGGTAGAGTGATTCATATGAAATTTTCTTCTACTCTTCTTTCATTTACCTACGAAGTCCTTCTTTTATCTCGTTTCGTACTAATCAGCACCGGGTTTAATGATTCAATTATTAATTTCGAATCAAATTATTTAATGATGTGGTAGCTGCACGAAATATGTCGCATTACAATATTATGCAATGTAATTTGTATTGATCGAGAGATATTACAAAATTAAATTTTAATATAGTTGACGGAAGTAGTTATGGCTTGTTTTAAATTTTGTCCAATCGAATGTTCATAATTTTCTCCATCATGTAATCCATGGTTAATGTTGCTATATGGTATCTGATCATTGCAAAATAAACTAACCCTTGAGCGGTCTTCTATTAGCTTCATAGGTTACATTCCAGTTACATACATGGTAACGAGTATTGATTCCGATGCTGAATTTTTCCTCCGCAATGAATTCCGTTTTACTTTAGAGAGCTACAGAATAAGGTGGAATGGAAACTCGCACAATGCCATGTACGTTATTTCTTCCTCATTTTACCCTCCCAATCATCAACAATCTTTCTTTCCTAATTAACCTCTCCCACTGTTGCTCCGTCCTTGCCTCCGCCAGTCATCCGATGGGGGAGATTACTACGCCGATGAGACGACTCCTAATTGGGTTGATATCTCTCGCAAGTTTGATGGGTAGGAGAATGGGGGAGAAATTCCGGGGCGTGGGGCCGTACCCAAGACTTTTTTTTATGTTTCATCCACACTTCCCACACAGTTTTCGACGTGGGTGGAGGTTGACTATTTTTTTTAAGGGGTCGTATCTCTCGTGGACCGCTTATCCCGCCCCCGATCTTCATCCGTTCCCCAAAAACACCCGACCTCCCACTCACCTTCCTTTTATTTTTCTCTTCTCCCAAGGTCAGCGTCAGGAGCTTAACTTCAACTCAATGTCAGAAGATTTCAAATTATAAGCTTTATTTATTTAAGCGTGGAGGAAAATCGTGTTAAGACGAGTTGTTTCTTTTGGTTTGTAATGCCCTCTTCGATTCACAGTTTTCAAGTGCACAATTTTCATAACATGTTTTTATTGCCGCCAATGTTTCTAGTGAGTAATTCGCTGCACGAAAAACATTATCATTTTCCTCCTTTTGACCACCTGTTAGGCAAATGTAAAGTGAATAATTAAAGATTTTTTTCATATGGTTTAAATCTGTAAGGGTTCTTTCATTATCTCACTCATAATTGCCAAAATAATGGGAAAAATCATGTGAGACAATTTTTTCCATCGGAATCATCTCTCGAACGTTTCGCTCATTGAAGACACACGATAGCCACAATGTTTATTTTTAAATAGATCTTATGCATCACAGAATATACCGTTATCCTAATACTGCTGTTTGGTTTATCTCTACTCTTGCTTGCTGCTCAAAAGCCCTTCCCCTATCCACCAGTAAGTGCCCACTCTCTATAACGGTACCAATGGTATTATTTGTATCAGACTATTTCGCCGATGATAACTGCTACCACTACTGCAACTACTTTAACCTGTCATATTGATGTGGCTTTGCATTTGAGCAGGAAAAAGTTTGAAGTACCTAAGACTGTGTGTACCAAAAGGGTTGAGCACCGAAATTAGGGTCCCTCAACTACATTCTTAAAATACGGGCCTATATATTAATGTACTCCTCTAAAATAGCAGTTTATAAATTTCATCGGATACAATTGGTCCTTAATATGTAATTTTCTTGATATACCCAGCCATTTTTTTGGTCCCAATAATCCCATTAAATTATTGTTGAATTTCATACTTATTGAAGCCCTATTTGACTACTGGGTGAATCCCAGGAACTACTATATAGGCTTTAGAATATAAAATGGCTTCTTATTAAGCCCTTAAATTTTTTGTTCTGCCTCTGCATGATATTTAATGCTCGGTTAGACTGTTCAAGGCATTTTCGCCTCCATCGGTTCAAACATCCGCGTTATATATGAGTATCTCATGTTCTTCTCTCGACATAGTCCATTTTATTAATCCACCCGACGTCATTTTCATTCCTTACAGTACTGATTTTACATAGGAACGCTTGGGCTCCTCCTCCCTGCAACTATCTATTCTTCGATAAGAAAACCGGAGGCAGCCGCGAAATTCGTTCCAGGGAAAATGCCTCAGGAACGCAGTTTCCCAGGGCACATAGTGGCTGCCTTTCGCACAAATTCGCCTCGAGCGAATTCCAGGAGACTCGCGGGAGTATGGAGGGTAGAAGGTGAAACGGTGAGCCATCTTAGGGTGGTGGTGGTGGAATGAAGGAGAGCGGATAGAAGAGTTTAGCACGCGTAGTGCTTAATCGTGAGAATGAGAGTAGGAAGTAGGTACTTGTTGTGGAGGGGATGCTGACGCGGAACAGGAGTATTAAGACCTAAAAAGGATCCTTGTGGACAAATATATTACAATATTTTCCTTCTTAGCATTGCGGTTAGGTCCACACTTAATAATTCACATTTATAAATCTATATTTGGAATAATGACATATTTCTTAAAATAATGTGTCAAAGAGGTACCTCTTAGGACAGCGTTTCCTAGGATCAGCTGAAAAATGAAATTTATAATGGAAAAATGTATTATACCTAGATGAAGTCACTACTCTCTGGTTCATTTATCATCAGTATTATCTTCCGATTAATTTAACTACCATTCTAGTTAAGCCTGAGAAGAATTTCACTTTCATGTACTTGCTCCATATTACAACTTCGCCGAGAAGCTAATTTTCATATACTCGCCGCATCTCACAGCTCGAGACAAGAAGCGAAACTCGTTTCTGAATAAGTTTGCAAAAGACTCTAAAACCCAGAACTACTAGGCTAGGTAACGAAGCGTGACCTAATGCACTTAATGGTGAAAGATGATAGATTAATTGACTCCCGGTGAGGTTCATTTCCTCCTCCTTAGTAGACAGAAAAATTCCAAAACATCACCTCTTCGCCTCTGCGTATGACGCGAGGAGGAATTTATGATAGGTACCTATTAAAGCATTAGGTCTCATGAAGAGTTGAAGGGTTTCGTTGTTATTATTCTGATGGAGATAAAAAAAATAAAAAACTCAAATATCATGTGATCAATAACCATACTAGGATCATGGGCACGTTTAATTCAAACCATTCTCATCTAAATGTAGAGAGAGAAGTCTTTTCGAGATACTTGCACTTTTTAAGAATTAAAGACCGATTATCTAATCGCAGAAGTACTCGACTCATAAAGGAAAACACAAGTATTTTGGAAAAAATGTACTTATTTTTCAACATAATCACCTTTTACCTCTACACATTTTTCCCAGCGATGTTCAATAACTGCGATACCCTTTTATAATAACTGTCTTGCACCTCAAAATAGCCATTAACTGCCGATATCATTTCTTTACGGTTGGAAAATCTTTGACCACCGAGCCATTTTTTCAAGTTTGGGAACAGAAAATAATCCGAGGGGACTAAATCTGGCGAATAAGGTGCATGCGGTAGCAATTCAAACTTTAATTCATGAATTTTGGCCATTGCAACAATGGAATTTGTGAGCTGGTGAATTGTCTTGATGAAATGACACTCTCTTCTTAGCTTAAAATGCGGCCACTTTAGCTTGATCTCTTCTGTCAAACGTTGCAATAAGTTTGCATGATACTCGCTATTGATAGTTTTTCCTTTTTCAAGATTGGCAATGAAAAAAATCCCAAATGCGTCACAAAACACTGACGCCATGACCTTGCTTGCAGATGAAACGGTTCTTCGCCTTCTTTGGAGCTAGTTTTAGCTACTTTTCAAATCCATTGTTTTTATTGTTCTTATGTCTCGGGTGTGAAGTAATGGACCCATGTTTCATCCATGGTTATGTAACGATGCAAAAATTCTGCTTTGTTGCTGTAAAACTTTGCTGAACACACAATTGAAACTTCTTCACGACACTGGTATTGCTCCAGTGTGATCCATCTTGCACACAACATTTTCATGTCCTCATTTTCAGTTAATATACGATATACTGCTCTTTTTGAAATGCTTACTATGCCTGCTAGCTCTTGCAGTCGAAGATCATCCAGTATAACTTTGTGGATTTTCTTCACCGTTTCTGCAGTCGTCGCCTCATTTGATCGACCAATGCGATGCTCGTCTTGACAGCTCGTACGGCCTCGTTTAAACTCTGCTACCCAATATTTTACTGTTGCAAATGAAGGAACAGACTCATCCAGATTGGAATCCAGTTCACCTTTTATATTGTTTGTGCCAAGACATTTAAAATAAAAGTATTGTATCACAAAACGATGGCCAATTTTCTCCATTCCCACAAATTCACTGAAAACGTTCACTATTGATAGCTACCAAACAAATACGAAGCAACTTAGCGTCTTCAAACTTGAAATTATGCTTTATAGATTGCGTACTTCCTAATACACTAATATTTTTCAAACAACTACCGCCATCTCTAGGTCAGGCCGGGTACCTTTCAGCCTTCCCATGTAAAATATATTATTGCTATGCTAAAGGATAATTAGGTCATAAATAGGAACTGATAACTCCATTCCAAGAGCACAAATGTAATTAAATTTGCAATTCACTATTTTATAATGATAGAAATTGAGTGAATTCCACTTATACCAATTACATGAGTATATGTAGTTTCTATTCGGAATTTTAACTCATAAAATGCGAATATGTAACACGCAATTCAAAGGACGTTAATCTTAGAATCCTTTCCTAGAAATCACATACTTTTCATCAGGGATATTAATGGTTTTCGTGGAAATTATCATTTGACTCAGCCATAGAAGCAAATAGTGTCTTACCAATGTAACCAAGTTACCAAGTATTAATATAAAACGTTTAAAAATTATGCTGTGGATCATAATCAAATTGCCCTTTATTCTTACATTTATGCGGAAATTTCGTCTGATTTTCCAATGTTAAAATTCAGTATAATGTGTTTTGATTTTAACGCAGTTAAATAATGAATTATATATTCATAAGTAAGTTCACTTGAATTCCAATTTAAAATGTTTGCATCGGCGAGCACAATTACTTCCTTGAACGTCACTTCTTTCTTTTTGGATTAACATTACCTATTTCTGCCCGGAAGGGACGCAATTGCCATCCTTGACACCGACAAATCCTTCATAGAGCTTCCCCCAACCAGTTTCCGCTCACTCCCCCATCGGAATCGATTCAACTCTCGAATTCTGAGATCTCAGAGAACACTCCCCTCCATCAACGCGGGAGTAGATGGCAATTGTTTATCCCCAGGCAACGAAAATATAGCATAATCCTCTTACAGCAGTGGGGATACTCCCGAGCGCAGGAAGGAAGGCGAAGGAGAGTTTTTCGTAATCTGTATAGAGGAGGTGATGAGAGAAAGGGATTGAGTTGGTGAAAGAGAGGAGAATGGTGGAGATGGAGAGGAGAGAGCGAGAACAGCAGTGGTGAAGAACAAAGATGTACCAGTGGAATAGGGAGGAATAAGACGAAATACATTTCACCGATGGAATAGATAACATTTTGATGTTTAAATCCGGTTTAGGTTAACAGGCTATAGATATGAAACAGATTAAAAGTTTAGATATTTTTGCAAGAGTCGAGAAAAATATTTCCGCAGTCTAAATTGCTCAAATATGGATTGATTATTCCTAATGTTCAGAATATTTTACATTTTCTTTTAAAGGAACCGAGAAATTTTGTGATGAATGACTGGTTTTATACTTGGGGACATAAAATGTGTAAAGCATCTCATTTTTAAGATTAGTAAAATTCTTTCACGAGGGATCAATTAAGATTTTCTTCTCATGAATACACTTTGTTCAAATTTATGCTCTCTAACTTTTGGATGCACGGTACACCCTGAATTCAAACTATTATAACCATTACCTAAAATTTCTATTCACTCATATTTTAATGGACCGGTTTCTATTTCATGCTTGAACAGAGTTTGCATTTCTACTATGGATTAGCGTCTCTTTTATCTAAATATCACTTGTCTTTTTCATTCTACTCATACATATACATATTATCGAAATATTAGTTTTGATTCAGTTGTTGAATAGCGTAATTGAGTTAGGTGATCTATGTTAAGATAATGGATATAAAAAAGTAAGCCATTTTTTTATTTCCACAAGATCAATGGTGAAAATCTCTCCTACTAATGCCTATGTTTAAACTAATGTCCAGCATTTAATTGTTTTAATATCTTACCTCTATGTGAGACGTGAGTGACCCAAGAAAAGGCTTCACAGGAACTCCTGTTTTTCAGGACATTGAATTGAACATTGTTTAAATCCTTGGATTGGATAAAGCTTCACTTTTAGGCACAATATCATCGTATGTATGACAGAATGGACATTTCAATTCAAGAATGTCACAACGTTGCATTTTATTGTAATAGGGTTCGAATTAAAATTATATATATTTTTTTCAACGTCCAATTTCAAAGATTACTCATTACTGTCGAGAAGAAATGTGTGTATACTACCTTGATCAAAAAGTTCCCGGAATAACCACCGTGTGGCGCTCCCATCGCTCCGATTTGAGTTCTGTTTTTTTGTTAAATTGGTACATCTGTTGTTGATATTCCCTTTAAATCTTAGTGTCATAACTTGACATTTGCAAAAGTTACGTAGCCAAGAGTACATCTATCTCTGTGTGTGTTGGCGATTTTTTACAATTGCAGAAATGGATTTAAATTTGCAACAACGAACTTGTATTAAATTTTGCGTAAAAAACGGATTTAGTGGCGCACGGACGTTGGAAATGTTGGAAAAGTGTTTCGGCAACGATTCTCTAAAAAAAACGGTCGTTTACCAGTGGCACGAGCGGTTCAGAAGTGGTCGTGAGTCAATCGAAGATGATGAACGCAGTGGCAGACCATCGACATCGAAAGTCGGTGAAAAAATTGATAAAGTAAAAGAAATGTTGGTCAATAACCGCAAATTAACCATCAGAGAAATAGCGGAGGACTTGAACATTGCCTATGGATCCGCCCAAGACATTGTGGTTAATGATTTGGGTTTCCGTCGTGTAGCAGCAAAGTTGGTGCCAAAAGACCTCAATTTCATACAAAAAAGAGACCGTGTTGACGTCGCAAAAGACATGATTTGCGAGGCTGAATCCGATCCCACCCACATTCATCAAAAGGATCATTACTGGAGACGAGACGTGGGTTTATGAGTACGACACGCAATCCAGACATCAGGCAAGTGAATGGCGTTCACCAAATGAGCCGAGACCAAAAAAACCACGTCGTTTTCAGTCAAAAAAGAAGGCAATGCTGACGGTTTTCATGGATTACAACGGTGTAGTGCATCATGAATTTTTACCAGAAAGCCAGACAGTAAACAAAGAGTATTATTTGGGCGTTATGAGACGTTTGCGTGAAGCAATTCGCCGAAAGAGACCAGAAATGTGGGCAGAAAACTCGTGGATTTTGCACCATGATAACGCACCGTCGCACAGTGCTATCATTATTCGTAATTTTTTGACGAAAAATGCAACAAATACCATCCAACAGCCACCGAATTCACCTGATTTGGCTCCCTGTGACTTCTTTCTGTTCAATCGAGTTAAAAAACCATTACGGGGAACGCGTTTTAGCAGCCGAGAGGAAGTAATGGAAAAATCGCAGGAAGCACTGATGGACATACCGAAAACCGAATATAAAAAATGTTTCGAGGATTGGATCAAGCGCTGGCATAAGTGTGTTGCAGTCGATGGGGATTACTTTGAAGGGGACAATATAGATTTAGATGAATAAACTTGTATTTTTAATTTTCTGAATAAATTCCGGGAAATGTTTGATCAAGGTAGTATATGTATACGAGTAAGTGAGGCAAGGTGTTTAGCTCAGAGTTTTCTTTAGTTTCGTGTTTGATGAATCTTGATAGATGTAAATATACATAATTATCATCAATCTAACTTCAAGAGTATCTAATATGTTCTATTTTATCCTCTATCACTTTCCAAAATGTTTCGCCATTGAATCTAATTTTAAACAATTAACTCTTATCGCAAAATATAAATTCCCATCTTATTACCCCCTGAGAAATTTTTAAATTCCAATAACCCAAGAGATTAATACGATTCTAAGGGAATATGCTTTTGCGGTCTAAATCTACGTCATCGAATCAAAAATAATAAGTAGGAGAAGGGTATAATTCCATGTATGTAATCTGATAATGAAAGCCACAGGATAAATTTCGTTCAATCTCAATTCCTTTGATGGATTACATAAATGTCGGATATTAATTTTTCCTTTGATCAGTTATATTTGCTTTCATTATTCAGGCTATCGGCTTTTGAGGAGAAATCGGATAAACATCGTCATATACAGGTCAAATCATGTAGTGGTTTTAAAAATCTGTTTTCTTGGGTTGATTTTTTCAACGGTTTACTTTTTATTAAATTTTAGTAATATATGAACCATACGGTTGAGTGACCAAATAAACGAATAACATTATGGAATGAAAATATATCGGCACTAAAAACAGATACTTCGATCTTTTTCTTTCTTAAATGAGTTACTAAATAAGATCAATTTGAAAGCATTCTACTCTATTATGGCACCCAATTACGTAAATCCGCATTTTTTTCCACGCTGACAGTCTTAGTATGGGAGTATTATTAGGAAAGCTACAGTAATAAACCCGAAGGTTTAATCTGTGAAAATGGAGTTCACCTATTACTATGCATGACGGTGAGTGAAATTCCAACATCAGGGTAGACGGGCCAATTCCATTCCCTGTTGTTTCCCAGGAAGATCTGGTTCCAAGAAAATCATACAGCATACAGGTGGAGCTGAGGGCGCCCATTAACGTCAATCGTAGTCAAACCCGGATCCTCCAGTCAGTCGTCCAGAGCTCTACCTACTGGACTACAACAACCTCCCTTGAATTTTCATGATAGTATACGATTATACGATTTAATCTAATATGAAAACAACAAAGCTTTAATTTGAGGAAGGTTCACTGTGAGAGTTATAAATACGAGCTCGTGCAATTATTATTGAATTTCCATCCTGGGAGACTACTTAAAAGTGGATTTTAATAACAGTTTACTTGAAACGTCTTTTATTGCAGCTTGGCAACAAATATTTTAAAGTAGTGTACAGATGATGAGCCCGATTAAGCTCACGTTAAAGGACGTTTACGTTTTCTGAAGTCTAACGTAAACGTAAACGTCCCTTAAAAAATACATATCGAGTTAAGTTGATTTGATTCTATTTACTCCCTAAGAGAACCTAAAAAAATATATACGAAGGAGTAGCATAAATGGGATTTTGATTCACGAAGAGGAATAAATATAAAGAGATTTCTAGAGGATTCCGAAAGAGAGTTTGACGGAATACAAAATTAGGAAGAAAATTGTAAAATTAATCAAGGGGCTAACACCGCTTGCTATCCTCTTGTGCTAGCGGTTTCAATTGCATAATTTATTTTGATTTAAGGGGACAATCTTCAGAATAGCATTGAATTCTAATTTGTATTGAATTCGTGATTGCACTAGTACCTGATGTAGGTCACTTTAAGGTTTTATCTTCGCATTTCGATAAGAATAAGGATTTCATAGCAATGGTAATAAAATAAATAGGAAGAAAATTAAGCCTATTGCTTTGCTTGCATTGAAAAATAGGTTACATACCGAATCAGCAAATATGACTGTCACAATTTGCGGTAAACACTGATGGTAAATATTTAACCCCCTCAAGCATGTTTTAAATTTCGTTATGCTTCGTTTGCATCACAAATTTACGCTAAGTATGCCGGCTATATATTAAAATGTTTGCGTTCTCACGTGTATCTTGATGATGAATGTAATAATTTTAATGCGTTTTCGTGTATATCCAGCAAATGGTATAACCCATTCTTCCCATTTTTGGTACTTTTTCTGCTTTAATAATAATGGCTGATAATATGAGGGATCAGGATGACGATTCATGCATGTGACTATACATACAATTATATTATGTACACAGTACGTATTTCCTCTTGATATTCTTAATGATGAATGCAACAATAGTATTTGTAGAACATTTAGAAATCAAAAATAATGGCACTTAAATGCTTGACATTTAAGTATTAAAAATTTAACTTTTCATGCCAAACCAACGTTAGAAAAATCACAAAGATATGACCAAAAATATCTAGCACTTACTTGAAGCTTCATGTATGTTGTGGCAAACTGTGCCATACCAAAATTAAAGCGAGAGGTTATTAAAGAGCGCTGATTTAATCTCCAGGAAATCCTAAATTATGTAAACGTGTTCAATGTATAATTTTCCTGAATGCTCAATAAATTTTTTTGAAGTACAGACAGAAGTACAGTTTAAATATTAACGCATGGAGAATTAACACTTTTAATATATGTAATCGTTTGAGCTGTGTATAAAAAAATCCATCTAACTTTTGGAGTGTCAAAAAGGGTCGCCATTATTCTCCTTTATCTTTGCTCTTAATACAACTCATTTAATTTTCAATCACTACTTACGTAATTAGTTACTTTTACAAATATATATTCACCTACTCTCATGAACATAGTGTACTCATAAAAAAAGCAAGGAAAAAATTAATAAGTGCGTATAAAGTTGAATGACGGAAAACATATTAGTCATGAAAGAAAACTTAGCATTTTTCACTTTCCAAACTAGAACCTCACCTGACGGTTTTTTGTATCTAACGGCCGTGACTAACGCATGTACAATAAGAACGTGCGTTTTGTGTGACTACAAAGGAAACAAATTTTTTTGACCAACTCCCGAGTAGAAAGAAAATGCTCTGAGTCAGACAATGAAAGTTGGAGGTGAAAGGGAGTACCAATTGAAAAGAATAAATGCCGACTCCTACGAGTGGAGAGGGTGGCTAAGGAAAAGGTGGAGTTGATTTAACTTTCCTGCAATTGTGATCATTGCTTTCGCGTCGGAATCAATCAAAACAAGACAGCTCCCATTGAAAGCTCCTCATTAGCAATAAATGTCTACTCGAGGAACCAACGCGGTGGAAACATTAAACTAGCCGAAAGAAATAAAGTCACACGAAGGCCTTTTTTCATCATTAAAAAGAGGACCACGAAACTGTTCTCGAACATTCTCCTGGTTTTACAGTTTAATGATGGTGTACGTGAATTCTCCAGAAACCAAAGTAAATGGCTCCTCTCATACATCAATCCACCTTGAAGATGCAGATAGGTACGTGAAAGGCATTTTCCGAAAATATTATGACAGGTGACGTCTAGTTGAACCACCGCACATCTCGATACCAATTGGTTACCTTCTCGGCAAACGAAAAAGAGGATAAGATATGAGTAAAACTCCTCTTTAAAAAATACTCCTGCATCTCAATCCCATTCATAGGTCCACAATAAAATGAAACTAAAGGAGAAGTAAATCACTCGCAAAAGAAACACACTGTTAAGCTAACTCAGAAAAAAATGGAATTCTAAAAATATATTCATTTGGGATTGAAAATAGAATCAACCGTTACTCAAATAAAGTTGTGTTTAAATCAGGCACATTTGGACTATGGATCTATACTTACGTTAGCTCATTGTATACTTAGTCCACGAGCGAAATTCACTCATTGGCGAAGGGAACCAGGTGGGTACCTTTCCCTTTGCCATATTCAGTTTCTCGGGAATATATTTTACCGGAAAAATCATGTGCCTTCGGTTAGCTGGAAATGTCCAACGACATCATTCTTTCCGGTATTGAACCTGAAAATCTTCCCTAAGTGAACATTCTACTCACTACAACTCAAGGTCTCCTCACGCTTGATAAAAGAACTCGTGAATAGCAAGTAAGTTAAAATTTTACACCAGTATGGTAAATTATAATATAATTTTTGCCTCGTTTACCATACACTTTCCACGATTTCTTCTAATAAACAACATAAACATCCATCATGTGGGAAACTAGTTCGTCATGATAGGTTTCGACGTGTGCTCGTATGTTTAGCGCTCCTCGGAAACTTCCTGTCTTTCGAGTTGGCCTTTTTTAGACGAGGCGTGCCAGCCTTATCTACAAAATCGCTTTTTTTTGGATTGGGAGCAGGATTAGTCCGAGGCAGCTCTCCCAAAACGAAACCCAGAAGTCATTAAATGATTTTCTACTCTAAGTATAGATCATCACCATCCTCCCTCTGGTCGACTCACAGGGTCGAATGCAAATTGCCCTGAAAGAAGCCCCTCGAACCCCACCACGGGGGAGAAGAGTGAGTGTGTCACTTTTCCTAGCCCGGCGCCAATTCTGCGCCTTCAAGGGGTGAGTCAAGTCGCCGATCTGTGGCTACTCAACTCACAAAGATAACTCGTCCTTCTCACTCGACGTTCGCTTAGCACGGAGGGAGGAAGGCGTCGAGTGGGGGAGAAGGAAGAGGGAAAGAGAATTTAAATAAGACTTAGAGCGTAACATCAATAAATAACTCCTTGTATTTATATAAGTTCCTTGAGTTAAAATTGGAACTATTACGAGGGTCATCCGGAAAGTAGTACCCGTTCGTGAAATAAAGACACAAAAGTAAATATTAACAAACATAAAAAATTTTATTTGAAAGAGGATACTTTAAACTACTTCTCAACATAATCTCCAAGCAAATTAAGGCATTTGTCATAACGTGTGACAAGTTTCTGTATTCCTGCTGCATAGTCCTTCGCCGCCAGCTCATTGAGATACGCGAGGGACCCATCTTGCACAAATTTTTGCATAATGCAGATGGTGTTTAACAATTTCATGAACAATTGTTCGAGAAACATTGGGAAAATGCTCACAGATGTCATCAATTGTGACGCGCCGATCGTTCCTCACGAATTCGTCAACTGAGCTCACCAGTTGGTCTGTAATGACAGACGGTCTCCCCGAACGCTCATCGTCGTGTGTGTTCCCCCTCCCCATGTTGAAGTTGCGACACCACCGCCGAACAGACGACTCGTCCATTACATTGTCTCCATACACCTCCTTTAATTGGCGATGAATATCACATGGGCGAACGTTTCTTGCATTGAGGAATTTAATCACTGCCCTCACTTCACAACTGGCGGCGTTCTCAATTTTTTTAAACATTGTAAACAATCACAGAAACAACACAGGCAATGCTAGCGTCACGCAACTTGGCTCAGAGAAGGCAGACAAGCCACTGAAGCTATCTGACCTCGTCCAGCGGCTACTCGCGTCGTCAGCACTTCATGCGGCACGAACGGGTACTACTTTCCGGATGACCCTCGTACTATTTTAGCCTAAGCAATGAATAATTTTGATGTCAACCATACACTTATACTGAAGGTAACTGGTGTTATCATCTTGTTCTCTGATGATGCTCATTATAAATTTAAGAGTTGGTTTAAAACAATCACAACGCAATATAGATTGAAATTTGATTTATTAGATTCGTTTTCATGAAAAACAAATTTTACTTCAAAAGATTCTGAAAAATTGTGTCTTTGAATTTCATTGAGGGCAAGCTATTAATGACAAACGAAAACAATGAGGCCAAAAGCGTAGTTAGGCACAGCAAATTACAAATCAGGAAGTTAAGAGGATTAAATTTTGTACCATACCTTTTATTTCAAGAAACAATTGAAATTTCTAGCTTTCCGGGTTAAGTCGAGGTAATACAATGCATGGCAGAGACAAAACAAAGTAAAAACTGCCAAGAGGTGAAGGAGAGGATATGAGTCAATTCGAATATTTTGCTGTTTCGATAAACTACAACGGAAAGGATAATTAGGATTTAATTAAAATGTAGGCAGATGGAAAAATATGCTGTCATCAATAACACCAATCCTCTGAAAAAAGTATTGTTGCAGAAAACAGGGAAAATATATATTTGTAATGATAGATAGTAATAACGTATGTTACCGAAGTGTAGGTATTAAATATACCTTTATACTTACAGAAGTGAAAATGGCATATTAGAGACCTTGGTTTAACCTTATTAGATCATGCTAGAAATGAAGAAAAAAGACGAAGGACTGCAGCATAGTAGAAAATAAATTAAAACCAACTAAAATGGTATAACCAACTAAGCCGAACGAACGAAGACAGAATACCACTGAAGGCTTAAAACTTGCATATTAGATTCAAATGAACAACTGTGTATTCGAAATCTTTTGTTTAACACGCACCATGCGGGTCCTGTCACTTCGTGATATTCTTACTTACAGAGTCTGAGGTATAAGCATTAGCTGATGGTACCTGAAGCTATCAGAATTGATGAAAACTGAAGCGTTCACGCTACAAGTAAATAATCTGTGGAATACTTAGTTACTCTTTTGATTCTGATGTGGAGAAAATGAGTGACGATATTAATTTTGGCATGACAATCAACGAATAAGAATAAGAGAGAATAAAAGAGCAAATGAGGACAAAAGAGCAAAAAATTGCAATACAGCATTGATTAAGAAATGCCTAGAAGAGGATTACATCCTGAATATTTGAACGAGAAACAAAAATCCCGCTTAGGATACGAGAAGTAGCAAGTCTAAAGCTACAGGTGCCCGTTTTTGTGTATAAGTATTGGTTCTTAGTGTAGTAATAAAACAATAATCACGTGAGGCAAGGAATGGGAAAGAGAACACCAATTTTAAGTGGCAATCTCTGTGAACTCTGTAGAGATGTAATTTGAATAGGTTATGCGTAATGATTTCAATGACTTTAATGTGATGTTGTCAAAGCTAACTAACTCCTTAAGGATTATGCATGCTTTGTGGCATGTTTGATGCTTTGCTTAATTTTAAGAAAAGAGATATGACGGAATCATTAGGATGACAATAAAAATAACTGGAGTTACACATTAAATTCTATTCGCTAATTTCTCGATTAAGAGAGACTCGGGGCTCTAACTTGAATATTCAATATTAAAAATCTCAAAAGTGGTCGGATTACTGTTAAATATTCCCATAAGTAAAATGTGTCAGGCGGCATGGCATTCAGTCTGCAATCTATATATTATGATAAAAACATCTTTGCATCGTACTACTAACTTATATTAACTTAAAGGTATGCTAAAATATCCTTAACATCAACATTTTCAATTTTTTATGTGCGGAAGGGTAGTCAAATTTTGGGAAATGCGGTAGAATGGAAGTTCTACAGGAGTTGGGTGGATGAGTTTCTTCTTATATCAGACACGCGAGACACTGGCCATTCCTGTGAGTCACCCTAGCCTGACCGCTATTGAGGGCTCGCTAACAAACATGGTTCATCCTCCTAAAAAGAGAGCTGAGCTTAGCAGCGAAGAAACGTGACATGCAGGAGTGAAGACATTTCTCGTTCCCTCTCGTGAAAAGGAGCAACCGGTTTCTCAAAGCCATGTTGCTGACGCTATATCACATCAAAGCAATATTATTGATCATGCGGAAAAAGACTTATTTACAATAATGCTATTGTGGGTGGTGATTACCCTTCTGTAAATTACAATTCTGGCCGTCAAATGATGGGATTTCCTCATTAAAAATTTTTTATGTGGATGAGCCAAGTTGGTTATTTTTCAATTTCAAAATGATTGTATGTTTGGGCACATAAAATATTTCTTTATAACAATATTGAACCACAAATTATTTTACGATAAAGGCACTTTCAGGAACCATTTGGCAGAGGTAAACTATTATATCTAACAATAATAAATATTGAACATAAAATTTGTATTATTTTAAAAGAACCTCATGAAAATCAAGGGTATTATTCCTAATTAATAAGTCATCAAGATACTTAATCGAATGAGAATTGATGGTAAAAACAAGGCAAATCGCTTTGAAATGGTAAACTCTGAATATATTAATTTTTTTGGTGGGAGAATCATCATCCGTTTGCTGAAGAAAAATTATTATGTGATTGCAATTAAGCATCATTCTTGGTAAATACGCGAATTTGGAGTGAATATGCAGCTATTCACCCGGTCCACTTGATTATTGTACCTCGTCTTCTGCTGATATACGAGTTTCACTCGTGTGTTCTTTCTGGTGCATTTACTTATATACTTGATTAGATTGTTTTACTTTCCCTAACTTATTGGGTATGGAGATTGTTAACACTTAAATTCGATGGTTTCAGGCTCTACTTTGTGAAAATTCATGATGACTGAATAAATAAACTTAGTATTTTTTCACAAAACCTTTATTTCCTACTACCGATTTCGACGCATAGGCGGCATCAAAATCTCATGCATTGCCAGGAAATATATATACTCTTATTAGGAGAGGGGGTAGACTAAGGTAGAGAATTTGATGCGGGTAGGGGAGGAAGGGGCAAGTATCGGTTAGGTGGTTGCCGCGTGGGTTGGTACAATGAGGTGATTGACGGAAGGGAAGATGCAATGAACAGGAAGGAAAGGTTAACGAAAGAGGGTCGGAACGCGTAGTAGTGCAATATATGTTTGTGAAAAAATACTAAGTTCATTTATTCAGTGACTGTTCATACCTGTTTGGGCGTGTTGCCATGCCAATTCGATGTTTGATGCAGGAAGAGAATACAATTCTAGCTTAATTTGATTGATTTTTTATCAAAAACTGAAAAGAGGCATTAAACTGTTAAAACTATGAGAAGGCACTGCATTCATTAAATTCAATATAAATTGGTTTTTATGTTAGCGTTAAACATACTTGTAGTTTAAAGCGATAAAATTAGTAGTTCACCAAATACTCGTGAACTCATAGGATCACGCGAGAGAACGTGTGAAATAATGAGCAATAGATAGAAAAAATTTGGAATTCCTAATTTATTAATTTACACATTCCTGAGACGTCTCTTGGGTAGATCGGTATTCAAGGAGTCGGTTCCTTTGTAAAATTTATTTCACAGACATTTGTTTTCGCATTAGTTAGCCACAAAAGTATTTATTATTGCCACAAATAATATTTTGCAATTTAGCATTGAAAACTTTGAATTTAATTGCTCTCACAGTCTTATATTTTGTAATTTAACAATTACGTATAACGTATGAAAGGACGATTATCATTTAGGGATGCTGGTAATAATTTCCTGAGAGAGATATGCTCAAAAATAACATTATCTAAAACGCTGCAAAACATTTATTTGAAAATTGCATGACACTGCATAATTCTACGTTATCGTACACTCAGAGGTGTGAACTCAAAAGAAGAGAAATCCGCAGAAAAAATATGTGCATGTGAGACGCAAAGCAATGTGATGCAAGGAAGGGCGGATGGACTCCTTGATAGGAATATTGCGCGCCCCAGACGATCAGATAAGTCAATAATGGAAATGAATGATGCAGCGGGTGGAAAAATAAACGCGGCCTCAAACGATCCGAAACCTCGAAATAGAGAATGGCATTATTCTAATGTGTTGATCGTTTGGCCATTGAGTCTGGGTCAACTATGTTTTCACGTCCGGTTTCAGTTCCGCCTTTGAGTACCGCATAACAATTTAATTTAAATCTTATCTGGGTTAATTATCAAAGGTTTATCAGGGCAAATTCACTGGAAATAAAATCAATTATTTCCAAATATTCTAATAATCTAGTTTAAATCTAGGAATCATAAACTGTGATTAGAGGTCTGGAGTCAGTAATTTTGAAACAGCATTCCGGTGACTTTCATTGCACTTGCTATAAACTTTGGGGAGACTTAGTTGCGAAGCGCGTCAAGTGACAACCTATCAGCTGATAATTTCTAATAACAGTTAGTTGGAGTTCAGTGAATATTTCGTACCACAATAATTGAATGGGTATATCATAGCTTTGTATGGTAATATAAGTTATTCAAAATTTTAATTTTTTCAAACAAAGAATATATTTCTAAGGTGAATTATATATTTCCCACTGGGTTTTTATCAGATTTGTGACAATTTACAGGTAAATTAAACTGTTCTTCGAGGGTGGTTCAATAAGTACCCCTGTCAGAAATGAAGAAACCATTTTTTCAAAAACATTTTTTTTTCAACATAGTCCTCTTTTAGAAAGATACACTTCTCCAAACGTTATGGCCATTTTTTTGACCCCTTTAAAATATAGGATTTGTCGAACTCTCCAAAATACGCCTCTGTCTCGGCGATAACTTCCTCGTTTGATCTAATTTTTTTCCCGCGAGCCATTTCTTCATGTTAGGGAATAAGAAAAAGTCGCAGGGAGCCAGATCGGGTGAATACGGGGAGTGCGCCAGCAATTCATAACGTAGTTCATGCAGTTTGGCAGCGACAACTCCAGATGAATGTGCTGGTGCGTTATTGTGGTGAAACAGCACCTTCTTTTTTCAATGCAACAATTTCAGAGCGTAAAAATCATTCGCCTTGACTGGGACTCGAACCCAGATCCCTCAATATCCGGTCGAGTGCTTTAGCCACTTAAGCTACCGAGGCGTCCTCTTAAACTCTGAAATTTTGGGGCTTTTTAAAGGAACTAGATGTTATGACGAAATACCGTACATACAATGTCACATGCATTCGTAGTCGTGCGCGAGGCGCCACTGTCCACGAGGTTAAAGCCAACTTTAAACACTTATGGTGTTTTCCCTTTGACAAATTCCAAAGAAACTTTTGTTTCTTTGTTCAAAGTTTCTTTGGAATTTGTCAAAGGGAAAACACCATAACTGTTTAAAGTTGGCTTTAACCTCGTGGACAGTGGCGCCTCGCGCACGACTACGAATGCATGTGACATTGTATGTACGGTATTTCGTCATAACATCTAGTTCCTTTAAAAAGCCCCAAAATTTCACGAATGATTTTTACGCTCTGAAATTGTTGCATTGAAATGCACATTAGCGGATGACTCCGTTAAAAGTTATTGTTGCGGCATCTCCCGCAGTTTCTTTGGAACCTTCTTTTTTGCCAAATGCGGCCGTCTCTCCTTCAACTTTTTTTCAAAGCGGTCCAATAACTCACTGTAGTATTTCCCAGTGATTTTTCTTCCTTTTTCAAAAAAATCCATTAGGATGACGCCATTTGCATCCCAAAAAACCGTCGCCATTACCTTCCCTGCCGATCGGACGATCTTCGCCTTCTTTGGAGTAGATTCACCGGGAGAAATCCATTGTTTTGATTGTTGCTTAGTTTCTGGTGTGTAATGATGAATCCAGGTTTCATCAACAGTGATAACTCAACGCAAAAACACCTTCGGATCTCGCTTAAATTGCTGCAGACACTGCTTCGAAGTTGACTGCCGGATCAGCTTGTTGTCCACCGTGAGCAATCGCGGCACCCATCGGGCCGACAATTTTTTCATCGCCAACTTATCATGTAAAATATTAATTGCCGTTCCGGGTGACACACTCACGGCCTTTGCTACTTCGCGCACTTTCGTTCGTCGATCAGCGAGAATCATGGCGCGGACTTCTTGAATGATTTCCTCGGTAACCACTTCTACCGGGCGTCCTGGTTGCTCCTCATCAAAAACAGATGTTCGCCCACGTTTAAATTCGTTGAATCGATATCTAAATGCGGTCATAGATGCCGAAGTGTCCCCATAAACAGGGTCCAACTTTGCTTTTATCTCCTCGCATTTCTTTCTATCCAAAAACAAAAAGCGAATTACCGAACGATACTGCTCTTTTTCCATCTTAGCGAAAATCACGAAACACGTCTTACTCGAATGGCGGCCAAATCCAAACTAACCTTTAAGTCTGAACTTTGTTTCACCGTCGTTTGATAGATGGCAGCACACAATGATAAAATAAATTTCCCTTAGGAACGCCCTTTGTTGTCAAGCACGGGTACTTATTGAACCGCCCTCTTAAGCGCTAATAGTAAAGTAGTCTATTAAAATAAACGTAAAATTGCCTTTGTTGTAAGAAACAGCTGAAACGTATTCCCTTCTATTTGTGTAACTGTTTAAGCCACTTTAATTCTTCTTTTTAATTTGATAGAAAGACAAAGTATTATATTGCAGAACTCTGCGCTACGGTGCATCTTGGGATGCGGGCGCTACGCCCGCGTGGAAGAGATGCACCAGGACGGGAACATGGAACCTCTGAACGTCCTTCTTCCGGAGCTGTCTCGAAGATTCTTCGAGAGGGCTGCGGATTCAGACGTCGCCACCATCCGACGCCTCGGAGAGATCCAGGTTTCAACGTGGGACCGCTATAAGCGCCCCATTGCGAGCATGGATCGCCAAGATGCCCTCCCAGCGAAGAAGAGGCCCAGGCTTCAGTAGCAGGGATCGCCAGAACGCCGTGACAACGCAGAAGACGACGCCCTGCCTTAGAAGCCTAGGCGGCTGGAAAGGCAACACAGTGGAGCCCCGACCGGAGTAACGGGGGTCCGTCCACGAGAATTGAACATATATAATTTTCTGACAAAAAACAATTGTGCCTTAACGGAAAAGATAGAATACATATTTTTCTAGTTGTACAGGACACAATTTTGACAACCTTTCTTCTGTAAAGTACGAGGGTCATCCGGAAAGTAGTACCCGTTCGTGCCGCATGAAGTGCTGACGACGCGAGTAGCCGCTGGACGAGGTCAGATAGCTTCAGTGGCTTGTCTGCCTTCTCTGAGCCAAGTTGCGTGACGCTAGCATTGCCTGTGTTGTTTCTGTGATTGTTTACAATGTTTAAAAAAATTGAGAACGCCGCCAGTTGTGAAGTGAGGGCAGTGATTAAATTCCTCAATGCAAGAAACGTTCGCCCATGTGATATTCATCGCCAATTAAAGGAGGTGTATGGAGACAATGTAATGGACGAGTCGTCTGTTCGGCGGTGGTGTCGCAACTTCAACATGGGGAGGGGGAACACACACGACGATGAGCGTTCGGGGAGACCGTCTGTCATTACAGACCAACTGGTGAGCTCAGTTGACGAATTCGTGAGGAACGATCGGCGCGTCACAATTGATGACATCTGTGAGCATTTTCCCAATGTTTCTCGAACAATTGTTCATGAAATTGTTAAACACCATCTGCATTATGCAAAAATTTGTGCAAGATGGGTCCCTCGCGTATCTCAATGAGCTGGCGGCGAAGGACTATGCAGCAGGAATACAGAAACTTGTCACACGTTATGACAAATGCCTTAATTTGCTTGGAGATTATGTTGAGAAGTAGTTTAAAGTATCCTCTTTCAAATAAAATTTTTTATGTTTGTTAATATTTACTTTTGTGTCTTTATTTCACGAACGGGTACTACTTTCCGGATGACCCTCGTAAATTGATTAGCAGTTACAATCGTGAAACATAGGAAATCGGCCGGCAATAAATGCTACTCGTTTCCTTTGAAACAATTATTCTGTTAAGCTGAGAACATGAGTTAAAATATAATTTCCGATGTCGTACAATTTAAAAAACCCTTTGGTGACAAAATTAATTCCCTGCGAGAAAACGTAGCCATAATTATTCCCGTGTGTAAAAAAGTGTTATCAATGAAATGATAATTTGGACTAAGAACCGCTACAAATACTATATTGCGTTGTCTGTTCTCGTCTTTTTCGATTAATACTCGTAATATTCAAGGCAACATGAGAACAATAATGTCAAGGTATCGAGATATTTATGTAGAATAATTTGTTTAAAAAATAATTTTACTATAACTGAATAAACAGCAGTTATATATATATATATACATGTCATGTGTGTATATATATATATATGTATATATATATATATATATATGTTTATATATATATAATATACATATACTATATATATGTATATGTATATATATATGTTTATATATATAATATACATATACTATATATATGTATATATATATATATATATATATATATATATATAAAATATACATGTGTGTATATATATATATATATACACACACATGTATATATAGATATATACACGCACACATGAGTTTGTTTATATATTGGAGGGTGGTAGTACACGGGGTATAGGGTCGGGCTTATGACTGGAGGGCCCGGGCCCACCCCTTCAGTGTCAGGACCCCCTCAGCTACACCCGAGCTGTGTGATTTTTTCGGTACCAAAACTTCCTGAGAAACCATCGTCGGCACCGCGAAAGGATACATATATAAAGAATAATGTTAGTCGATTCCCTCCCCCCCAGCCTGATGTGTAAATTTCACTCGCCGTTGGACTCAGTGGAAAATGTCTCGGGATTCAGAAAAAATCGGATTATATTATGGTTAGCTAGAGAATCAGGTACCTCGTGATCACTTCACACTGTTTTTCGTAAGCGGACGCAGATTCAGATCATTATTTATTGCTAATAAAATTTGACGTCAGATTCTAGAGGGTAAACAGGAAAAACGGCTGTTGAATTAGATTAGAATGATATTGCCCAGTAAGATGAAATAGAAGTATCTGCGGGAAAAATTTTGAGTGAGAACCGGGAGATGGGTACAATAATTTGATTCGAAAGGTGAAACGTAAAATACTTTCGTATAATAATAATTTACCTCGATAAGCCCTCCGTTGGTCTTTGGAAATTGAAGTAAAACCTTTTGAGAAAAGAAATTAGTTTACAGTATATAGTGTGAGTGTTACCGGACCTGGTGACTCGTACATTTGTATTCCAAATTTAGAGTTCTAAGCGATGAAGGGCAAAATGGAGCCCAGTTTTAGAAGGTACAACAAGAAACTGTTATACCACGACGGAATATAAGGAACATTCACAATATATCAGTGCATTCAGAATATGCTCCTTTTGTATTTCAAAAATTGTTAATAATGCAAGTAAAGACATAAGATAAGATTAGTTGTTTCCACGGGTGAGGTTGACGGCGTCATTGTACCTGGTTTGTCTTTATTCACGGTTAGAACAAGCAAGATAAATCCTTTTAGAATGGTATAAAACTCTTCAGTTTTTCTTTACACGAGAATCATTATGATATAATTACTATATGAGAAGATTAGATCACCTGGATAAATTAAGATATTTTAATTTCAGCGTTTTATGTATTATAATTCGATCTTTATTCGGAAAAAGAGTTTCATAAAAAAACAAGTATCATGGCAGTTATTTTCGAAAAATATTTTTTTATTAATTATTATTTTAAATTTGAATTCACCTAGAACTAACCATTTAATTTAATTGATTTCTTAACATCTCCTGATGCGTTTCTTCTTCTTATGTTTATTTATGCTTTGTATGAGGTTTTATTTAGGGTATGTGAAGTGCCAACGCGTTGAGTTAGGGTAGAGATTTGGTAGGCTTAGATTTTATGAAACACGCTGGATGCAAATATTAACCTCCCATAAAAGAGAAACAGGAATTCAGGAAAAATAAAAAACTATATTTTTATGTTGTTGAACATCAGCCACATCCTTTTCCAGGAAAAGTGAATTAGATTGAACGAAGGTTCAAAATAGCTCGGAAGTGGGGTTATCTTGATATACTAGGGTACTAATTAGGCGAAATCAATCGAACTTTACAATGCTTAATTATTAAAAATAATTTTGAAATAATTTTTTTCGCTTTAGAATAATTATGTTGCAAATGTTCTTCGAAATCGCCTTTCAATCCTTATGATTTCAACAAAAAAATGTGATAGTAAAAAAATATGATCAATGAAAGCTCTCTACCGGAAAAGCCTTCGTAAATTCTATGCAAAATATTTCTCCCCAGTGAGTTATCCTTGCTCTGCTCTGCTTAAGTTATTATGGAGTAGCAGTGCTGATGAAATTGCTTTTGTCATTCTTCTTTGTGCTTATAGTGAGAGATAAATGCATATCCTGGGATTAATATGTTGAAAACATATAAGTGCCCTTAATCTAACTGTTGAAAAGAATTATACTTGTTTCTAGAAGACTGATGAATGTACTATCTGTGAATGGTTGGACTAAGTAAGTCCATATGAGGTATTTTACATGAATATTAGGGAAATTAGTTATAAAACTGCACTAAGTTAATTTGAAGTTGTTAAATATAAATCAGAGGCAATTAACTTTTCTAGCCTGCCTGAGAGTGTTAAATTGCAGTTGGGGTACCGTTCTATCGCATTACGAGTGTTCATCCTCGTATTTACATAAGTCGGTCTATTCCCTAAAATGGGAAGGCCCAGAAGTACCCAGCCTGACTTAGAGATGGCGGTAGTTGTTTGAAAAATATCAGTGTATTAGAAATTAAAAAAAATCTATAAAGCATATCTTTCAAGTTTGAAGATGTTACGATGTTTATTATTTGTTTGGCAGCCATTAATAGTGAACGTTTTCAGTGAATCTGTGAAAATGGAGAAAATTGGCCATCGTTATGTGATACAATACTTTTATTTGCAAGGCCTCAGCCCAACCAATGTAAAAGCTCAACTGGATTCAACTCTGGGTGAGTCTGCTCCTTCGTTTACAACAGTAAAATATTGCGTAGCAGAATTTAAACGAGGCCGTACGAGCTGTCAGGACAAACATCGCATTGGTCGACCAAATGAGGTGACGACTCCAGAAACGAGGAAGAAAATCCACAGAGTGATACTGGAAAAATGAATACATTTTTCTCCAAAAAAGCTTTTGTTTTTTCTATGTTGGGTCTGGTCCATCCGGGATTACCTCCGTAAAGCAGTTTCTTTCCACCCCCCTTTATCTTACGACAAGCCCCACTCATCCCCTCATAAAGCAATCACACACATCCTAAATCCTGATGTGTATACATAGCAATAACAAGGTTAGGATAAAAAAATCGGAAAAAATTGAAAAAGAAACTCCATATGAGGACACTTATAAAACCCAGGAATCGCCATACCTCTCCCCCACGTGAATTCGCCGCACTGGGAAGGCTGCAGAGACATTCACCCCCGCCGATTCCTCACGCCCTCCCCTTTCTTCCTTCAACCGCGTATCCTGGATGCATTCCTCCCACCGCTTTCTCTGCCGTTGCCCGCGTCTGTATGTATGGGCGAATTAGAATAGCTAACGCGTTCCACTTTACGACCGGCACCTTACTGATATGAAACCCCGCGACCTCCCTGCTTGCTTGGACGGGAGCTGTTGAGCCTACCTACCACGCTAGCTCGCCTTAGGGCACTCAATAAATATATCTACGACACATTCCCTCATTTCCTCAA
Source organism: Hetaerina americana (assembly GCF_022747635.1). Classification (NCBI taxonomy): domain Eukaryota; kingdom Metazoa; phylum Arthropoda; class Insecta; order Odonata; family Calopterygidae; genus Hetaerina; species Hetaerina americana. Next base: position 45,991,816 of record NW_027286985.1, on the reverse strand, counting down.
ATCTCGCAAAACATAATTCTACATATGATGGAATCCCAAGGAAAGTTTTCAAATCACAGACGCAGGGCTGAGTGGTCGTAACGATGTTGAGTGTGCAATCTGCTGCTGCTCAAAGAAATTCGAAAGAATATTTTTCCAAGAGCAAAACATAGTATCATTGAATGAAATTGATATTAAATTTCATATTTTAGGCATCATTTCGGACTCTGTAAACATTTCAAAAAATACCCAGCAAGTAGCTTTTTGGTTTAGATTGCCCTTGATGATGACGTCATGACACGAGTGCTAGCTTTGATAATTTTTTAAAAAATATTATGGCATTTAGAAAGTGCATGTAAATAGAATTAGAATGTATTATTTATTTCAACCGATACATAAATAATTCTTCCCTCTCCAAATCAATGTTATCTATTCGTTAATATTTATGACAGTTATTTGTCAAGATTTGATCATATATTCAAGCAGACACGAACTTCTAATCAAATCTAAGCCAGAGTACTAGACTTTTACGCCATCATAAGTGTTCTCCCTAGAATCAAGAAGATTGACTTAGAAAGCGTATTGATGTCATACAGGAAAACAAATTGTCTGGCCGAAGAGCCGGAGATGGTCATGGAAACTTTCTTGTCAACTGTGGAAAAAAATTTCTAAAACATAATGCTAGCCAACTTCAGAAAGCTTTAAGCTTCTGCAGTATTTGTAGCTTCATATTTCTCGGAGGAATAAGGATCCGAGATATCATGTCTTTACTGCGCAATTGCAGAAATCTGGATGGAAAAGTTGTGAAATCGAAAGTACTTGTTAAATGTCTTCACCCCTATAGCATGGTGTGACTAGACGAAATAAAAATTGGGAGTTATTTTGCAACCTTCAAAGATAGAATTTATACGATAATGCTAAACAATCAGAAACAAAATGGACTGCTGAATCATTTTTAGTTTTATCACAATATGGTGAACAAGACATAAATTAAAGCTAGATTCTCGATTTAATACATGGTCGAGGACAAGGACGTTTTTTATTAAAAATAGAAGTGTCACTGATTTAGACGAAATGATGAAAAATACAAATTTGGATTATCATGGTGCAAGAAAAAATCAAGGCAATCTATCCTGCCAAAAATGATAATTTTTAATTTATGTATCTACATATATATTTCAAGAATCCTAATAATTTTTAGTTAAGAATTATACACAGATATTTTTCTAAACATATACAATTTTAAATCATTGTTGTAATGAAACAACCACTGTAGACATAATATTTAGGGGAAAAATACTACCTTTGAAATCTAACCTCTAACCGGAACAAGTGCTGCAATTATGTGAGCGAGGAAAGTAGACTAAGACCCTTTTACTTTTACTCGTGTGCGTAATTTTATTGGTACAGGTGACACAAATTTCCCTAGCTTTACTTAAATACGATTTTTATATATTCATAATTATTAATATTATGGTCTATTCTGAATTTTTTCCTGAGACTTTGGCTCAATCCCAGCTAAATAATAGTCATTTGAGTTTCACAGTCCTAACTTAGGTCTAACATGCGCTGCAGAATAAATAGATAAACTATTTAAATTTTGGTGTGAGTCAACGATTTATTTCCTACCAATTGGTTTCATATATATCCACTATCAGTTATCTAAGAAAATACCAATCCTTACAATCAAAAATCACTTTCATTTTCATTCTACTTTAATTGACGACTAAATGCCAAAATATGAAAGCCCCTCAAAATCCCCCTCAAGTGGAATTTCCCATTAGATTTAGTTAACCTTGCTCAACCTTGGTAATTTGAAAATTTGTTGACCCTGAACGATGGCATCACTTCCATCAAAGCGTCTGGAATCAACTGATAGGGATGCCCTTTTTTACCAGAATTTTCATTTCTACGGAAAATAATTGAATCGGGGTGGGAGAAACAGCATGGTGGCGTGACAACAGTCATGAGGTGAAGCGTCGATCAGACCAAGTCGACCGTGACATTGAAATCAACGCGTGTCTGATAACTCAAATGGAGAAATGTGATTTAACGGAAAGGATGGAAAGATATTGCAATAAAATTTAGGAGTGGAGTCGGTGTAAAACACGAGGACAAAGTGGGTTTGATAACGCCATTCATCTACATCCGCACACACGTTATAGCGAATCGAGGGGGACCAAATATAATATATTTATGAAAATTCGATATGCCAACATAGAGAAAATCAATGGATAATACAATGGCAATTAAGATCTACTGTGGATATCCTCATCCTCCGTTACTGTAATGATCATTTAAACAAGCATACCCATAGTATTCGCGTGAATTTGTGAAAAAATAGATCTGAAATCTAGTGCATCGCAATTATTTATAAACGATGTATCTTTCGAAAACGTGGTATTTTGCCTTTAAGAAAAGAAAAGTAAGTATTTATGATCTACTATTAGAGTCCGTAAAATATTCGACCAGCGTTGAAATGGAAATTATAGTGCCCTACAAGGTATCACTTTCACATTTGCAATTAATACTTGAATGATAGGCGTGGGATACTAATAGCAATGGAGTAAGTCTAAGAATGAGCATCACGGAGGATTAAAAGGACTATTAATTGAAAACTATCTCAACATTTCGTAAGTGATGATTCAAATATATTTATTTCACTCCCCATGCTTACAAGCCACACCGGAATGTCCTCGCGTCTTCTGAAGATTGTAGAAAATTACGACACTCAAAATACGACCCTCGAAAACTACCTCGGCAATGCGTTCGGCACAGAAGCCACTTTGACTGTTTACAAGCAACCCATATCCGCTATTACTCACATTGCTTCCTTCCACTCCCACCTTCCTCTCTTCATTTCGGCGGCAGGATCCGATCAACAGCTGTCCTTCCCGGGAGTCCAGGGTGACGTCTCGGGCGGCGGGTCGCCTCTTCCCCTGGACACAAGGGTCGCGGGAGAGAGAGAGAGCAAGCACGGACTAAACGTGACTGCGTAGGTAGCGGGCGAGAGTTTTCCCACTCACCCCCTCCACAGGTCCTCACCCCACACTCTCACCCGCCCACCCAATTTCCCTCCCCCTTCCCGGTCGCAAGAAGAAGCCCTTTCGGGCGCCGGTGGGAGTCGTTTTCGGAAGCCGCGGCTGCGCGGAAGCTTTCTGGGGAGTGACGGGGAAGGATCGGAAGCAAGGGTCCAGGTCGGGTGGGGGAGGCCGTGAGGCAAGAGGGGGCGATGCGGAGGACGCCGGGGTAGCGCCGCGGTGGCGTGGGGGTTGGGATGGAGGATGAGTAACGATGGGGGAAGAGGTGACCGGTGTATTGCGTTGGGGAAGGTGGGATGTTGAGACTGTCGGGTGGGAAGGGGATCTCGATAGAGGTGTGGGTGTTGAAGGAGTGGTGGAGGAGGTATACTGAGATATAGTTGCGTTGTGCGTTGTACGATAGACCAATAGGAAAAGACCCAGCTATTGGATATGGATGCAAGAAGCACAGGCGTGTGTGGGCAGGGGGAAAAACATAAGAGTGTAGGGAATGGGAAGAACCCTCCAGTGGTTTCCTCTTTTTCGCGATCAGTTTGATGGGACATCCAGCACACTTGACGCGCACCCGAGGAGAGTGAGGGGGTAGAGAAACTGAAAGAACCCCCTATGATAGATGGGACCCGAGGGGAACGTTTGATGTCTCCCGTGAGATACGAAATAACTTAACTGTTTAATGCCAGAAATCCCACTTTCAACCTCTCATATATAACGACATCACAGATACTGTCATAGAATAAGAAACTGAAGAAATCAAGACAAAAGCATCAGCCGTTTTAATGCACTTGGCGTCCGATCGCTTTATCGATATTCCTCCTCGATGGCACTATCAAAGTTTCTCAGTTTCCTGGAACAACTTCACGAACCACGAAGACATCTGGGATCGCTCATGATTGTCCTTGATCGCCACGGTCTCTTTCATTTTGCGAGAGAGGAGAGGTGAGGGCACAGGTATGACGACGTTGGCGTAAATTGGCTCACTGAACCAAGCTCCTCCATCGTTACTTTTGTGTCCCAGACGTCTTTTGAAGGACATCTCTCTCGATCAGCTCGCTCCTCATCCAAAAGAGCAGTAAACCGAAAGAGAAGTGTCGAATATACACAGCTCTTACCCCCAACTCGGATCAACAGGTGTCTCCCTTTCTTTTCTCCTTTCACCGGGGGGGGGAGTGGGGGTACGGGGGGCAAGGTTTCTGCCGAAGGTTCGGGGCCATCCACCCATTTTTATGATGACCCCTCTCCTCTTGTAAACACACCATTGGGTGAAATGAATGGTAACGGAAACAATCGATGTGGATTCGAACGTGCACATGTCGATAACGATCGAACGCTTTCGACCGTACCGATTATTGGGGAGAGAAGTTTTATTTTATTTTCACATTCCCTCCCTCCACGAGACTTTTCAGAGGGAGTAGGTTAGATAGCTAGGAAATATAGGCGAACTAGTGTCCACGTGATTTTCGGAGACAAACGGACGCTTCACATGTGATCGCTTTTTAGCGCATCAACCGAGATATTGGGGTGAGAGTTTGCAAGCGAGAGGGAGACTGTACGATGAAGTAAAGACGAGCGCCTCTCTCAGGTATTCAGCGGGGAGGGGGGAAAGAAACCTGCGGGAAGAGGAAGAATGCCTTGAGATAAGTGCTCTTGGTTACTGAGGGACGCCAGAGATAAGTGGTCGCGGTGATGGAGAGATGTCGATGGATGAAGGAGGATCTTTTTAGGGGTTCAGGGTCAAAGCGGAGTACGAAGGTGTGAGAAGGAAGGAACCACCCAAGGAAGGTGACATGAATAAGTGGGAGGGAATATTTTCCTGTCACTTTTAAATGTAAATAGATATTGTGCAGATTACTAGAATGGCAAAACATCTTTATTTCATTACTCAATTGAGCAAATGTACTAATAATATATTTTTCACGTTAGTGCCAATGATTCAGGATAAATATGATAAAAATATCACTTTTGCCTATTTTTCCGTGCCCTAGTTTGAAGAAAGTGTTGTATTTAAATGCTTCATTAAAACTTTGCATTTCAGTTAGCTACTCATACTCTGGAGTCAGCATTGCCCTTTTGAATTTGGGGAAATGCACGAGGTTTCTGAATCATGAATGTACCTCGTGAGTGCTCAGTGTGACTCCCATCATCAAAATATTTAAGATTCAAATGAATCGTCCTACACTCTTTAGGGTGTATATTTTTCCATTTAACTTCTTCATCATCATTGTCACTTTCACGACCAAAGCTGACAAACGCTGAATCCCTGAATGAAGTCATAATAACAGAGAAATATCGCATAGAACATTCATTTACTGTTTCGAGTGCATAATTTCATGAATTAGTTCATGTTCATGAAATGGAATATGATATATAACAAATTTGCGCTCTACTTTTTCCAATTGTATTACGTGAACGATGACTTAGTCAACTTCCCAGGGAGGAATTTGTGGATTAATCTGACTGGCAGCACAGAGTACCGATTTCAAACGCCAGGTAATACAAAACATGTCCATGATGAAATACTTTATTTGAACTTGAAACTTGACCTCAGATAGAGAAGAATAGGCACACATATGTTTGGCGTATTAATTATGAATACATGTATTCCATATTCCTAAAAAATTAATTCAAAAGTTAACTATAGGGCATTTTCAGGGTCAGTCATTTCATGTTTTTAAAATGAGATTTCGTTTTATAATAAAATTTCTGAAATACCACAATTATATCATTAACAATCTACCTGCTGTGTTTCCCTTCATTGAAAATCTGAAGATCATGCATGATTACAAATTGTTGAGCATGGAATATGAATAATTACAGTTTCGAAAGATTGGTGGGAACGTTTAATTTACATAATTATATACTGTGAGTGTCCATTATCTATACTTTATTTTGCATCAAAAGTAAAATCATTGTTCTTTTCAAAATATTGTGACAAGGAAAATAGTTACCATTTCCTATCAGTAAACCATATGATCCACTGTTCCAACGCATCGGATGAATTATATTCCCTGATAAAGATGAGTAACAAGCAAAATTTGATGTCTTAAAAGGGTAAGCAAACCTGTTTTTACAACGGTACAAGTATCGATGAAGAAAATTGTTAGGGAAAAACTTAAATGATAAGCTACAATAATAATTCTCGTACTAAATGAATGAAATATTGTTGCTGGGGATGGTTGCTCTACTCCACTTTTCTTGATCTCCTAAAACTTATCAGACAAGGCAATCAAAAGAAGCGAGGGGCCAAGAGGTTAGGATAAGTTTTTACTTGAGGGGAGATGAAATAATTGGCATGTCTGTTTTGTTTTTTCGCATTTCTTTCTTGCACGCACACCAACGGGGTCGTTAGCGATGACGAGTGATGAATGTGAAGGGAATCAAGCGTCGACATTAGGTCACTCAAACCATAATTTCACAAGTCAATGATTACCGATTACTACTTTCTTGACCAATCCGTCTTTCTTTAATTAACCACATGATTTAAAACGCAATGACGTTGTAATTGCACAAGAAAATTGGTAATTCCTGGTCAAATAATAAAAAAAACTGGTTATTTCGGAGCTGATGCTTCGAAATTGACAGATCACATTCTTAGGGAAACTTTAGGCGGTCACTCCTTGAAAGGAAAGACTGAAAATTGAGCTGTATAAAACCTATTATTTTTGGTTATCATCAATGAGCAGTGAGTAGGTTTCGATATGAGTCCCAGCCCATTGAATTTTGCAGTTGTATGAATTGTAGTCATGCAGGCTCATCAAACCCTAACGTCATTATTCGATGAGATATGAAATAAGTGCTAAATATTTGAAATAAGTTCCTGGCTGTTGTTTTCGGAAACACTGCGTGATAACTCATTCGCTACATCAAGAAATGAGTCAACCCAGCCTTCATAAAAATTCAATTCACCTGAGCCAAGGACCAACATTCAATTTGCTGAGACTTCAGGCCCCGCTCATTAGTTAAAAAATCGATCATGAAGGTATTTATCGCAGTAGCATATAGGCCCACCTGTTCGAAAATTCTCGAAGCAGCAATCAATCAATCGCCAAGTGTAAAATATATTTTATGCAGAATGCCATTCAAGAAGTTGACAAACGATTAGGACTTTATTTGAAAAGTGAGAGGGTATAATTGATTCATCGAAACAGCGAATGCTTAATAAATGAAAGTTAGTTCCATCAAATGCAACAAATGAAATGGGTATCATAAAAATGTTCGGTATAAATGCCAGTTTACTATTTTTTATACCATAGTAATTTTTTTCCCAACTTGCTTAACAAGTTTAAAATGTTGCAATACCGGTTAACGACATTTTATCAACGGAAAGGGGAACAGCGTAACGATATGGTATTTTATGTGGGCGAATAATATTGGCGCCATATTTAAATCTGAGACTAGCGGACCATAATTAAGTAATTGAATAACTAAATGTTGTAATGGAGGTTTCATTTTTATTAGCAACACCAAAATGCGTCCATCACGGAAGGATTGATAACATTGATGTTGACTTGGGCATTTATTTTGACTAATTGTTTTAAACCTTATTGGATTTTAAATATTTTCGTAATCGCGGGTTCATCAACAGAAAATATGCCTAAAAAGCCTGTAGGTTTTCAACAGAGTTTTCTAGATGAAAAAACTCCAATAGCCGTCAATAGTTTGCCTTTCAAAACAAATTACAAATGAAATTAGTTGGATTACACCACAAGTCGAAGGATGGGGTAAACAGAAAAAAAGAAAAGCACTTTCCTTTTTTACCCTTTTCTTCATCCTTTGACTTGTGGCGTTAGCCAACTGATCTCATTTGTACTTTATTTTGAAAATTAAAGTGTTTACGGCTATTCGAGTTTTTTTCATTTATTCAATGTTACTAGCCGTAAGAGCTACATTCAATCAATAGAGATTTTTAGGATTCGAAATAATAGACGCATAGCGTGACGAGGCTAACGTAGCTCCTTGAAATGAAAGAACAGTTGAAAATGAGAGTGCTGAGCTAAGACTTAATTGCGCGGAAGGGTAATAAAAATATTAGAATGTTGGAATGAGAAGTGGGTTATAGCCTAAATGCCTTTCAGTGTCAGGAAAGAGAGAGAGAGTTTAAAACAAGGGGAGAGTAGATGCATTACCAGCATGCAACAGAAGTAGGTATTTTTCTATAAATGTTCTATAAGAGGTTTATGTACTTATATTTGAGTGAAGCCTACAGACTATTAGTGAGTGTAGGTATATTTTTAAGTGAAGTTTGAGAAGTTTAAATATCATATCATAGTGGAATAATTAGGAAATTTAATTTATTACTAGTAGTAGTCTACCGGCTCAGGTTGGTTTTTGATGGGCTCTAGTACTACACGTTAATGTACTCGTAAGACGAAAATAACATGAATCAAGATAGCATCAAACCGAATGGTACATGCAACAGTAACTCACTCTTAAAATCTGAATTCACTCTACCACCCTTAATCACATCTTATTCTTTCCCTACGTCTACCCAGTTTACCCAGCATTCTCCTCTATATTATCATCTTAAACTGTCTCTCAGCGTCTCCTGCATCTATTTCATTTGATCAATTTGTTTATTATTTTCCTTTTTTTTCGGCTCTCTATAAATAATATATTTATTTGACATAAGGTATCATGCGATTAATTTCCAGAATTTATATAATTTCGGATTAAGAAAAGTCTCGTAAAAACTTTGATATGGAGCGTAGCTATGTACGGTGCGGAAACGTGGTCATTGAAGCAGGAGGATAGACATAGATTGGAGGCTTTTTAAATGTGGGTGTGGAGAAGAATGGAGAAGGTGAAATGGACAGAGAAGAAAACAAATGAGGAAGTACTTGGTATAGTGGGCGAAGAGAGGGGTTTGTTGGGAGAAATCCTATGGAGGCTGGAAAAATGGATGAAGGGGGTATTGACCGACAGTAGGATGTGATAGAGGGGAGAATGTTGGGCAAACGAGGAAAGGGAAGGAACAGGACAGGGATGTTAGAAGGGATGAAGGGAGGAAGAAAGTACTCAAAGATGAAGAGGGACATGATGTAGAGTAGGATGTTGGCTTTTGCTAGGAGTCACAAATTATTTAATTAGTAGCTATGTCCATCCAAAAACCTACCTTAACCGGTAGATTACCTAATAGTAATAATAATTTACTGTCGGCATTTTTTAATCCTTCAATTTAAATTGGAATTTCCATCGCAATAGGTTGGTAACGCAAACTGAAACTGAAGTAAGAAGGGCCGCCGACACCACAACTTTCATCGCTTTAGCAGAAAACAATTAAATCCATTGCTTCGCTTTCAGCAATTTAGAGAAGAAACTAAACCCTTTCTCACACTTTCCACTTACTATGATTAATTAGCTGTTTCGGAGAGTATCCAACAGCACGTTTAGTCAATCGATCTTCTTTTAAAAAAAATAATAAGAGGTGTGGTTAAGGGGAGACAATCAAGACAAGTATGAGCCACCGGTCATGAACAACAGACTGGATTTCCCAAGATTCTAATCTCTTGAGTGCCCTTTTTCGGTCACTTGAAAAATCATCAGTGGAGTGGCAAGGTGCATTTATAAGTTATGGGCTATTGTTCGTGCGTATATGGACGGCGCTTAGGTGACGATGAGATATGAGAGAACAACATCCGACGCTGTAAGCGTGATTCGAACACACGACCTCATTGTCTGAGACCAAAGCATTCTCCGCCTATTGGCACACCATCCGAAGGAAATTTATTTCGTTATAGACTCGAGGAGCTAAAATTAACCTGTTTCTTAAATATTAGCAGTCTTCACTGACGCAACATTTTCGGTAGCGTATTTGAATTAAGGGACAATTTTGTATAATTCTGCTAACTTTGTAAATGAAGGTAGATCGGAGGAAAATTAATGGTAATTTTACGTGGATCAATGTTTCACAGAGAAGGAGTTTTCCTCGAGCGAGAGGTTAAAATGTTTTTCATGGTTCGTCTTCCACTCAAATTATGGCAATTTGTTTTATTTTAGGAGTCATCCATGAATATATGAAAGAGGATATAGAATGTCAAATTCTAAAAAAACTAAAGGATTTGGAACAAATATGACTGACACTCATTAGCTCCACCTTATTGTTAAAAGGAGCTAAGGCGATTGCAATACCTAAGTAAAAATAAGAAGCGTAATTGAGGGAGTTTCCTTTATAGACATTAAAACGCCAGAAACAAAAGTTAAGAGAGAAAAGCATTCATATTTTGTGCATTTATTTGAACGTTTTTATTATTATTTCATATTTTATAGATTAATAAATCACTTTTAAAAAGATATGTGCTTTTTTACATCCTTTTTGATTTATTTTTTGCCAAATAATTTTGGATTAGGTAATCCATATACTTACATAACTGTAAATACATATATTGCATATATTTTAAGTATGAGTAGAAATTTTTTTAAGGACTTAAAAATAGTGCATCTTATTAGAAATTTTATATCAATTTAATCTTTTTTGAGTTACCAAGCATACATAATGTACAGGTGCACAGTAATAATTACATCGTGGGACGAAATGAATATCCATGGAAATTATGCGCATTGGTACACATTTATAGCGTTTGAACTTTATCTTAACTTATAAAATGTAGAAAAAATAAATTTCTTCAATGAAAAGAATTTCATTGCCACCTTTAGGGAAGGGAACCTTCCTTCTCTTCCTTGAAAAAGATGCCTTTTGCCACCGAAAATTTGAAAACGATTGAGTTTCTTTTCTCTTTTGTGGTTTTCTGTCTGTGTTCACTACTGCTCACTGCGTACACATTATTATTCACATCTGTGAGACTTTCAAAAAAATTATATATGTTTACATAAATAAATAAATAAACAAATAAATAAATAATATATATATATATATATATATATATATATATATATATATATATATATTTATTTATTTATTTATATACCATACCTCCTATCCTATCCTATACCTTTTTCATTTTCTTTTTTGCGTCACATCTGGGTCATCTTCACTGTTATGTGGCTTCACGAGATTTTCCATACATACACACGCATATACCTGTATATGTTAGTGTGTGCATCGGAAAAGTCATAGGTGGTATAAATATATGTTAATATGTGTGTGTGTATATTGTAAATGCTTGAGTTCTGATATAACAAATTCCATTCTAATCCATTGGTGGTGGCGGTCTCTCTGACTCTCGCGCATTGCAATATTTTTCAGAAGATTGCGTCAATTCAGCGGAGATGGTGAAATTTTCCCACATTCACGACGCTCTTTCTAAGCTTCATGCTGAGCTCCGGGGGTAGGTGGTTTGGAAGGTGGGGGAAAAAAATTATTTGATTAAAAATTGAGGGTGCCCGAGAGGGGGAAAGGCAAAAGGAGCGGGAGTGAACGAGGGTGCAAAAAAAGGACTCGGTGTTGTAAGGGTGTGAAGGAAGGATACGTGGTCTGGAAAAAATACTTATACATGCTTCGAGAGTCGGTATTTTGCTTCCCTCCATATTCCCCTCTCTCTGTCTCTCTCTCCATATGTTCTTCTCTCTCCCTCCTATTTCTTCTTCCTTCCTTCCTCCCCGTGTCGAGAGAAATGTATGTGATTAGGTCACCGAAAGGGTGTTAGCAGAGGGCCTGAAGACTATGCATGAGGTGGGTTGGTATTGAGGAAGGGAGAGGGAGAGGGGAGGAGCAGGAGGTTAGGACGGGGTTGGGGGCTGGAGGAGGGGGTGGATGTGTGGGTGAGGTGTGGGATATGCTGGGGAGGGAAGCGGATTTGCCCGGATCGGCGACGCTTACGTCGTCGTCGGCGGTTATCTATATACAAGAGGGCAGGGGGTCAATAGGTGAATCAGGAAAACACCTCATCATGGTGCAAGAGTAGGGTCGACGCGTGGGAGGTTTTAATTGACAATTCACGCAGAGTGGGACGTGACAGGGAGAGAGAATGAGGTGAGGGAGAGGCGAATGAACTGCTGCGGCGTGGCGTTAGTCTTTAAAAAGGGTCGACGGAGGTGCTAGAGGGGGTCGGGCGGGGTCCTGTTGGGGCAGAACCGCACGTTAGAGGGAAATGAGAGGGAGGGACTGATGTGGTTATAGAACGAAAGGATTAGCGTTTTGAAACAGCCGTCTCAGTCGGGAGGGGAAGAATTACTGAGGGAATAACTGAAATTAAACTTAGAACAACATTCTAACGCTTTGAAACTAGTATTACCGAGGTTGCATTATGCATGAAAGCTTTTCTTTATCGTAAGGGGTTTCAATTATATTTTTCACCCTCTAAATTTAGCTGAAAATTGCATGAGATAATTTAATCTTTATTGATTTTTTGTTACTTGTATATTTACGTAATGTTTTTCACGGAGGGATTCGAAAAAATTAGTATTGCTAAATGAGAAAATGAATATACTTTTCTAAGATATATGTGTTAACCTACGAACAATGTTTGCTATTATTCTAATAAGGGCTAAAGGATCATGACATTGTACTAATTATTTTTCAGAACGACGGATGGGTAGTCTGCCCATCCCCCCGATGATTCACTTTATTCCACCAGATTCAACCATTCACTTTGCACAACATATTTTGCCCAAATAAAGTAATATACCTAATTGTGTAATCCGAAACATGATCATCAAATCAAGTTATCGTAAAATTTCACACTAGTGTGATACCTTCTATATATATCGTTCTTATTCTGAATTATGATGCATTATGAAAATATACGTCATTCAGTCGATTTCCTGGAGAATTTTTTTTGGACTGGCTTTATACCGAATCCGTTACCGCAAATCATGTCAAAATAAAATAAGGATATTCAAATGAGAAATTGCGAAACATGTGCTAGAACACGCCCGTGATTTCCTTGGAGGGAATCTGAAAATCTGGAAATCATAATAGAAGGCAGCGGATTGTGGGAGGAGTGAGTTGGAAAACCTGATGTAAGGGAGATAGCGGCGGGAGCCGTAGTAGCAAGTAGCCCTGCAGGCCAAGAGATAGCAATTTCTACTCTTGTTCGCTGCTGCGATTAAGTTATTTCTTATCAGAAAACTTTAAGTGCTAACGTATTTATTACCACATGCACACCAAAATGTAAAAGTCAGTGCGTCGACTTTCGTAGATGTAAATATGAAGCCTCTAGCTATCTTCACTTTCGTAGTTGTTTCCTTGTACGCCCCACTAACTGGTGCCAAGGAAAGGGAATTTAAAAGGGGTATAGCGGGAAATGTAAGGTTGTTTTCTCGTTTGATAATGAATTACTCATATTGATCTCACAAAAATGCTTGAAATAATTTTTTTAAGGTGTGAAACGAAGGGAGGGTGAGGAGATAGCGGAATGCCCATGCAAATAGGGTCACGAGTTATCGGAGTGTTCACTGTATATGCAGGAAAATATTTCAGTATTTTTATGATGACATTCTCGAGGAGGTTTTAGGAATGTTTTTGATTCGGGGGAATATATGTAGTGTTAGAAAATGGAATAAGGGCGAGGAGATAAAATCCAGAGAAGCTAGTTACGAAAATATTTAATGCAAAGTTACTTTAGATGTAATGTCATTTTAAACTGCACTCAATATTCATTTATGCTGAAATCTAAAATCAACGAAAATCTATGGTTAGTGTTAATGTTATAAGCAAATAATATTTTCGTTATATTTCGTTGCCATCAAAATAACTATGAATTTATTTTACAAAATCGGGAAACTGAACACTAAATTTCTTATATCGTTTTGTTCCAAATCCAAAGTTATACAGCCATATTCTGCAGTATTTTATGGGGGCATTTTAACTCATTATGTAACTTATTATCCACTTACTGAGAATTAAAATTGAGTTTTTAGATGCCAAATCTTAGATATGAGAAATATAGTCTTAATCTGATTAAGAAACTATCTATCCTCTTACGGAACTCCTCCAAAGTCTCGGATATAATCACGACTTTTGCTCCTTTTCTTCTTTTAGGGTATTTATACACATTCATTGTGCAAGTATAGTCTTTCGAGCCTGATACCACTCGGGTTAATGCACTTTTAGAATTAAGATAAAAATAATATACTAATCAGCACTTGTTTGAAACTAATTTTCACATTCACTGAAGGCTATCACTTATCAAGTGTTACGCTCCTCTTAACGTGTTCATTCCATTATTCCCTAAATATCATATAAATTTATAACTTATGCTATAAATTTCACCTCATATATTTTTAATACGTTAGCTGCTTTATCACTTGTCAATTTTGATAAACGTTAACGTATGAATTTTTTTCTCGGGAATCAGGAACTCTCGAGATAAGATTTGGCGAGGTTTCGGAAGTATGCTACCCTGCTAAATTAATGTATGTGCATTAATTTTCGCGTCAGATTATTATTAAATATTATTAAATCTTGTATAAAAAGTAGTTGTTATGAAAAGAAAAGACGGATAAATAATAATTTATTCACAAGCATGTGAATAGATTACATTTGGAGCGTCCCAACAATTTTTCCATCTATGGAGTTTAGAAGTAGGTATCACAATATTTTCTCGCTGCGAGAATGATTGCCTTGTCAAACAGTCATATTGTCCCTAACCAAGATTATTACCTGTCAACTAAATACTAATAAACCGATCACCTTTAATATTTAACAACTAATGTCATTTCTAAAGAAATGGCTGGATGATTTAGATCAACTCAGATGTAATTCTTAAAAAGAATATCATCAATTATTTTTATTTCAATAATTATTCAAGGAAAACTTGGTTTCCACTTTCCCATATTAAGCTGCAGAAGAAAAATGAAACTGCAGCGATACTGTAAGAAACATGCGTTGCATTTTATTGAGCAATGCACTGTAAGCATAGAAAATAATCACCATAATCTCTTAGATGGATAGATTTGTGAATTATTGTAACACGATAGCTTTTAGCAAATCGGTACCCGTTTCCTACATGGAGAGTACCACTTTTATTCTGTTTTCCTTTATGCTAATGCACACTTCCTATCGAGTAAGATTAAGCACTGTGGCACATGACAAATTTGTCGTTGCTGAAAAAGGAAGTCCGCCGTATACACCACGCTCATTCCCTAACGGTATTCTGCGATATTTGTCCACTGAGGGAGGTAAACTCACGTCCAGCTAATTTGAATTAAAACTTTCCGCAGGGAGGGAATTCTTCCTTCCAACTCCTCTCTCCCATTCCCATCACCCAACTTTTTGACCCTCCACTGCCGACTGGATTTGCATCGAGACCACCTGTCGACCATCGGGCTCGAGAAAAAAACAAGAGACCGTCGGAGGACTTGGCTGTTGCCGCTGGCGCACACCCTCCTCCCACGCCCTCTGTAGTCACTTCCCTCGCAGGCGAACGAATAAAGAGGTACATCCTGAAGGGGAGGTTTTTTCGCGTCTCGTCATGCGTGATTAATTGTCCCGACCGAAATGGTCAGAGTAGAATTCAGATCAAGAATTCAAGATGGGGAAAACGAGGGATGGAAGGAGTCATCTCTCGACCAAATTTTGACACGTCTTTCTTTCACGATCGGACCGTGAGGAATGTCTTCTTTCCCCCCAGCGCTGCTGGGACGATCAGCGACCTCTCTTTCTCTTCCCACCCCCTACTCTATATCTCGCCTACCTTCCTCTCTCACCCCGACACACACACACACACATGCACACAAACTCTTCTCTCACACAAATCCCTGCCTCTTTAGACAATAGAAGGATAAATCTTCCTCTCCCCCTTTTGACCGGTCGCTGTGTCGCCATCTTGTCGTGCTGCCAGTCCGGTACGACGAAAGGTCGGTCATAAACACGGCGAGTGAGGGAGTCCTCTTGCCTCCTAGCCTCGTTTTCTTTCTCTTCCACCACCCCCCTCACCCAAGTTTCTCTTCCTGAGCGATGCGCACGATAAAAATGCTCGGGCGCGTATTCCTCAGTGACTTAATCTCCTGTGCCGAGAGCGAGGGAGGAGAGAACCGCTGAAAGTAAATTAAAGCGTCACCGGTCTACGTGACAGCCTTTCTCCTTCCGCGTCCACTGAGTTCTTTCCTTACCTGATGTTTTGTTTTTCCTAATCATTCATTTATTCGTAAATGGTTCGACCATTTCTTCAACTCGCCTGGTTCGGGATGCCCAGTAACGTGCGATATGTGAACTATTTGACCCAACTGATGAAATTATCCAGAATGTTTAGGAAGCTATTCAGGGCATGAAATTTGACTTAAATAATATCAGTAAACAGGTACATGATAATAATCTCGTTATCAATGAGAAAAAACCCAAAGTCATGTTTACGAAGCACAAAGCCTCTGACATCATAAATATTCAATTACAGATTCATTCACATTACTGCCTACATTACCCCACCAATGACCGTAATTGCCCCATGCTGGAGCAAGTAAATAAATATAATTACTTGGAGGTAGTCATTGAACAAAGTAATTACTTATTTTCAAAATAAATAACAAATTAAATCACATCCTTCGTCAAGTTCACAACATTACTAGTTTTGTGAGTTTGAATGTCATCAAGATAGTGTATTTTTCACTGGTCGAGTGTATATTACAATATTGTATAACCGTCTGGGGATCCACTGGTACAACAAAAATTAAAAACTAAAAAATAATGAGCTAAAAATCCTAGAAAAAATGCTTGAGGCTAGATCAAAAAATACAAATATTCTGGGTGTAAGAAATATCTTTCAAAAATTAGGAATTCTGCCTGTAGACAGACTATAGATATGTCATCATAATAGGAAATTATTTTTATAACTAATATAAAATACCCGATTTAAATAAAATGGAATTAAAATTAAGGGAAAATATTTAGTTTATCACAAAAACATTATATAACAACATACAAATCAAGGTAGAAGAAAATTGGAGGTTACCGTACCTCTAATTTTGAATGAAATACTTAAAATTTAAGAATATTACAGTCAGTAAATGCTGTTAAATGGAGAATAAATAACTGGCTTTTATACAGAATGGATTAGGGCTTAGAACAAAACTTGACACAATTCATATAGTTTTATAATTGCTACACTTTAAGCTATCATTTTTATTTATGTGGCATCTGCTGTCAGTCAGAACTCTGAAGTCAGAACTGGCTGGCTTAGTAGGACTAGAATGAGTATTTCATTTATAAATTTTAAATTTATACTACTATTTTATATTATGAAGATCGTACCACTATGGTACGCTTGTATTTTGTGGAATAATTGTATTTTGTATTGATTGCGTTTAATTCTAAAGTAAATGTATTCCGGTTCATGTCACAATTTCCAGCGAAAATGGGTCAATAAATACCTCTAAAAAAATTCCATAGTAAGATGACACTTTAAAAATATTTTATGGCATAGATTTATCACGTATCCGTCTGTACCCCTCACAGTGCCTGTACGTTTTATCCTTTTAAAGTACCTTTGCATCGAATTGTTATGAATAATATCTCGAATTAGTTGGCATTGGATGAACATTTTGATATATTTATATTCAGAAGAGAGCTTCGATAACGGTCTTGAAAATGTAAAAAAAAAACAGTTTACTTTCAAGGCATTCAGGTGAATCGTGAACGTTTATTTCCTGACCTTTACTGTAGCTAAATTATTCGCTCGTATCGAAGCCAAGGAACTAATGACGTGAAAGGATTTACCAGAGGTTTTTGTGAAAAGATGGCAGTCATTCAGGCACTAATCGTATGGAATGCATTGTGAATAAGTAAAAAGGCGTACCGTGTTCAGTGAGACCCCGAATGACGGAGGCAATGCCGTTGTAGAGAAGTGTTGGCTTGTATACTGATTGGTTTTAATGGACAACTGGCTTCAGCATTCGGGAATGATAAGTGAAGTACCAAACGAGCGGTTTTCCATTCCTACCATCATCAGCTCGGGAGTGTGTAATCCCGCAGAAAATTCTCTGCATGTCGTTGATGAGAAGCGGCGTTGCTATATTTTGCGCACTCAGTTCAAAAACCCCTCCGTGGCCACGTGACAAGGAAAAGGAAACCTGTTGCTCCTCTCCACTTTGAATTTGCAACGCTCCGTACCCTCCTTACCACCATCACCCCTTCTTCCCGTTGCCTCATGGGCCCAGATGTCTCTCCTACCCCAACCTCATTATGCCCTTAGTCAATTCTAGTGTGCAAACCTCTCTAAATAGAATATCCCTTTCTAACTCTAAAAGAAAATAGCTGATATTTCTTTCATCTTGAGATTCAGTTGTGTTTTGCCCAAACTTGTCTCTAATTTACTTTATTTCTCCGCCATTTAACCATTATTCTTTTCAAAAAAGAAAGTTGATACGAAGTTATTTTTTCTTAAAAGATGCTCAATGGAAACTTAATTCGACATTGTAATATTTAACGAGTTTTTGAGGAATGGTTAATGTTAAATTATATTAGAAATATAGTACCATGATCATTAAATTATTAAAAACAGAGTTAGTATTTGCAAGCAAAATTGAAAACGTACTATATTTTTGCAGCACTGGAAGCATAAATTAAGTCGTATGAGTCAACGTGTTTTCGAATGTAACGTTTTTTAAATTCTTTATTCCTTTGATTTATGGCATCTTTTTTCCAAATAACACAAAATCATAGAATGTCTTATCCCAGTATATTGGATTGCAATTTATTCCTCAGTTAGATTAAATTTTTGGAATAGATTGTAAATTAGAAAATTGATGCTAAGAGTTTCATCATGTCTTTTTTGGATTTTTATGGTTTTACTTTGCAAACCAATAGCCGGAATCACCGCTCCTAGCAAATATTAGGATTCGATCGTTTCATGAACCCCTTTGAGCAAACCACGTTAATGCAGTTATAATTGTGCATAAACATTCGTAAAAATGCAATAAACCTCAGCATTTAAGAAACAATAAAGCGCTTTTCAATTGATTCATTTTGTGTATACATTTGTATTCATAATTAAAAAGTACTCCATTATGATTGTATGAATTTAAAATGCAATTAAATATTCTCGTATATTGCATGCTTAGCCCTGATCCATTAGTGAATTTATCTGGTTACGAACTTCATATTAGATTCGGAAATAATTAAATACTAACGAAACAAATTCAACTAGGTATGAATAAAAAGTATTTGAGTTACTTCACAACATATTTTGTACAGTTCTTTATTTAGTTTTGTATAGTTAAAGTTCTCTTTTGTAAAACGCGATCTTATATTTTTTTATAACAATGACGCTATTACGTGTCGCATTTGATCGATAGAGTAGATTTATATTTCAGTCACCTTTCAAAACAAAACACAGCTTTATTTTGACAAGAGAACAATAAGGAAGAAGTTAATCTTTTTTGACATCAAGTAGAAATAGAGTAAGCATGCTAAAGGAAGGCCAGCAGATATATCTGGTGGAATGAAAAATTTGCTTTGATGTCGCGTGCAATACGCTCCATGCACGGAGTGAAGAATTGTAACTTTCTTTTGAGAAATGTTCCTCCTTCATAAATTCCACAAAACAACTCCACCCAACTTTACCCGCAGTGGTGTGTACGTGCATATGCATAAACGGTTGCAATTATTTAGGAATAAATCAATATACTAAAATTTCATCGACTATTGTGAACAATTAAATGAATAATCCGTTAGTAGATCCGTTATTTTTCTCTGATGAATAAATAGCCTGATTCTTGCATCATAATAGACATAATAGAAAAGGAATATTAATCCATTTTCCTTTTGAAATAAATATTCAAAACAATAGCAACTTTTGATGCATATATATATACATATATATATGTATGTAATTAGATTTGATAGCTTACACAGCAATCTCTTCGAGTTTGCAAAAGTTCTTTGCACACAAAGAGCCGGCTGTGCTCCTAGTATGTGCTTTAGTTGACATGCTTGGATTTCTTTTATTCCTCCCAACCCTGCTAGGACATGATCCTCATTCTGGTCACTAAAACATCTGAAAAAGCTAACGCGAAGCAAATTTCCCATAAATTTACCACAGCAAGAAATTGACGTGATTGTATTCCACCATGAGTCTCTGTACCTAATGCTTTTACCACGTGCACAACTCCAAATTAATACATCCTTTTTTGGACACATATGGTTATAGGACAGTCCTGAAAAATCAGTCGCGCATTTGTGTAATCGGCATCTTTGTAATCGAAAACTTTATAGTTAATTCAAATATATGTATTCATTCGTAAGAAATGAATATGAATAACGACGTGGACGAACAATCTTAATCCCGGCAGCCTTTTGCCACATCTCCGCCTTCCGCTTCCCCGAACATTAATTTACTTCGACCCTCTTCCAAAGTCTGCTCTCCAAATGCCGCCCAACCCTTTTTTTTCTTGTTGAGCAATCCTTCAAGTATCTTTGTTTATTTTTCAGGCCCGTAGACGCATCGGCGAACGGTTTGAGTGCGCAGCACCCACGAGATTATTTGGTACTGCTTTAGCCAAAACTTTTGCTTCATTAATCACCTTCCGGAAAGACTGATTATTCTTTGGGGAGGTTTTTCTTCGGCGATATATTAAAAAAAAATAAGAGAGGCGAGAGTGTGGGGTGGATGGAGAATAGTTTTCTTTTCCGTCGCGAGACTAATCTCATCTCTTCCCGCTGCCTCCCCTCTCCACATCCAGTGTTTTCTCTCTCACTCTCCTCTCCCTGTGGCCTTAATTTCTCTTCTTGCCTTCTCCTTCCTTGTCGCAACCCCTTTCAGCTCGCGGTTTGCCCCTCCGCCTTCAATCTCCTGTTCGTCTTGTGCCATCCTCACTCATCATCCCACCCGTGAGGGGGGGAGGGCGGAATATTGGCTGTGGGCTGGCCTTTTGGAGAGAGAGAGAGAGGGCGGAAAACATGAGATTCAGAGAGAATGTGGTAGCGATTGGAAGTAGGTTGGAAGTAGCATGTGATGAGGAAGGAAGTAAGGGCGGGCGTTTCATGCCATCTCGCTCGTTTGCCGCCTCGATGAATTGAGTCGTAGCGAAGGAGGCTGACTTCTTCAGAAGCCGCCATCTTCTCCTCCTCGACCCCTTCCCGATCATCACCTCTCTCCTCACCACACTGAAGTTCCCATTGCGACTGAGAAAGTGGAATGGATGCCTGAACCAGGATTCTGAGGTAGATGGGATAACAAAACCTCTTTTTGTATGGAACAAACGAGCGCTTCCATAAACACAATATAATTATTGCGTAAAATATTTTTTTCTGGAACAAGTCTGTGATAAATTCTCATCTCCTGGGAATCAAAGAGAAAGAGAAATCACATTTAACACGACGATGCACCTGGGAATACAAATGTATTTTCAATTCAATTTTGGGAATACAAAGAATTTTCATTTGATTTGAGTAAATTTATCAGTTTTACTTAACAGAGTCTTCTTTTGATCAGGTTTTAATCGTCGGGTTTTCAATTATACGAGGGTTATCCGGAAAGTAGTACCCGTTCGTGAAATAAAGACACAAAAGTTAATATTAACAAACATAAAAAATTTTTTTTGAAAGAGGATACTTTAAACTACTTCTCAACATAATCTCCAAGCAAATTAAGGCATTTGTCATAACGTGTGACAAGTTTCTGTATTCCTGCTGCATAGTCCTTCGCCGCCAGCTCATTGAGATACGCGAGGGACCCATCTTGCACAAATTTTTGCATAATGCAGATGGTGTTTAACAATTTCATGAACAATTGTTCGAGAAACATTGGGAAAATGCTCACAGATGTCATCAATTGTGACGCGCCGATCGTTCCTCACGAATTCGTCAACTGAGCTCACCAGTTGGTCTGTAATGACAGACGGTCTCTCCGAACGCTCATCGTCGTGTGTGTTCCCCCTCCCCATGTTGAAGTTGCGACACCACCGCCGAACAGACGACTCGTCCATTACATTGTCTCCATACACCTCCTTTAATTGGCGATGAATATCACATGGGCGAACGTTTCTTGCATTGAGGAATTTAATCACTGCCCTCACTTCACAACTGGCGGCGTTCTCAATTTTTTTAAACATTGTAAACAATCACAGAAACAACACAGGCAATGCTAGCGTCACGCAACTTGGCTCAGAGAAGGCAGACAAGCCACTGAAGCTATCTGACCTCGTCCAGCGGCTACTCGCGTCGTCAGCACTTCATGCGGCACGAACGGGTACTACTTTCCGGATGACCCTCGTAATTTCTGATACTTTGAATATACGAGTATCTCATAGCAGTACACTACATGAAGATTCTGACACGAACGAATTCCTGTCACTAGCAAGTATTAAGGTAGTACAGAGGGAGGAGATCAAGCATCATAAAAGTACATGAGGCATATCACACAACAGCAATTGATGAGTACCGAAGAATCATTTTAATAAATGAGTATAGAGCTGACCTCAAACGCATACAAATTATTTCCCGTTTAAAGAAAACTATCACTTAAATGTTTTTTTCCTCTTCACATCTAAATGAACTTACGACTGAAATCTCATCTCATTGAGGGAGATTTCATCTATGAACCGTGTATAGTACATGTAACCTGATCAAAGACCGCAAAGGGGGATCAACTCTCGATTGGTCAGCAGTATTTGACCCTTGAATTACCAGGTTTGTATATTTTGAATTAAATCATTAAGTGAATATCATTAGTGTATTCTAATAATTAAGTTTAATTTAATGAATACCCGTAACGTACGGATCAGATGCTAAATTGCTTTAAACAACGACCTCTTCGACCGATACAGCAAATAAAGTAAATAATTGAAGTGTAACATAAAATAACATGCTTGAAATGTCTTCGAGATCGAACTTGACTTCGAGCATATACGATGGCAATCATATTTGGAATACTATGACCACACACAATGTAAAATTTGCATATTTAGAAATGTGGCGATGGAAGGAAAACATCAAAAATTCGATGAAGGTATATTAAAATCTACTGCAGAGTAGTAAATATATGATATCATTTCAACAGTATTTCGTAGTGCACACACTCAAAGCTTATTCAGTATTCTAGGTTGTGCCTTTGACGAAAGAAAAATATGTACAAATGCATTTTGTCAAAGAGCATTTAAAATAACTTCAATTTTACTACCGAACATTTTGAAATTACTATTCAGGCTTATTTTTTAGTTATTTGTTCTACATTCACAACAATAATGGCAAGCTGACTTTACATGTGCTGGAGACGACTTTACAATTACTAATACACAACTTTAGGAGAATCTCAAATGGAAAAATCGCAAACATCCACGCCCTACGCAAATCCACCTAGGAAGGAATCGAAAGTACGACCTCTAAATTAGGAGACGTACACGTTTCCCCACGCCCACCGGCGTGGCACGCCCGCGGCAGTACGTTAAGCTCCCGAAGTCTCGATGAATGGCTTCCTTGCTCTAAGTTTTATCTCACGCTTCCAAAGCCATTGTGCGTTTTTCAACGAAAAGCTCATCTGTATCATTCGCCTTAACACAGGTAAAATTGTATTATAAATGACTGTTTTCCTTTGGTAATCGTCGGAACCAAAATGTTTGCTGAAGCTTATAGGCTGAAACTGGAGGCCTTTCTGTATTCATTTTTTTTAGTTGGATGAAACGTTCTTAGTTGCAG
The DNA here is from genome assembly GCF_022747635.1 of Hetaerina americana. NCBI lineage: Eukaryota > Metazoa > Arthropoda > Insecta > Odonata > Calopterygidae > Hetaerina > Hetaerina americana. Next base: position 45,968,272 of record NW_027286985.1, on the reverse strand, counting down.
ATATTGTCAGGGGGAAAACCAGATACATGCACCTGACGCATACCTTCAAACACTAAAAGGTCCAGATCTATATATAAGCAGCGTTGCAATTAAATGTACTCTTAACAAGCCTCATAGAGAAATAATTATTTCTTTTGAACCTACTAAAATCAGTTAGCAATCAATTAAACATGGTGAATATATGCTTATAGTGAGATTCCTATTTTAAGAGGCTTAAAGTTTACTTCGTTAATTTACTCTTTCCCTTTCTTGTATCCTTCACTCTAATTTAAAATAGTTTTTATTCCTATAATAAGAAATAGGATAAGCATAAAGAAACAGCCCTCTTTGCCATATGAGCTTCTTACGACGTGGATAAACAACGACAGGGTATTCATGTCCAATATTTTATCGTAATTTGTGATTCCTTTCCGATGGACCTCCTACTTGGAGCCATTGAATAGAAACGGCTCCCGTTGCCAGTTGTATCATCACGGAGAATAAAAATGTCTTCATGGTTAATAAAAGGAGAGAAAAAGGTTTGGAATGAGACAGAGGAGAGCTCACTTCGATCGGCATGCAGGACAGCCAGCAACAAATCAAAAGCTTCTGTTCTACTAGACGTGACTGATGTGCATGTCCAGGCAGGAGTCTGTATCACTCCTCTGGATCCGCTTAGCGTTCGCAACTGCTTGGGTGTGTGTAAGTCCGAGTTCTTCCAGAGACCACCCTTCTCATACCAGCCTTCCGACCTCTTAGTCCCACCTCCCTTAGGCCTGCAGCCCACATCTTTCACATTTCAGATTTATTTCTTTATGGCTTCACTCCACGGCTCGGTGCATTACCCTCTTTGTTTAACCATAAGCAGGTGTTGGATTATTTGAACTATATTCAGATCTTATTGTGCTCAAATCATGTAAAATGGTAATTCGGGAAACATTTATGGCACATTACTTTCAAATGCCAAGATTTTTCTGCTTCAGATAGATAATACTTTATTTAAAACTTTGAGTAAGGATATGATTGCTTCCTGGGAAGGGTTTTCAAATGGAATTTACAAGTAGGATTTAACGTTCTGAAAAATATTCCTAAACCTCAAATATATATATATATATATATATATATATATATATATATATATATATATATATACACACACATAAAAATATAACTTTACTCGTTAGTCGCACACTTTGATTTGATTTTTACGGCTAATATTTCGAAGTCATTTTGAACCATCTAACGTGATCAAACATAGCTTTTTACGTGATTATGTTCTTCCTTTTTCTATTTCCAAATGACACCTGGTGCCTGACGCCTTCCTCAGATGTGATGTAAATGATCAGATAACTCATAGTAACCACCGGGAGAAGTGATCAATTCGACCGAAATGTTTTCGTCATTCGATGAAAGAATAATTGCCAAGCAAAAGTTTCGTGTTGCTAAGATTACACGCAGGCCCTGAGCGTGTTCGAAGAGCATATAGTGTGCCGCTAGTAATTATAGTCTTAATCCATATGTGATTTTTTTATTTCCAGTTTTTGAAATTATAAGAGCTTCAAATAAGTTAATGCATTTATGTGGCTAGATTGGCGTGCTCATTTTTCGGTGTAACATTCCTGCTACAACTTAATGATAAATAGTTTTTAATTTTTGTGTAATGCACATATTTGTTGCTCAGATGCCTTCACTCAAGGTAAATATCCATGGGAAATATTTTTCTGCCTCTTTTTTTATTATTAGACATTATAAGTACGTGATATCATATGTATGTTGAGTGCCTCATTGAGCAAAAACGAGGACATCTATTTCCAATAATACCTTTGTGCTGCAGAAACTGTTTTCAAAAAATCTCGTCTATAGCTTTCACCACCTTTTATATTTAAGGAACTAGCGGAGGAAATTGCACCGTAAAAAGAAACTATATGTACGAAGTCGCTAGTAAATTAAATGATTCCGGTTACTGATAATATATTATGATAATAAAGCATACTGATATAAATTGCTAATTTAATACCTATATTTAAAAACGGATACAGGGATGAACAAACAGATCTATTTCCCTCACATCCTTATCAAGCAAAGTTATGAAACATATATTTGTTAGTTCCCAGGGGTGACACCTCGATAGCCAAGAGTCATTTATGAAAAAAACAGCACGGTTTCTAAAAGGGTAAATCCTGCGGGACACAAATTGCGCTTTTTGTTCATGAAATCTTTGGTCTGTGAATGAGTAATGTTTCAAACGACGCGGTTTTTCTGTAGTTTAAAAAAGCATTCGACAAAGTAACTCATGGTAAACTACTCACGAAGCTATAAGTCTATGGCATGGATAAAAATATCCTCGGTTGGATTACTTACTTTCTGAATAATCGCGTACAAAGAGAAGTCATAGATGGTGTTAGCTCTAATGAAGTAGAAGTCAATTCGGGCGTTCCCCCGGGAAATGTTATTGGAACTTTTATTCCTCCTCTACGATAACGGCATTAGCTCCATGGCTATTATTAAGCTACATTACCTTCCCGATGACGCAGTGGCTTGCGGAGATATACGTAATCTTGAGGCACTTGGATATCAGAATAAAATTTTAAAAAAGTACGCATTGTTGAATTTTGTAATTAGAGTTGTTCCAAATGTTTGGAAGAAATTGGAAGGAGGTCTCTTTAGTGATGATGTCGTAAATGTTTTATTAGCCCAATCGTAATAGGGTAGGAGAGATCGTGTAAATAAAATTAGAGAGATTAAGCGTAGAGCAGAGAGATTTGATGTGTCATTTTTTTCAAGAATGATAAGGGATCGGAATAACATTATCCGACCGCGCTAGGGGGGGGGGGATAATATTTTGCGTCCAAAGTAGTCGGATGTGAAATCACTCCCTGCCACACGGACTAACGGTGAATTGCAGTGTACCATGGATGAATGGATGGATGAAAAAATGTCTTCTTAATCACTCGGTGCTTAAACATGATGAATCTTATGAGCAAATATTTGTTTTTTACTTTCAACAAATGGTAAAGCTTGGAAAATTGATTAGAAAAATAAGTTTCCCTTATATTTACTCATAGAATCATATATTTATGATTATTCTTCATCAACCAATTAACAATACTGTCCTCAAAGAACAATTCCTTCGATATAATTTCCTTTCGGACTACCTGTCATACTTGTAGGATGACTTTCCTTCTTTCCTTTGCAACTTCATCTCTTTTAATTTAACTTATATTAATATGGAAAAATTTATAAATTACCTAGTTTAAGTCATTCAAGAGTCTAATAAACTACGGGAGATGCCGCAACAGTAACTTTTAACGGAGTCATCCACTAATGTTCATTTCAATGCAACAATTTCAGTGTATTAATCATTCGCCTTGACTGGTATTCGAACCCAGATCCCTCAACAACCGGTCGAGTGCTTTAGCCAATTAAGCTATCGAGTCGTCCTCTTAAACTCTGAAATTTTTTGGGGCTTCTAAAGGAACAAGTTGTTGTGACGAAATACCTTACAGGCATTCGTAGTCGTGCGCGAGGCGCAACAGTCCAGTTTAAGAGGACGACTCGGTAGCTTAACTGGCTAAAGCACTCGACCGGATATTAAGGGATCTCGGTTCGAATCCCAGTCAAGACGAATGATTTTTACACTCTGAAATTGTTGCATTGTTATTCAAGAGTTTCAATATCTAATGAAGATCGATAAAATGCATTCCAAAAATCCTTTCCACCATAGTATCGCCATTACTTGTTAATACAATAAATTCGAAGGTTAGTTCTATGAGTGATGGTAGATTTGACTAATTTTAATCTAACGGCATATGAAATACACACAGCAGTGCAGCGGGGCTATTTTCTTATCCCGTACCAGTTTTCCAGAACGATCTGGTATCCGGAAAATCACACTTCTTGCGTGAAGCGGAGGATATACCCGTAATTGAACCAGGGCCCTTAGTTCAGTTGCCCAATGCTCTATCCACTGAACTACCAACCTTCCTTTTATCATAATGTACATAAGCGAAAAAAATAGTAGTTTGCATAGGATTCTCATCATACACAATGAAATGCAAGCAGTTGTGCTAATTCTCTTTGCGTTTCGGATCGCCGTTCTTGCTGAAATGTAGGTGGTAGATATCAAGGCGTAGTTATTAAATCTCTCTTAAACTGTCTTAAAAAGGACAAAACACACATGGTACTTATTTAAATGTGCCTTTGCATGTATTCTTGACAACTCATGACCTCCCACAATGCGTTACAGTCACATTTTATGAACACTCAGTAATTAATACACAACATCGAAACAGGTAGCTTAATATATTTTTTACTGAAACAAATGAGGTTCTAACTATTGTAGTATGATAACCAATGACGTGGAATAATCTTGATTTGTTGCGATATATATTGTGGGTCGCGGTAGTCCAGGGGGTAGAGCATTGGACTGCTGACCGGAGGGTCCCGGGTTCGATTCCCGGGTAAGGCACCTGCAGCTCCACCCAAGCTATGTGATTTTTCTGGTACCAGGTCTTCCTGGGAAACCATAACCGGCACAGGGAAGGGAACTGATGTGTGAATTTCACACGACGTATAGGGCTAAATACTGGGTGAACTCCACCATCACCTACTAAGCCGACCTTCGCGTTGATTACTGTGTTTATGGTTATATATATATATATATATATATATATATATATATATATATATATATATATATACATTGAAACACGAGATCCCGCCAAACGGTGAACAAATACTCATCTACATAGAAATAGATATAAGGAAAAGGGATAGGAACACAGGAGTGGTGGAGAAGGCGGAATCAAGCAGATCACGAATGTAAAAATATTTTATAGACCGGGATTTATATATATATATATATATATATATATATATATATATATATATATAGTATACCGTATGAATGAACAGCAAATCCGAAAATGTCAAGTTTAAATCCTCCTTCAGTGTTGGATGCTGTGTGATTAAACACGATGACACTTGGATACGATGACCCTTTGCACCAGGAAACATTCGGTGACTAATGAATAACCTTTAATGGGCATGTGTACGCATTAATATCTGAATCATATTTTCTACATTGCATATGGCCTTTTCAATTGAAGATAATCAGCAATATGAATTATGTAGCCCCAACAATTACACCAAGCCTATTTTATCTTAACGACTCAAATTTCATCTCGCATGCTTGTAGTTTTATATATCGACCCGAGAACACGCCTATACGTTTTCTAGATTATCGCTTGGTGTCTTTAAAAAAAAAGATATATAATAGAAGCCATCTTGATACTTCCCTAAAAAACTAGGTTAAAGAAAGGTCTTTCTCGATTTTTTTATACGAGTATTTTTACCTGGACCCGCCCAGTAAGTTGATACCAGAATAATAGCACTCCAGAGAAAACGGGCAATGCGCTCCGAGGGATTGACCGGATGAAAAGAAAAAAATCGATATCCGACTGAAATCTAACAGCCCTTTAACGGTATAAGGGGTGCTTATTACTACAAACTTTCAACGTTCCTCCTTGGAGGATGGAGTATAGATGCGAGGAGACAAGTTGAGATAGGCAGCCGAAATGAGATGGGCTCTGCTGGTGAAGTTGGTGGGGGAATAGTATGGGGTTGAGAGTGAAACGGGTGGGAGGGCTTGCTGGGGTAGGTTACCGATGAGGCGTGTAGGCTGAGGAAGAGATCAAAGGCAAGGGACCGATTGTTTGTTTACTTTAGAGAAGGTCGCCAGTATTCCACTTTCAAGACTATCGGGAGACTTGACTCCTCGAGTCAGCACGTGCCGGGGGCCTTCCTCCCGAATTTCTTACATCTCCCGGCCGCGCTCCCTCTTCCTTCTCATTTGGATGTGCGGATGAAGCACGTGGAATGAAGAACACTTGTGATCGGCGACGTACGGGGAAGTTGAGAAGGACGTCGTGCGGTGGAACTCAAGCCAATTGGGAGGAAGATAGTAGTGAGGTAAACATTAATGGATAGAAGTGCCTATTTTACTCATAGTGAAAATGGTTGCATGGAATGGAAATATTTATCCCATTTCCGTAGTTAAGTGGCTATTTGAGGAGGCATTCAACAGGAATTTAGAACTTCAGACTTCGGAGTCATTTCCAGTTACCAATGAGAGAACTGTTAATTTTACAATTCACCAATTCCCATTCAATACAGTCACCTATTATACATAGGTACGCTCATTGGGGGTTCCCCATCATTCCTCTTGGCCTCCCTTCTGTAGTTGATTATTTCACGTGGAGTACTGGTTCCTTAATTCCAGTTCAAATTTTTTGACGACCTTGTAGTAAATGGCATATAACTTCAAAAGCAAAGTGGTTTTAAATTCGTTGTTTATAATGGCATGTCTTACCTAAATGAAGTTCGCTGAGGACCAATCGAGTACTTCGATTTTTCCCATGGCGTGAATTAAGATTTTAATTTGTGGTTGGAAATCATATATTTATACTTTCAGCATCATGGACATAGCGAATCAAACGCGAAAATAGAAAGCAACTATATTGCTAATTTCCTATGCTCAACACGTTTTACATTACAGATTTTAGGGTCGCTGCGGTATATGCTGTAACTATTAATTCTAAATCTTATTAAAGTATTTTAAATTATTTTACCTAAATATAACTGGATTTAAAGTCTACGTGAATTTAATAATGACTTTGGGCCAATGAAAAATATCTTTGGTGAATTTTAAAGAACATAAGCAGTAATGAGAGCCTAGGGGGAATGGATTTCTATCGTTGGTTTCTTTCATGAATTCGTCCGCGAATATTTTGAACAAGCAACGTGAACTTGCGTGTTTTTCAATTTTACTACTAATACTGTTGCTCACAAAAAATTGATTTAGGTCGACAATACAAAAAATAAGTAAATAATACCTATCTTGTTTTCCAGTATCTTTTTTAAAATAACTTTCTGATATATAAATACACTTCAGCAATATTCAAATACGAAGGTTTTCGCCGAGCTGTTTCCTGGTCTCGCTGAGAGCAGAAAGGTCTTTATATATTTTGAATTTTTTTTTGGCCGGATATACCATGCTATGGCTACTTGGACGTTACATGACAAATGTTAAATGTCTTTATTATAGCTTTGCAATTGGGTGAACAAGCATTTTATTGGACTTGATAGAAATCTTTTACAACTGAAAGATCCGAGATATCGAAGCGGCGGGGTTTTTTCATTTTACTATTCTGCCCGAGATTTTTGATTGGCAACTGAGGAAATGCAAAACAAGTCCAGGGAAAACAGATAAATCTGAGTTCGATGAGATGTGATGTTTACCGATGGATAAAATAGTAGCGGTGTACGAAGTGAATCTAGATAGAGAGGGAAAGCCGAGGAACGATCGGAGATCATAGCATGGAAGGAATATGAAAAACACATTTCCACTGGAGCGATATATGCGCGGTCTGGAGGATAGCATCTCGCCCCGCGAAGTGTCGGTATGCGTTATCGCAACAGACCTCCTTCCCAGATTGCGCCCCTGCTCTTCATCGGCAACTCGACCGGCTTCTTCTTTTTTTTCCTGCTTTTTTCCAATGCGTCCCACTGTTTTCCGGATGCCTCGGCTGCGCACTGAATATAAATACCGCGACGTCGCGTGCCGGACGTGAGCGATGGCTCCGATTGACGCGTCCCCTTTGCGTGTGGCGCGAATTCCCCCGCGGGAGAGACCGCCACTCTCGTGATTGGAGGAATGTGCCCCACACCCTTACTTCCCCTCCTTCCCTTACTTCCCCCGCCGCCCGAAGGCAGCAGCATGTTTTTCCTCTGAATTTATGAAACGACTTGTTTTAAAAAAAAATTAATGAATAAAAGTGCTTCCAGTTCATGGCCTTCCGTCAGTGCTTCTTTAAGTGAATAGTTCCGGGGAGGCCTGACGTAAGTTTCCAAGATTTGTCACTAATTAGGAGTGGGTACAATTGGTGTCTTCCAGCGGAGTTATTTCGGATTGATTGAAACGGAAGGTGAGATGCAGAGATATGCATTAACTTCATATTTTGCGGAATTCACAGTTTCCAATCGGAGGGAAGACATCGTTTCTAATAGCAATTTATAAGGATATTCGACCATAACGTATTTTTTCAAAGTCATAAAGGCTCTTAAGTGTACTGTTTTTCAGAATACTACATACTTATTTTCCACTGGGTATCACATAAACACAGGAGTAATGAAACCAGTGACTGAAGCCAAGAAAAAACATTTTATCACCTGAGTTGGCTCAATTACTACTTTTTAGGAAAAGGGTACGTTGTACGTATGAAAAAGCTTATTTACTGAATGGTAATAATTCTAAAATTACGGTTGTCATATTCTAGACAGCTAGTGAAATTCGTTGACGTTACCTTTATGTTATTCATAGTTCACTTGATTTCTCTTTCGCCAACAGCCTCTCGTGTTCAGTCAATGGTAAGGGTCACGCCATTATTTCCAGTCACTAGAGATGGGTTCCAGAGGTTCTATATTCAGCACACATTTCAAACTCGGGTTCATGAGATCGTTTTCAAGATGAGCAAATGAGATAATGGGTTAGTAATGAATGTTGTTGCTATTTTCATTTATTCCATACGTGGAAATCAATATTAATGCAAGTTCTTCGTCGTACTGCATTTAATCGCGTCCATATTCACTCAGTGAATTCTAGTCACATGGAACTAAAAAGAATCGCAACTGCGCTCCGAAGTGAGGTACGAATGATAGGGTTGGATGTTACGGAGTGGCAATCAGTTGATTACCCCAAGCGTGACTTTACGCGTACTCGAGCAACGAGTTTATCACCCGTCACACACGGAGACGGAATCGCAATCAGAGATTTTCCGCTTTTACGTGAAGCCGCCAGCAATAATTTCAACCATTCTATTTCTATGGTGAAACTTTATTCATTCATTGGTGATTACATTCTCTAGTTTTCTCAAGTTAAAACTGGGAAAGGAAAGTGCCGATGAATGGTTCCGTGATACAGGGAAACTATCATTGCATGATGACTCGATATAATCGGATGAAATCATTTAGGATAATGTAATTCTGCAACCAATTCTCCCATTTCAAATAACAGTATTCTAGCGGAAGTGAATTTTCAAGATATATTTCTTGATGATCATACATTCCCATTTCTTGCTTAAATTACTTTATAACTTTCAATTAAACTATCGGTTTTTGAATACGCATATCCGCTACAAAAATTATATTTGCAATCGGGGGTATTATACAAGGACTGGAGTTATCCTAAAGAGTTTCATTAGATTATATCACAGAGACGTCACAGAAATGTTAGATATACTGAAATGGAAGAGTTTGAAAAATAGAAGAAAAAGGAGTATGTTAGGCGCGATGTATAGAATTGTTAAAAAGAACGAAGCGTGGGAAGATTTATGGCAAGGGATAGAAAAGCCTAACTTTAAGGGGAAAAAACGACCATAGCCACAAAATAAAAATAAATAAAATTTTTACTTTTGAATTTTACTTTAAATTTTTTTAAATAGAACTATAATTGATTGAAACCAGCTGCATGGAGGTTTCTTTGAGCCCTTTCCACCCACTTTTAGAAGTTTTAAGTTGAAATGTAAAGCAGCCACTGGGTAATAAACTTCATTGTAGTTATGAAAATATTGTTTGCATGTGATGTGGAAGTTTGTTTGTATGTGATGTGGAAGTGTCATTATGTAAAAATATTTTGTCTCTTATCTGTTTTTATGTGTTCGTATGTAATTTTCGTGGTAAGAGTTATCTTTGACCTAACCTGACCGTTGCCACCAGGAAATTTGCCTAATTGCAACGTAATTGTGTAAATAAATAAATAAATATAAAGTCATGGTATAATGTTGTTTACCTGAACTAGCTCACAGGGACCCTTGCCTATGCCAGCTTTACAATGAAATCTAGATTATATATTCACTAATGAATGAATTACATTTCACTAAAGAAATAGAATAGTGAATTTATCTCAGATGAGAAATTGGAATAGTTAAGGTGAACTTATTTATTGATGGCTTAGACGCCTGCCATAATCACTGCATTGCTAAAGAATTTGGGATCGCAGGCATTTACGGCCGCTATAATGGTCTACAGAGAAAAATATTCCTCTTTTTCTCGTGCGAGAAGCTCCATATGTTTATATAAACCGGTAATGAGTGTATTGCCCTACGTGGTGGCAGTCTGATTGAATCTCAAGTAGCAAGTGAGAGACAATGCGGTGATTTAGAAAGGAAAATACATTGCGTAAGGTGGATATGGGTCTCAGGCGTTTCGGCTACAGCTTAGCTAACCGGTTAGTCCATTATCACGGTATTTTGAAAAGGACTTCATTACTGGGATTAGCTTAGAAGAGTGTGAGGGGGAGGACCCATGGGCGGCAACTAGCTGTTGATGAATCGCGATTTCGGAATGAGTAGAATGAGAGGAGAGGGTAGGAATTACCAAGAGATGGAATTTGCTTGTACTCGGCCTCAATAAGAGTTAAAAATTCGCAATAACTTCTCGTGCTGACTCCTAGACTCGTTATGATAGTTTGTGTCTACTGAAGTGGCTATGCGTCCCACTAATGAGAGCAAACGAGTCGCAGCCAGAGGCTCAGCACCAGTCGGTGGCGACACGAACCAACTTAACAGCACCAAAATAAAACAAACGGTTAATAAGAGAGGGAATGGAGTTGTCATCCGTAGGCTATTGGATGAGCTATTAACCTCTTTGAAGTGAATCCATTAATGAACCTTGTTTGGCAGATAAACGCTTACTAACTCTTGTTTTCTCTTTAGACCATGAATGGAAATACGCTGTAGTTAGGCTCTTACGTGAATTTATTTGGTCGATTATGTCACTGCTGTTCCTCTGGGTACCATATATGTATGTATTTGGATGGGTTTAACTACTTAAAAGCCAGGCGTTAAACAATTCACCGAATCAAATACTTTCGCAGGGATATATCATAGAGCCCTAGCATTTCAAGTATAGGATTACACCAAATTCATTTCTTTAGAATTAACACTTAAAAATAGTTCAAACTCATTATTTTTATATTAAGTGCATTGCAAGCCTCAAAGAAAAAGCGTAGTAGTAGTATTTAGGGGAGGCGACCGACTGCTGAAATCATTTGCGCCAGAGGGGATGGATAGGAAAGGAGGAAGGGTGGAGAGAAACCCGGCGTCGGCATTAGCCTACTCTTTACGAAAGACGCCAAGGGGTCCGCAGCTTAACGTCCCATCCGACGGACGGCGTACTCACTCAAAGTGCTCTCCACAAAGTACCTCAAGTAGGGATCGAGATACCTCTGAAAAATATTCAACACCGCCGGGATTTAATCCCGCGCCCTCTGGGTGGGAAGCCTGTACGATAGCCACCGCAACAATCCCGATCCCCATTAAAAAGCGTATATAGGTCAAATTTATTTAGCAAGTGTTCACTTTAAAGATTTATTTGTAATACTTCTTTAATTTGAGAGAAATGTCATCCAAATTAAGCGAAATTCTTTTGTCTTCTGCTTCACCTTTTAATCATATAATTAATTTTAACAAATGATAGAACTCTGAACTAATAACAATACTCAACTAGAAGGTTATTTTGATAACCAAGGACATCAACTACTTTGATACTACCAGAGACATATTCACATTTAGAGTATCATTATTTATATGAATATATATAATGCATATAAGAATTGGACGGAACAATATAATACAAAAATAAAATTGATAACACGTAAAAGGACACTCACATTTCAGGAAGTTGTAGCGTTCTGCCTTCTCTGAGGCCTTCTTCAGGTCAGAGTCTAAAACGTCTGAAATGTGCCCTTTTACGTGTTATATTTTTTCTTTTTGTGTTCTATTGTGCCGTCCTATTACTCTCGTGAGTGCTTTTACATCATTGACATAAACATGTTTATATATACATACATGTATACATACATACATGCATAAATACATGTATACATATATGTATATATATATGTATGTGTATATATATATATATATATGTATATATATATATGTATATATATATATATATATATATATATATATATATATATATATATATATATATATATAGATATATATATATATGTATATCCACGTGCACACACACAATCATGTATACATATATGTGTGTGTGTGTTTATTTATTTATGCACACATACGAATATGAATCTATTCCGAATCAATCGGCAGTTTTTCATTGAAACTCCAATCGGTTTCTGGCCATTGTTATTTCTCAATACTAATTCTCTTCTCAGGGAACGAGGTGGGAAACTTCGTGCTCGGATCAGAGTGTTGTCAAATGCCAAATGTTCGGAGGGATCATCATGATTGACGTCATTTCCTTTTGGCAATGCGGTGGTGTTTCTGGCGTGTATGGAGTGGGTTGAGGGGGAAAATATGTAGTGAGTGGCGGAGATAGGTGAGGATGTGGGGCCTGGAAGTCATTGTCCGTGTTCTAGCGAGTGAATGGTCGTGGAGAGAGCGAGTGAGTGATATGGGCGACATGGCTTCGGGGGCGTATGGAAAGGAAATGATGTTTATCGAACGGAGTCGATGCGACACGCTCTTTCACGCTATGGAAAGGAGACCAGGAATAGAGAGAGGGAGAGGGTGGGACGCGGGAATTGTCGTAAGAATGGCCCTGGGTGGTTGTGTCTGTGATGGTGGTTGTGATAACCGGCGGGGGAGGTTTGGCATCGAATAGCTCATTACGCTGCAGAATGTTCATGCTAAAATGCACCTATCCTTCAGCCATACACTCGCGCCCACGGCCTGGCTCCTAGGGACTAGTGACATATTGCTTTTTATAGGAAAGGTTCAATCGCCAATATAATGAACGGGTTTCACTGTTAGGACGTAGAATCATTTGTCACGAAAAGCTATTATCGTTGCGAGGATAACACTTTAACTATGTGTCCTGATAACTGTTAAACTCTGTGGCAATAAATAATAATTATATCTCAATGAGGACTTGCTAAATAACTGTAAAGATTAATAAACAAATAGGTTTTCATTTAAGTTATGGATTTGGATTGTTAGTTAAGTACAATTTTCAAACTCTGGTTTTAAATGATTATTAGAATGTATGGTAACACTGGAGAAAATTAATTACAGCGTTTCCATGACTATCTTTATTTGGTGATGGAAAAGGGAGCACAATGAATTATCGATAGGGAAATTATTTGATTTCCAAGCCCACCTTACAATATCATCTCGTTATGACGGCGCCCATCAGATAAAGATAGATGACATAAAGATACCAAATGACGAATGGAAGTCGCCAAAGGTAGGATCCGAGTCGGATGGAGGTCAAAGGAGCTCCATGACAGGTTTCCTTCAAGAGTCGTTGCGAAATGAATTAAATGCAAAAGTATATAAAAATGGATAAAAAGGAATAATTTATTGATCAAAAACAGGTTATGTGTAATCAATAATAAGCTTACAATAGATACTTTTCCAAGTTAAAACTCATAAACATATTGTCGACAAAAGAAACGCGGCGAAAGTCATGAAGTTTACCCTTCTCTAATCGTCATTATGATTCCAGTTGAAATAACCCATGAAATAATAAAACAAATCGCTTTTATATTTTTCTTTTACCTATTTCTTCAACTATTTAGAAATATCACTAAATTTGATTATTTATTTATTTATATTCTCCTTATAATAATATTTGTATCTTGCAAGTATTGATTAAAAAGTCATAATCGAATTGGTACATAATAGAACTACTCTCTTTTTGTATCGACCTGTTTCAATTCATTTTTTAAATTCAAAACTTGTTGAATTTGTATGTATGGAATAGGTGTACTAGAAATCTGATGGATCAATTGCCATGAGTATATCCATATATGTCTGTATACATAACAAATAACCATAGACGAAGTAATTAACCTAAAGGGACCTCGATAGGTAGGCGATGGAAGAGCTCACCCAATACTAAGCCTAACAGTGTCTGAAATTTACTTATTACTAATTAACAAGATAGGGGGGCCGTATTCTTTCCTTCTAAAACCCTAAAAATCACACAGCTCGGGTTAAGCTGAGATATCAAGAAAGATGAGGATATGGAATCTGGGCCCTCAGGTAAGTAATCCAACACACTACCCTTGGGCTTGAGGGCGTTATATATATATATATATATATATATATATATATATATATATATATATTGCTATAAGTTTTGATTTCTGCCTCTTGATTATATAGATTTTTCATTTAAAACAGTGTTTTTATTTCCAATATAAATTATAGTGGTAAAAAATGGCAAGTAATTTATTAATTATTATATTGCCATTTTTCTATTTTATAAAGGCTGGAATCTGTACAGAATTTGGAAGAAATCAACACAAGGAATGAGATAATAGGTAGTTAACAGAAGTGTGATTTAACTTGAAGGGATGATAACACAGGCTCTTTTGATTGAACAACTGGGGTGATCACGAGTTTCTGAAGCCTCAGAGGAGAATATCGAAAAGAAAGATATAGAATTGAAGACGGGTGGTCCAAGAATTTTACCTTCTAGAACAAATAATATTTAGTTTATGAGTAATAAGGAGGAAAGAAATAAGTTTTGAGATATAAATGTAAATAAGGTATGCATGAGACGAGTAAGGAAGAACTGCAAAGCAAAATTCATTTAGCTGCTTTGGAAAGTGATTTAGAAATAACGGAAATGTTTAATGGTAGACCACGTATAACAATAATAAAATTAGTAAGTGCCCAGGGGCAATGTGATATGGACTTTTAAGTTAACTGATTGCTAAAGGATGGTCGTTCATGCGACAAAACTTGGAGAAATAAATTTTCGCCATCCATTCTAGGTATTCATGAGAAGTGGAAGAGGTAAACTTAAAGAAAGCGTTATAAAATCAAAAGGAGTAGTAAGTTAGAGTAGTTTTATATTTCAGGAGTGTGGTTCTTATTCATTGCGTGTGAAATGTGCAGGGATAGGGTCCTCGTCCTACTTGTGAGAGAATGCGATTTGTTAGTCATTTTTTCCTTCCGGTCAAGTTTAAGCTAGATGTTTTCGAAAGCGTATTTTCAAGAGTCTCACTCTCCTACAGAGTGGGGCTCTTCAAGGAGGAAAATAAGGAGACTACTAGCGAACCGGAGGAGAAATTTTGCGAAAGACGTTGCGAAAAGAAGGTACCGAAAAAGAGGCGGATGGAATTTTCTCGCAGTGTAACTATTTCTATCTATTTTTTCTCTTATTTCGATATGAGGGAAAGAGGTCGGGTGAGTCTTGGTGTTGACAAACCCTTCCATTCTATTCAAGCATCCTTTTGCGTGTGCCCGGCGTCGAGAATGGGGCCCATTGCTACATTTACTCGAAATACCTTTTTGTGCATTTTTTTTTCGAGCTTCCATCCAATGTTTTTCTTGCCTCGAAATATATCTCCCTGAAATTCACTTGTCTGCACTTGTCTGCTGTACTCTCCTTCCCTCGATCTCTCCTCAAGCTCTAGTAAAAAATACGGTGTAATTTTAAAAAGGACCCCTAAAGAATTACTTTAGCGCTCCATGCGCGCCACGACTGCTGCTGTTAGGAAGCTGGTCTCCCATGACATTCACAGAAACCATTTATCATTCGTTCAATGGGGTCGGCGACCTGTAGCTGGTGCCCCACAGATGGAATGTTGGCTCTGAATTCCTCGCTAATTGAGCAAAAATATCTAAT
Organism: Hetaerina americana; assembly: GCF_022747635.1. Classification (NCBI taxonomy): domain Eukaryota; kingdom Metazoa; phylum Arthropoda; class Insecta; order Odonata; family Calopterygidae; genus Hetaerina; species Hetaerina americana. The sequence goes on along the minus strand of NW_027286985.1, from coordinate 45,952,624 downwards.
CCCACCGATAACGGCTCACCTTTGAACAAAGTGAAGATATTTATAGGGTGTTGTTTTAGAATTGGTCGGGTATGTCGTCATCATTCCATCTAAACCAATTATCAAGATCGCGAGTGACGCCCAATGAGTTTCTCTTTTTCTCTCTCTCTCTCTTTCATCTAGCCTTTTGACTTAGCTTAGCAAATTAAGTAACCCTGATTAATGACATCCAAAACTTTAACAAGTATTATAAGGATTGATAAATGGCATGGGACATATTAAACATGGGAAAGGAGGACCTCAATTCCTGAAATAAGAGGTAGTCAGCTATCAAGTTACTCAAATAATTAAGGGAACCTAAAGAATTATTATTTTGTAGACACATTGAATAAGAATCTAGTCTTGAATGACTCATAACCACCTTCAATATGTAATAATCAATTTGAGGCAGTCGTATTACAGCTAATTACTCACAGTTTTCATCAGAGAGTAGTTCTTATTTTGTTATGCCAGTTATTTTGTGTTCAGTATGGATGAGCTCCATTGATGCCATGGAACTTATTACTGATCCGATAACTAAAGGATGAGAAATGGCATGGGAACAACGGTGAGTTTATGCATGTAAGAATGTAGACTTGCGTATTTTATCATGTGGAATATTTCGTGACACCATTGCGTATCGGAATACTTGAGAGCTCAACAAGCCACATTTACCCAATCTTCTTTAGAAAATCAATTCTAAAGGCTCAGTTCCTCAAAAAGATATAGGAAATTTTTCATCATGTGCTACTTATTAATAGCCCAAACTTTAAGTTTTTTCTTCAATAGGATAATAGTTATCATTTTGACGGAATTGCTTGTTATGAACATAGTAAACAACTTCTAAATATTTTATTTTTACTTTTTGCCTTGCGCATTCATGATATTACGTATCGATGTAATATTCACACCGATAACTAGGATAGAATGGATCCAGTGGCTCGAAAATATTGTTTAGAATAAGAAAATGTTATGTTTACAGCTTTTGAAAATTGATTGAATATTGACAATGAAAGTGGAATAACTTGCAACCCTATTTCACCGTTTTCACAGTTAAAGCAAATGTTCACAGTTTGATAAAATAGAAATATATTAAATGAAACTACTTTTCTGAAACTTTTACATGATATTTCAGTTCATAGCGCTTTCTTTTTTGGACTATCTTGGTTCATATAACCTTTAATAATGATCTATCTAACTTGTTGATGAATGATGCTCATTAATAGCTGAGTTTTTAAGTACAATTATATGATATGTTTTCCACAATATTTTCGTTGAGAGAATTCAAAATATGATGACTCAAGTTCAAATAGAAAGCGTTATGATGGCTATTTCAAGATACAACGGTGAAGGAAAACCGGCCACGTGATGAATTGCCTATTTTTATCTAAAAAATAAATGTTTACTTGTTTACTAGCGAAACAAGTTCATGGTGATTTCAATTTGGCTGTCGGCAAATAAAGGCGAACACGGGATTGCATAACAATTGCTGCAAAGGAAACATTTACATAGCAATGAGAGTGAACGCAAAAACTGGAAATTGTTTTCACGGATACCATCTTTAAAGACGGATGTACTTATGTAATGTATATCTGGGAATTTGAGCAGGTCTGGATGGTCCAGAGGGGAGTGGTATTTACATTCCATATTGACATTAATATCTAGAACATCTGGAAACCCTACTGCTGATTCATTAAGCAAAATTTCATTAAGTTACACGAGTTATAATTTTAATTTTTATTGATAATTTATGATGATTTTAAATCCTAAAATGAATGGCGATGGGGTAAATTAAAGCTACTGTTGCATCGGATGTGTTAGGCTTCAAGTGGTCTAAGGTATTTTTAAATCTTGGGCAGGGATGACTGGGAGACCTTTGAACCTCAAGCAGAGGTACAATGATTTCAATAGATCCCATCCGGTGCACCATTGATAGCGCCAAATGAATAACCATGCAGATTAGCGCTTAAAAGCAGGATTAGTATTCATTCTCATCTTTTATCTTTACCTATAATTGTATAATTAACGCATTGTTACTAATTATGATAACCATTTTCACGCTTAAACGTTGACAATGATTCGTTTATTGTACTTACCTTTTAGGACATAATCATTCTAAAATGAATATTCACAGAGTATAATGAAAATAAAATAACGAGGCTACTTCTTCAATCATGTGTGAGAGAGGATTTAAAATCGGAAGTGAGAAGTATGGGAATAATAGGTTTGGATCGCACTCATCGAAAAAAACTGCTAATCTGGGGAGAAGGATCAAGAGGTTGAGGAAAAATTAGTTAAAAGATAATCCATAATTAAGATTTAAATAGGCATGTTTGGAAGGTAACAAATGTGGATGAATGGAAAATCATTCTTTAATTAAATAATTTTGAAAAAGGAGATTCACATCTCATGATTCATCGTTCTGTCACACGTATTAGCGCGCTTTATTTCACAATTTCTTTGATATGCTCCTGCTGAACTCTGATTGCATATTTTTAATTAAAGAAATATCGCTGTTAAAAATGCTTAATCTGATCGATTTAAGAAGATGGATTACCGGAACAGTCAAATATAGACGAATAATTATATGTCATTGCTTTATTGCCTGATGTGTAAAAATATTGCAAAGGGTTTGATTATTAATTCAAATGCCATCATGTATGCCTTGCCTTTTTCAAGTTTCCTTGCCTTACAATGGGAAGGTTTATGGGTACTTTGGGACGAAAAAATTCTTGACAGCACTCAAAACTATTAATGCGTATGCGTGTGCATTTCACAGTAAAATTGATGATAGCTCAATTGGATGGTATATGGTAAACACCAACATATTAGTTTGAGACTGGAAGTTCAACTGGAAAATTTTATTTTGAGAAGACTTCACTATACGAGTGATTGCAATTAATTTTCCCAAATTCAAACCCGAAATTTTCAGAAACTGTGCTGAATTAACATGTATAATAGCATATGTGTTTCCAAGATTCTTCAGAGTAAATATTTATCATAGATTACCTTTAAAAACTCTTCATTATACACATAAAGGCACTTAAAATATTTCCACAATATCTACTGGTTAGTAGAAGATTATATACAAATTCATAGTCAGTTATCAATTATCAATGGTGTACTTAATCGAATCTATTGAATGCAAATTGTCAAGCTATGGTGGATTCATCATTCCACTAAAAATAATGATTTCATTTCACTTCCATTTTAAAATTGTCTGTTAAATTTATTGATTTTATTTCTTTTTATGTTTAAAAATAAGAAGTTTAGCCTTTCTCAACCCATTAACTCGCTCGGTTATACAAACCACTTTTTTTTACACATAAAAAGAGAGGCAGAGAGTATTACATCAATGTGTCGCTGTCGTTTACTGATCTTCGCTATTAATTATGCAGTAAAATAGTTCAAAATGATGCATACATTGTAAGTGCCAAATATATTTGCCGGTTATTAGCAGCATTGCCGGTTGGAGCAGCAGCATTTCAAACACCAAGATAACATCTGCTTTTGTTATTAAACATGATCACGCTCTTAAAGTTTCTTTTAATTCATGATAACTATAGTTGAATGAACTTAATCATTTTTTTAATACACACGATTCTGGTTTTCACTGTCAGAAAGCCTTTTCCAACATTACTATGGCTGAAAAATATCCGTCTTACCTAAAATTTTGAAAAATCACGACATGAGGTATTTGCCATAGTAGTGCACTAACTAAGTGCATTATTCTCTTCTCGCCTGAAAAACTTCAAAATCTTGGCACCCTGTTATTCCACGAACATGGGCACTGGTTCTGCTCTCATCAAGCTGCCGATTCCACGAGCTTGGTCACGTAATTTTCAATGCGTCAGTATTTTTCCGATGGTGTTATTAATTTCGCGGGCACTTAATTCCCTATCTAATTCGACATCCGTTGATCCTCACCATTCCCGCCAGTCTGCCCCTCCCACCCACATCGTCCTCCACAGCATCTCTCTCTCTTACACTACTACTTTCTCCTTCTTAGAAAAACTCCCCATCTTTCCATTCTTCCTCTTTCGGTATTCCCACACTTGGCCATCACGCTCTCCCCTTCTTTTTCTCGGACCTCGGGTGATTTCTGCGACGCCCTCTCCGTTACAGCGATCTCTCCTTCCCATATCTACCCTTCACCCCTTCCCTCGCTCTCGTCTGCATTGCAGTCCCGTGATCCCATCCTCACCAACTTAGACTTCCCGCCCCCGCTCACTTTTTTTCACCGAAACCGGGACTCCCCTCCCTCCCGGACGCGGCTGACCACCATGACCGGCAGTGATTAAACTTTTAAATAGCCTCGCTCACTCCACCCGACCTCTCCCCCTCTCCCCTCCTCATCTTCCCGCTATCTCCCAGACCGGGTGGGTGGCTGGAAAGGGTGATTCGTGTGCATGTATTTTGCGGGGGAAGGGGTCGTGAGAGAAAGAGTGGCGGGCGAATGGCTTGGGGTTTAAGGGGAAGATGGGAAATAGTGGAGTAAACCGGGGATATAAAAAAAACAGTACTTTCCTGGGGTAAGGAATCGTGGCGCCTCTACCAGTCGACGCTGGAAGTGGAATAGGCCGCCGCTTCATTCCCATTCTAGCCGTGGCGTAAACCCACATTTGTTCTTAAGTAATCCAAAGGATAGATTGCACTTAATCGCACCTCATTAGTCAAGGAAAACGAATGTACCGATTCAACATCAGCGAGATTTCCTCCCAACACTTTCAATAAAAAGTTTATTTGGAATTATCAGTCTGATATTTGTTTGAATTTTGAATAGATCATTATAGGTCACCATGAGATTTTAAAGTGTGAAAAAGTAGTGTGGAAGAATATATTGTAAATTTTCACGATCAATAACTAACTCCATTATTTAAATTAAATGATATCGTAAAGAAGATGAATTCGAATCTTCATCGAAATTTCATTAAAATAACACGAGCAATGAATTAGCTGAAATCCTGATGGCTATACAGGGTTCGTCCGGAAAATAAGTGTACTGACTCCTGGGCTGGGCGCGCCACTCCAGGCGCGCCCAGCACCGCTCTGACGGGCTGCGATTGGAGGGGGGTATGTTGGCAAGCGACGCTGAAAAAGGTAGTCGGCTCTGAGCTGTGGTGTAGTGAGGAGCTCTGTTAACGCGAACCTCCACGCTCGACCCATGTCACGGAACGCGATGCCGAAGTTCTTGGAGCAGCGTTATTCCATCAAATTTGCGGTAAAGCTTGGGAAATCGTCTACCGAAACTGTCGGTATGATTAACCAGGCTTACGGGGAGTCAGCCATGTCCAGAAACATGATCTTTCGGTGGCACAAGATGTTCGTGGAGGGCAGAGAAGAGGTCGACGACGAGTCTTCGAGAGGTTCCCGATGATGCCTTCGCGGGAGCGTTCCAGGAATGGGAACGCCGCTGGAACAAGTGTATCGACTCACAAGGGTCCTATTTTGAGGAATATTAGCTTAAGATATGTAAAAGTGTAATAAATTTTTTTTCCTGAGCTCAGTACACTTATTTTCCGGACGAACCCTGTAGTATAGGCTCGGTCCATATCCTTCCTGTGCGTTAATAAGTAAATACACTGGCCAAAATTTATAATGATGACAGCATTATTATTCCACCCATACGCACATTAAACAACAAGGAAAAGCGTATTGCTTTGTCCAGGAGCCAAGAACGCAATGCATATATTATCCTCACAAGGAAAGTATTTGAAGGAAACTAGAGCAAGACAAGCTTCTAAATCGGACAGTTCAAAAGATTCTCTTGAAATGTAGTCAACTGTCAGTTTAAATGCTGGAACCACTGTTCCAAATTAAACACAGTATCTCAGTTAGAAAAAAATATAGTGACTAAAAGCCAGTAAACCACAAGAATGCCCCTATTACCTCCAAAATTCTGTCTTATTGTGGGGCGGACACATTTGAAAGATGTGCAAGTTCGCCTTTATGAAACATGGCATCATGGGATGGTATATATATATATATATATATATATATATATATATATATATATATATAAAATATCTTCGAAATGGAACGCTCTTCGGCGACACACAAATATATAAAAACACAGATGTAGATTTTTAGAATATAGAGACACAAAGAAAGGACACTCACAATTTGTTATTTTACGTTTCGACAGCACGGCTGTCGTCTTCAGAATCTATATATATATATATATATATATATATATATATATATATATATATATATATATATATATATATATATATATATATATATATATATATATGTATGTATATAAACATATATATATATATATATATATATATATATATAATTAAATAGATATTATACATGGATTACGTTATTGTAGAATTTGATAACATTCGTCAAATATAATTCAGTAATGATAATCATTGCTCCTTTATTTCAAACTGACTTCACAAATGAGTGTATATTTTAAGTAAAAATCAAAATAACATTCATATTCTTAATATTTTGATAAACAGAATTACTAGCAAATTGTGGTTCAGAAGTGGTTTTTATAGTTATTTTTTTCGTAGAACTAGAATTAATGTTTTCATGCATGCAATGATAGAAATAGTTTATTTTAAGGAGGCATCAATAAACAATACTAGTGTAACGCTCTACAGTATACTGATAGATGATAATAATTTATTTACTAATATTTACGGAGTAGTGTGTTTTTATGCTGTCGATTTAATCTGCATGTGATAGACACAATTCAACAAATATGTGAATCAAAATGTTCAAGCCTAAAGTTTTACCATTTTCATAGAGCTTTAGATTTTAGCTTTAATAACTGCCTGAGTTTTAATAACTTTAATTTTATCTTAAAGCACCCATAGAGAGAATTATCCAAACTAATCCAGTTCAGCGTTGACTTCAAAATGAACTAAGAGAAAAATAGTACCAAAATAACACCCTTATTAATGTAAAAATTTTATATTCAATAGTTCGCATTGAATTAAAAAGGTATGCATCGTATTTTCGAATTATTTAATAGATAACCATTTGATTAGTTGCATCAAAAACGTTTCGTGACCAAGTACTTAATGAAAAGAGCATTCGAATACCTAAGATTAATTCTCGTTAATCTAGGAAACTCGTTCCGTAAAAGATTTTGAAAATTCGTTGTTCCAGTTACGTAGCTGCTAATAAAGTACCGCGTTGTATATTTTAGCTTTCGATAGCCAAGCTAATTTCAAATCACCCCCAAAGACCACACAAGACGCTCATAATTACAGAGCTTGTGGAGCCTTACCCACCACCGAGAAGTTTCGATTTTAAGGTCTGCCTTGGTCGAACGACGCGTCGTTCTTAACGTTCCTTTTTGTATTCCCCGCCTATCTCTTGCTCTCCTCCCATGTAACACCCCCGTAAGTCCACCCTCTGCCCACTCCATTCCCTCCCACACCACACATAGAGCGTTTCACTTTTGTTTACTTCATTTCACCCATACCCACCCAATAAACTTCAACTCTTATCTTCCTAACTATTCCCTCCATCCTCTTCCCCCCCTCCCAACACACACACACACTGCGTCCCTTCATATTTCATCATTGGAATACATAAAGTGCCGAACCCGCCCACGCAGGCGTCAGACGCGGGAATCACGAATTCTCCTCACGATAGCCGACGGTCTTTTTTTTAACGGCTTTTGCCGCTTACCCAGAAAAAAATACTTGAGACTGGAGGAATGGAGAAGGAGAAAACCCGATCGACCGACAATGAGAAAGGAAAAGAGGAAATTCAAAATCAGGAGACTATTCGGGATGGAAAGGGAGAAGTAATGAAAGAGGCAGAGAGGGTGAAAGGGAATGAGAGAGAATGGAGACATCCTTCAATAAGAATAGAGTAAACGACTTAAATTTGGAGCAAAAGGAAGAAAACAAACGAAGACCTCGTTTTCAGAGATAAAAAATAAATTTAAGCAACTTACCAATAATTAATAAAATTATTATAAAAATTTATTGAATTGAGTTTTTATGGAATTGAAAATGTGCTATATGGAGTGATAATGTTAAGCAATAGCAACATGCGAAGACTCAAACGAGATATGTCAAGAATTAAATTTATGATAATGAAGATTTGATGATTGAATGCAGTTTAAAATTATGCAAAGAATGGTGAAAATTTTGTAATTACTAAATGTTATATTGTAAACAGTTTTACTTCGTTTAGACAATTTACAAAACTTGATTTGAAATGTAAATACAAATTCAAAAATTTGTTGAGGGGCTTTTTCACGCTGCATCGTTAACGGCTACTTTTTCAACTATTACCTCCCCCGAAGTTAAAAATACTTCCCTCACACCACCTACAGGTATCTTCCATTAATTCTTCGGATTCTTTTTACTAATTAGCGAATACTCATGGTCAACATTTGAGGAGAAAAGGGGTATTATGGAAGGGTTTAGCTATAGTATACGAAAACTGTTTGATTACTGGTCAGAGCGACGTAAGGTGATAAGCAGATTAGAAAAACTATGATGGCGTGTCCTCTTGACGTTGTTATAATTGAATATATGTTATAGAATGTGATTGACGGGAAAGGAATCAAAAACGTTATGACAGAGTTGACAGATATGAGAGAGAGAGAGAGAGCATGCGATGAAAAAATCACAAAAATATAAAATTGGAACTGCAAAGAAATCTATGGAAAGTGTGGGGAATAAGTTTGTCGGGGAAGGAGTGTGTGTGAATAATAAACGAATGTAAAAGATCGGTGGTAGAAATGAAAGAAGTGGTGAAGGGGGAAAAGAATGCTTTCCGGAAACCAATAAAGGATAAAAGGCAGGGATTGGAAGAGAGTGGCTTGTAGGGGAGACCTTATTGAGGAACTTCGTTGAATTATTTGGAAGAAGGGGAAAGTAGGTACGCCTTTTTTTATATATATATATATTCCGAGCACCCCGTGAAAGGATTTCAGAACTTGTTTTCTCACGGTGTAACTTATATGGGTTGGGATTCGTAAAAATCTGTTGGCGCAAGTATTAAAGTCATAAAAAGTCCATAAAGAGTGATTTATTTCGTGGAAAACGGCAATGTGGAATTGGAAGTTTTCCTTTGTTTTCATATCCTTTGTCTTGTTCATCGATTTCTTGTCGTGGCTCTCGTACGAGATAGAATTTGTAAGATACCACGCATTGTTACCGATGGAAATTTTCATAGGTCAATAAGAGACCATCGAATCAGTGTTACTCACTTCATTGATACTTCACAACCTCTATATTAATTTTGTTGGTGAAAAAATAGCTATGAGTGCTACTGCGTAAATTAAAATTATAAGGTTAAAATAATATTTTAGAAATAAACATATTATCAAAAAATTTTTTCATAATTGTCCATATTGCTGCTAATTTCAAGGGTTAACATAATTATTCAAACTGCTTATGACTTTTTAATCGCGAGAGATATGTGAAAATACCAGAATTGGTCAAGTTACACTTTCTTGCGGACTGCACAAAGAATTCTGCGCAGTCATTATTTGACAATGCCTTCATTACGTGAAACTCAAATGTGGGAAGAGACTCATTTTTTCTTAGGTGGGTGGAAAATTTAGTGAAAATAATGCTTTTAGTTTTGCGGAAACCTCAGGCATTAAATCGTTAAGCTACATAATGGCATCTAGAGAGAGGTAAAAATATCCAATGATAAGCAGACGATAATAGCGCAATTATGCTTCTGACTCTTGAGGGGAGATTCTAGAGAAGAGATGAAGAAAAGGGGTTCTCAGGACTCAAATTAAAGTGAAAAAAGTATATGTTACCATTCATGTTTCTTTCAGCGGCAAAAGAATAAACATGCGTTGCCTAAAAAATAAGTACGTAGTCTCTTTACAATTAGCTTTTTTCTCAAATCGTAAATCCCTTTCTGGAAATCATTTTGAAATTATCCATAAAGGATTATAAGTAAAAAAACATAAAAAAATATCCGGTACATAAACGGATAAAAACTAAATTGATCTCGCCCGATTTATAATATATTAAGAAAGCTAAGCATTTTAAATGAACGAAAATTTTATTATCAGTAAAATCATAAAAATCACGAAATAAAATAATTTGATCGTTAATAGGCTTTGGCATCGAAAATTGACCATACAGAGTAATACATATTCAAGCCAGAATAGTTTTTAAAAACAAAAGATAAACTATGACGATTTTTGCCTTTAGAATGATCATAATGAAATTACCAGCCTTCCTAATAACCTACTTTGAAATCACTTTATTTCTTGGTAGTTTATCCTTATTAATCAAAACGTATTAGATGGAATTACCTTCTATGTTTTTGGTTATTTCAGCATTGGAAGGTTTGATTGGTAGCTGTATATAAAAATAGTGGAATTAATCAGGATGACTGTGAATGTAGGAAACCCATCAAAGCTACTAACTTAAAATTTCTCTGACACTTGTATTTTTTCAACCGGAGATTGAGTAATGTAGTGAATTCACTATATCAGGGCAATATTCTAAGGCCTTTTTATTCCTTTGAAATAATGAAGGCTACAGGATTTCGTCTTGCAAACAAGCGCTCAGTCATAAGGCCTAAAAAATCAGGTTTTATATAAGATTTGGCTGCTTTTTTAAGCTAGTAGGCCTGTACATGAACAATTGAATATATTTAAAATATCGCTAATACCAAATGTGACTCAGGCTCTTAGGAGTGAGAATGCTGCTGACATCTAGGTTCCTATTTCTGATAAAACCATTACTAAAGACGTTAAAATGCTTTAACCTAGTACAATTTAACCCGATGAGGGTAAATGAGGGTGGATAATTTAGCTCATTGAGCTTGAATTTATAGCTCACTCCCTTTTTTTTCAAAAATGGAAATCAAATCGCATTTCCATACAGTGATGCAAATGGACGAGATAGAATCCTTGGCTGAATGAAGTAGACGGGGTGTAGATTGAATCGAGGCGCGGGGATCCAGTAGTTAACATTTGGAAAGTTTGCACGCTCGCAGACACAATTTAATGGAATTTCAAGTGATTCTGTACGCGTGAATCTTGATTTTTCCCGTTCCGTGTGACCAGAAGCTACTCCCACGCATTCCTTCGCCCTCTCCCACAACCCCCCTCTCTGGCTCACTCCTTCCGTCGTAACATGAAAAAACAACTGGACTCCCAGGGCAAGTACGAGGGAAGCATCTCTTCAGTTTGGTCGCAAGGTCGAAATCTTCTTCCCGAAATAGTTTCCAGCAGTGCTTGCTGACCACAACTCACTCCCTCAATGCCTCAATCTTTTTTCATCAGTTCTTTTGCAATAGTATTTACTTATCTTATTAATCGTGCAATACAAATGGCTTTTGGATGGATTTAGGTTCACTCCGTGGTTTTGGCGCCATACGCCTGAAATTTCCTGTATAACCGTTTACTCTCTAGCGTATGCAAAATGTCATCATAAATGATTCTACAAATAAGTAAAAATACTTCATTACTCTCGGTCATTTCACATTGCAATAATCTAAATATTTTGCATGACCCGTAGTTTTTTTTTAAATGTGAAAGTACAAAGTATAAAAAATACATATATTTTAATTAGCTTTAAATTAAAGTATCTTTTAACATTTTGTGCGGCAGTATAAGTATTCAGGTTATTCGTAATGAGGTTTAACTTTCATTCATGAAAGTTAAACCTCATTATACTCACCTAATTTGAACCATCACAAAATTTAACGTTGATAACTTTGCGGTGGTGCTTTCTCATCAGGATGGTTAGTGGAACTGTAACATAATTAACAGAATTTCTACATCGTCAAGTGTGAAAACTCCTTCGGAAGTCTTTCACAATCACATCCTGCTGCTATTTTTTTTTGTAGTCGAGGGGTAACCGCAGGCACTTTCCTTGTTATTCTTCAAAGCACACGTGGCCAGTTAATTTGTTAGTTTTGATGCTTTTCGGAGATAAAAATAGAGAATGAAATATGTATTCATAAAATTTTAAATATTTTCGACACGAAAATGATTTTTCTGAATGCATTCTTTTAAAATAACCAAAAAATATGAAAAATAATTTATGTTAGTCATTTCAAACATCGAAATTTCATTTTAAACAGCAGCATATTTTACTCTATTTTCCCAGTACTTAAACAATATTAGCGAGTTCTTGATTAAGGCAGTGTTAGTTACATAATTTCAGTAGCTTAGGTAGCATGACCACCGTATTTGGTAAATGAACTCAAATAATATGATCGATTGATTATAACTTTCAATTGCCAATTAACGTTTAATTTCGTGTTGTTACTCCAATTCTTCATGTTGATTAATATAGCATGAAATCATTGGCAATCCTAGACCATATTGAGGGCGGGTGAATTGGATTGTCATTGAAAATAATGAGTTGTTGGCACTACTTTCTAACTCATACTATAATTGGGCCAAGGAAGTTTATAAAATTGATTGCAATAATTGGGTGGGGTTACATTACAATATGAATGAATGCCGAGAAAAAATAATACAAGAAAGTTAGAAATTTACGGTATACTATAACGCTATAATATAATATGCCTGCCGTACAACAAACCCAGAAACTTTCTACGAAGCACATTGTTTTGGATCAATATAATTGTAAAATGAACTCCATTGATATTATAGGTATTATTTAAAAATATTTTGCCTACATTTCAAAAACCTAATTATAAATCACGACATTTAAAGGTTACATTTGATCGGAATCTAGAAATTCTAGCACCTATTTCGCATTTTTAAACATATGTACTTAAAAAACGAATAAAACGTAAAAGGGAGAATAGACACTTTAAAAAAATACTATGGTGTTCCCTACTAACTCCATCTGCATATTTAAATGTTTTTATATGAAATAAGTAGTTACATTAGAAAACTGAATCATTTTAGGAAATATGAAAAACTATACAAGTAAGAAAAAATAATACAAGAAAGTTAGAAATTTACGGTATACTATAACGCTATAATATAATATGCCTGCCGTACAACAAACCCAGAAACTTTCTACGAAGCACATTGTTTTGGATCAATATAATTGTAAAATGAACTCCATTGATATTATAGGTATTATTTAAAAATATTTTGCCTACATTTCAAAAACCTAATTATAAATCACGACATTTAAAGGTTACATTTGATCGGAATCTAGAAATTCTAGCACCTATTTCGCATTTTTAAACATATGTACTTAAAAAAACGAATAAAACGTAAAAGGGAGAATAGACACTTTAAAAAAATACTATGGTGTTCCCTACTAACTCCATCTGCATATTTAAATGTTTTTATATGAAATAAGTAGTTACATTAGAAAACTGAATCATTTTAGGAAATATGAAAAATTATGGATAAACGATTCAAAAATCGGCATTGGTGTGCCAATAACAAAGGAGCCTGAGACACCCACGCACCGTGCAAGTCTTCCTTCCAGCAGATTTTTAAGCAAAGGCTGAATTACTGTTTAATTTTTTACCTGCTTTCAAGAACTTTCCTTTTCTGTTTGGTATGGCAGCTCGTATGCCGAAATTATGTATTTTATAAAAGAAAAAGGACTAAGCAAAGTTTGACGCAATCTGTCAGTCTTGTTTAACACATACTCTTATTTTTAATGCAGACATTCATTAAATAATGGTGAAATCGCGCGAAGATCGCGTTGAAAGCATCATTCATGTCTTTTTAATTACTTCTTAGGGAAATAAAATAATTTCTCTCATGACCTCGACACATGGGCAACGCCCTCGCGCGTCATGGGTCTCTCAATCAGCCCTGTGGTTCCCACTACCTTTTCCTGCTCTCGACCCCTCACTTCCTCTACTTCCCACTTCACCCTCAACACACAGGCAGCCCTTAACCGTCCCCGACTCCCGTTGCAATACCCGGTTCCTTTGCCACGAAACCCTTTTGACCTGCTTCCTCTAGTTGTTTTTCTGCCGCGCCTTAACCCTATCCTGCCTCGCCACTCACCCTCTCCCCTCGGTTCCCCTCCCCCTCCGCACTTCCTCCTCCGCCTCCTCCACCTCCTTCGCCTCCTCCAACCTTTCCTTCCCGATGCCCACATCCTCCGCGCTATCTCTTCCCGAGTTTCCTGGCGTCGCTGCCGCTGTCGTAACTGCCCCCGCGACCGACGACACGGTCCGAGACGGTCTTAGCACAACAGGGAAAACGGCTGGGGGAGGTTGAGGAGGTGGAGAGAGACTGAGGAGAAGAGATTGGGTCTGTTGCGCTAAGAGGAGGCCGTGGATATTTCCCCGTTGTGGGCGCGCGAAGGACAGAGGGGGGGGGGATGGGGTGAGATACCCGCAGCACCAAGGCGTCAGTGCGCACGTGTATTCCTCAAGACTTCGGGTGTCGGATGGCTGTGGTGTTTTTTCCAGACCATTCTCCTTTTGCAACGAATTTCCTGCGGACGTTGGTATCTTTCTCTCTTTCACAAAAATTACTTCACGCAGAATCCATTGAGTACTGATCGTCCTACTAATTGTACGCCATAAATATTTCTAAAAAACAAAAAATTAATTCACCACGACGTCATTTCTTCTCAATCACTCCTGAATTAACCCTTTTCTTGCACATTCATTTCGCCAAGAATGTTTCCCGTGCATGCCAAAAATGTTAATGATGACAAGGATGAAGTTGTTAGTAGGCTTCAAGACGCTCACATTATTACATCATACCCTATAAACATATCGCTTTTTCTCAATAAATCAGGTAGATTAAGAGAGACACCTTTTAATTTAGTATTTCATACTAGACACGTAATTCAATTAATTGCATTAAGCATTCTAGACTCGTAATAATGACGTCAAAAGCGGTACCGTCAAAAAATTTCATTCACTCAAAAGTTAGAGGTTTACCATTCTGTGGGTGATTTTGTGATAGTTTATCAAAATGGTGGCGAATTATGGCAAAAGCATCCTCATAATCTTGATGTATTTTTAGTCCTCCCAAGTGCGCGGAGTACATTGCAGCATTGAAATTGGATATTAACTCTGAAGTTATTAACTGGATATGAGTACATCTGGAGACTTTCCAAGACACGACTTTTTCGAAATCGATTAAAGACACGATTCCAAACACTGTTGTTTCTGGAAAAAATAAATAACATTCCGCAATGATTAAATAGCAATAAGAGATCTTCCTAATATTTCACTGACTTTTAGCTAACCAATTATGCGATATGCAGCCGTTATGGATCAATTATTAATTAAATCAGAAAATAGCTCCCTCAGAAATTAGTATATAAAATCCTAGGAATTCAAAATCAGATGTTAATTATCAACATTTTCAGAAATGAACATTATGGGGCCTTGTTACAACAATTTAACTTATTTGTAATCCAATAACCTGAAAGACTTGCCAGCACTCCCTATTTTAGAGATTGATTTACTCTGGTTACACTCGCCGATTGGTAATAATGCTGAGTTGTACCAAATTAATTGAATATGATTCATGCTTGACTTCTTATCACCCGGATTCAAGCTCTCGATTGTCTTTTCTGCTATGGCTTCAATATGAATGTATCTCAACTTATTATGTTTGCTAAAATGTTTTAATATATTCATTTATGTAAGTTTTTAACGTCAAAAATTACTTTTTTATACCCTTGGTAGTAGATAGGTAACATTAAGTACCCAAATCAAGAGATTTAAAAGACATATTTATGTCACTCAGGATACTCAGAATCTCGGCGTAAGTTTGATTGCTATTTCTCTTCCCCTACCCTAAATTGCGCCAGCTATCTGAAGAATTCGGAAAGAGAGGAAAATAATATTTAGGCATGCATGCGGCCAGTGGAAAACAAGGAAGTATCTCTCTAGGTTTCATGAGTCTTCCGAGAAGTATGGAATGTGCAATGAAACTGACGATAGCACTAATGGAGCCAACGCTCACTGTGGAAACATTCATACTTAATTTAGCAGGCATTTTAGACATGATTATTTACAAATTCCAAAGAAACTGCGGGAGATGCCGCAACAGTAACTTTTAACGGAGTCATCCGCTAATGTGCATTTCAATGCAACAATTTCAGAGCGTAAAAATCATTCGCCTTGACTGGGACTCGAACCCAGATCCCTCAATATCCGGTCGAGTGCTTTAGCCACTTAAGCTACCGAGGCGTCCTCTTAAACTCTGAAATTTTGGGGCTTTTAAAGGAACTAGATGTTATGACGAAATACCGTACATACAATGTCACATGTATTCGTAGTCGTGCGCGAGGCGCCACTGTCCACGAGGTTAAAGCCAACTTTAAACACGTATGGTGTTTTCCCTTAGACAAATTCCAAAGAAACTGCGGGAGATGCCGCAACAGTAACTTTTAACGGAGTCATCCGCTAATGTGCATTTCAATGCAACAATTTCAGAGCGTAAAAATCATTCGCCTTGACTGGGACTCGAACCCAGATCCCTCAATATCCGGTCGAGTGCTTTAGCCACTTAAGCTACCGAGGCGTCCTCTTAAACTCTGAAATTTTGGGGCTTTTAAAGGAACTAGATGTTATGACGAAATACCGTACATACAATGTCACATGTATTCGTAGTCGTGCGCGAGGCGCCACTGTCCACGAGGTTAAAGCCAACTTTAAACACGTATGGTGTTTTCCCTTAGACAAATTCCAAAGAAACTGCGGGAGATGCCGCAACAGTAACTTTTAACGGAGTCATCCGCTAATGTGCATTTCAATGCAACAATTTCAGAGCGTAAAAATCATTCGCCTTGACTGGGACTCGAACCCAGATCCCTCAATATCCGGTCGAGTGCTTTAGCCACTTAAGCTACCGAGGCGTCCTCTTAAACTCTGAAATTTTGGGGCTTTTAAAGGAACTAGATGTTATGACGAAATACCGTACATACAATGTCACATGTATTCGTAGTCGTGCGCGAGGCGCCACTGTCCACGAGGTTAAAGCCAACTTTAAACACGTATGGTGTTTTCCCTTAGACAAATTCCAAAGAAACTGCGGGAGATGCCGCAACAGTAACTTTTAACGGAGTCATCCGCTAATGTGCATTTCAATGCAACAATTTCAGAGCGTAAAAATCATTCGCCTTGACTGGGACTCGAACCCAGATCCCTCAATATCCGGTCGAGTGCTTTAGCCACTTAAGCTACCGAGGCGTCCTCTTAAACTCTGAAATTTTGGGGCTTTTAAAGGAACTAGATGTTATGACGAAATACCGTACATACAATGTCACATGTATTCGTAGTCGTGCGCGAGGCGCCACTGTCCACGAGGTTAAAGCCAACTTTAAACACGTATGGTGTTTTCCCTTAGACAAATTCCAAAGAAACTGCGGGAGATGCCGCAACAGTAACTTTTAACGGAGTCAACCGCTAATGTGCATTTCAATGCAACAATTTCAGAGCGTAAAAATCATTCGCCTTGACTGGGACTCGAACCCAGATCCCTCAATATCCGGTCGAGTGCTTTAGCCACTTAAGCTACCGAGGCGTCCTCTTAAACTCTGAAATTTTGGGGCTTTTAAAGGAACTAGATGTTATGACGAAATACCGTACATACAATGTCACATGTATTCGTAGTCGAATGATTTTTACGCTCTGAAATTGTTGCATTGAAATGCACATTAGCGGATGACTCCGTTAAAAGTTACTGTTGCGGCATCTCCCGCAGTTTCTTTGGAATTTGTCTAAGGGAAAACACCATACGTGTTTAAAGTTGGCTTTAACCTCGTGGACAGTGGCGCCTCGCGCACGACTACGAATACATGTGACATTGTATGTACGGTATTTCGTCATAACATCTAGTTCCTTTAAAAGCCCCAAAATTTCAGAGTTTAAGAGGACGCCTCGGTAGCTTAAGTGGCTAAAGCACTCGACCGGATATTGAGGGATCTGGGTTCGAGTCCCAGTCAAGGCGAATGATTTTTACGCTCTGAAATTGTTGCATTGAAATGCACATTAGCGGATGACTCCGTTAAAAGTTACTGTTGCGGCATCTCCCGCAGTTTCTTTGGAATTTGTCTAAGGGAAAACACCATACGTGTTTAAAGTTGGCTTTAACCTCGTGGACAGTGGCGCCTCGCGCACGACTACGAATACATGTGACATTGTATGTACGGTATTTCGTCATAACATCTAGTTCCTTTAAAAGCCCCAAAATTTCAGAGTTTAAGAGGACGCCTCGGTAGCTTAAGTGGCTAAAGCACTCGACCGGATATTGAGGGATCTGGGTTCGAGTCCCAGTCAAGGCGAATGATTTTTACGCTCTGAAATTGTTGCATTGAAATGATTATTTACTACAAATAGCAAATGATAATCGATATTTCAACCTTAAAGCTAGGTGGTGAAAACATTCATTGATAAGTTAAAATTGATTTTTAATACAAATTGGTGATAGATTTATTGATTAAGCATTAGTTATATAAGAAAAAGCGATATACAAACTTGATTCAGAACTAGACCCATTGACAAAAATGGTATTTCTGGCATAAAATATAAATTACATCCTAATATATAGTGCTAACGTGCCAGCTTTTGTTTCTCCCTTTTGGACATAATAAGTTCCACCAAAAGCTTCAGTGATAACGAAGAAATTCCGAGTTTCTCCGTTGGATCCAAACGGGTTCAAACTTTATTTATACCCCATCATTTTGAGAATATAAACAGTACTTGGAATAAACTTTGCACACTCCTCTGCGTACACCACTGTTAACAAATCAGTAGCTAAAATAATATTAAAATCGAATTCGGTATTAAGTACAAAAATGTGTTTTACGTTGAGTTTTGAATTATTCCTCACGAAAAAGAAATGAATCCCAATGAACCATTTGACAAAGTCCCGTCAGTAACAATGAAAGATATTTATCTCAGACGATCAGAAAAAATATCTATATGAGAATGAGAACGACATATATTCCCTATAAACGGAGGTCACCAAATTATTTGTAGAAAAAGCGCCTTACTAATGTCACTTGGAGGAAAGGAAACAATTATATGCTCGTATACACTTATATTATTTAAATGAATGAAAATTATTGTCACTCGTTTCCATTTCAAGATGCTTTCCGTTACTGAGTTATCGATTGAGAACGGCAATGATTCGACGGTAATGAAAATTACATCAAGTGAATAAATCAGTTGAAATTCAAAACTCAGCAAAATGCTTCAATGCCAGGCTACCCCATATTTTTACCGCATATTATATTATTATTTATTTTTACCCCATATTTTTACCGCATGAACCTGTCAGTGTTTAGTGCCTCAGGATATTTCCCAACATGAAAGAAGTGTGAAAAATGGATTTATTTCTTACTAATCTCATGAATTTCCAAACTGCCTCTATCTTGCGTTCATATTATTAGCGTCGATGGTAGATACCGCAGTCCCTTCGAAATAATTAAGAAATCTCCAGCTCCCGTCTAGGAAGCGGACATTTCCGAAATTGCGAGTTGTCATGCAGCAAGGCATCAAGAACTCCAAACGAAATTGGCTCATTGCAAACAGCATGGAGAAACGAACTAAGGGAAATCTTGTGGTGCATACTTCCTTGCTCCACTGTGCGCGATGTGGATTGGCGAAAGAAAAGATGACGGGAAATAAGTGCCCTCGATTTATTGAAATTGTCCAACCTCATCCATGCCATCACTTTGCTTTATTATCGCTCTCATTTCGCAGGACATATAATCTACTAAATGACCCAAGGGAGGATTAACCGATGGAAATGAAATAATCTAGTCGAGGTTCCATTAACTCCTGGTCTCCACTTAGAGTACGCGTCATCTTACGAAAAATTAGGTGTCCGCGGTGACTGACACTTATTTCTTACCTTCCTGGTTTGAAGATGGCGCCATGGGGCTTAATTTCATTTCTGGCATTGGGACAATGAACCTAGCAGTCACCAGTAGGAGCCGGATAGTCACTCACTCCTCAAAAGTTATTTCGGAGGAACGTGCAGTGGATTGCCTTTCGCTTATCTCTACAAATATCTCAGGACTACATAACTTCTTTGCTCTCTGCGGTATCATAGCGCATCTGACTGGGAAGGGATAAATTACCAGATGGACGGTTCATGGATGAAAGTTGCAGAATAAGACGTATTTTATATCGAGAGGTCGATGTTACACGTATATCTGTATATCATATTAATCATGAGAAGCATACTTGTATTTTGAAAGTGAGTCTCATGAAGGTAACAGTACAAAATAATGTTCATTCTTCAGGACTCTACTTATAATTTGAAATTATAAATAATATTAAGCATAGTTTTTTAGAAGACTTGACTGAAATACATATAAGGCAAGTACCAATGTCTGTCTATCTATTGCGATTTTTTGCAATGGAGATTATTACGCTTTTTAGAAATATTCTGCCAATTAAATGCATTTATTTCATTCTAAATTTGCTTTACACTGGAAAGCAACGTCATAACTTCTTCTTTTTTACGATATACTTATTAATTTTTTTCTTCAATCATTATGAAAAAAACCTAAGCCAAGGGATTTTTCGTAATTATATCTGTTAAACTTTCTCAGAAATGTATATAGTTTAAGTAAACAATAGTCGATGTATACTACATTTCTCGGATCATAAAAAATACTTTTACGGTTTTTCATATAAAAATTACTATTTACCGGCTTAAAAACCGCGTAGATAGCTCATGCGGGTGTTGGGAGGAAAGTAAACCTATCAAATGGCAGGACGGCACTTTTACGCCAAGGAAATGTTGTGGCTGGAAAGACGCTAAACATTGCTTAATCGTATCGGCTCTACAAGTATTTCATTCATCATAATTAACAATCATGGGAGTTCTTAAATAAATGCCTCTTTTGGACGTTTAAGGCTAATATGACAGTAATTTAACAAATAAACATTTTGTAAAATATGAAGAAAAAGGAATAAACGTATGTATAAAATTAGGTATGATTGATGATTCTCTTAGAGGTTTGTGTCACACTACTCCTGTAGTGAAAGGTTTCATTATGGTTTTTTAATCATAATTTCACTTTTAAGCCGGCCCTGGAGGTTGTGGTAACGTCCTTGCCTGCCAACTTAAAGGTAGCGGGTTCGATTCCCGCTCCGGTGGATTTTCCTCCACTTAGGGCTTGGGTGTTAGTAATTGCCTTTAATGTAATATGTAAGCGTGGGTGGAAGAAGGAATTATCAAGTTTCAATCTCGCCTCAATAAAGTCGAGAAATTAATAAATAAGTTTAGCAATCCCTCATATCTTATTCCCATCTCTATATTTAATTCTATGTCACTATATATAATATATTTATATTCTGCCGAAGAAGTCGATCTCTCGGCCATATTGGGCAGAATATAAGCTAGTATACCTCAATTAAAATTCTACTCTCAGATATTGTAAACAAATGATATAATTCCGATGCCCTAGAAATGCTATTCAAATTAAGTATGAGTATGTGAATAGAAGATTCATTACACTACGTATTCGACCAGGCCGAAAGTCACTCAGTTCAAAGGCATTCAGCTGCAAAGCCATTACGGGATCGGCTAAAGCTTAGAGCTCCTACAACTAGGAAAAGTGATTCCATTTTTCCTACTTTCTTCACCGCTCCAATATTCTCGTACTCTTTGTCTTAAAAGCGACCCATTCTCTTTTATATTCCTTTTTCGGTCTTACTTTAAGCCATTCGCCCCCACCATCCAACAACTTACTCCCACACTGATGGTCAAGAAGCCTTCAAGTTCCGTCGTGTCTTCCGCTCCTTCTTATCTATGAACTTAGAGACATCAGTCTAAACCCGCAGGAATGGAAAATAAGAAACTTTCCCACGCTAAGAGTGAGAACTTTGCCTTGAACAGGCCGGACACTATTGCCGTGGATATCTCAAATAATTTGGGAAACCCCCTTGACGCAACGATTGACCCTTTTTACAGATATCATTCATCCTTTTCTTAGCACGATACGTGTCCCGGCAATTAGATTATGAAATTTCGAAAGGAAAAGATATCGTATCCTCTCCTTTTCGGTTTCGCAAACCGAAGGCAAGGGGCAGGCGTCCATGTGCACACACTTGTAAAATATTTGTACCTATCTACTTCAAATTTCTGTAATAATCGAAATTTGAAAGCATGGATCGACACATGGGATAGGTATTATTTTAAGCTTCAGCCATCACTATTCAATAGGATACGTTAAAATGATATTTATTTAAAGACTTCTCAACTGTACCATTACCCCATTTTGACATTTTCATGTCTTCAAGCTTCATAATAGTCTAAATTATTTGTCATCAATTTTCTTTCATGATAAACTCCAATTATTCTTCCTATAAAATATGTATCTCAACGAAAAATATTTGTAGTTCAATTTCATTTTTCTTCATAATCGTGTTACTAGTATTGTATTAAAATGTTTTCTTGGATGAGTAAAAAACTAACGATAACCAGTTAAACCGACTAAAAATTCTCTTAATTATTGAGAGGTCGATATTTTCTCTTATTTCCATTCCATCAAAATAAATTGAAAAGTAATATTTTCTTATTTTGCGATACTACTGTTGCCATTGTAATTTAAAGATGAGTATGCTTTTTTGGGGATCTACATTCGTGATTGATTGTTTTTCCTTTTCATATCTTTTTGGCTTTGAGATCTAAATAATATTAAAGAACGTGAGGGCAAATGACTAATGCTCTGCATTATTATTATTCATCCTTAATTGGTGCAATTATCGAATATCCTATTACAATTCTCATATAGCTTTGCTGATTTTCAAATTGAAAGGTACATTATCTTTAATGTGGTACATACATATGAAAAGTGATTTACTACTTCTAGGGTTTCTAGGTGCAACTAACTTGACGTTATGTCGTCCTGAGATCTTAAACATACTATGTATGTATCATACGTACACGTATATCGACATGGGTCAACCAGGCCAGAACGTGCCAACTTGCGAATGACCAGTACGCTGTTGTCCTCCGCATCGATTTCACCGATTTGATGGACATTTTTCAAGAGAATTGGTATTTTTGACTCAAAATAGAAAGTAATCACTTTATTCTGTTATAATTAGTATTAGTATGACTTACGGCATTAACTTATGAACCTTACAAAGGTATTTTTATATGAGTGAGTATTCAAATCGAATTTTCTTTGAAAATTGATGCTGGTAACAAAATTAAAATTACTTTTTTGTTTATACACGAGCAGTTATGATTGACCCTGAAATTTTGGGGCTTTTAAAGGAACAAGATGTTGTGACGAAATACCGTACATACAATGTCACCGGCATTCGTAGTCCTACGCGACGCGCAAGAGTCCACGAGGTTAAAGCCAACTTTTTAAACACTGAGGCTGTTTATACCTTGACAAATTCCAAAGAAACTGCGGGAGATGCCGTAACAGTAACTTTTAACGGAGCCACCCGCTAATGTGCATTTCAATGCAACAGGCCAAAGTGTAAAAATCATACGCCTCCCACTCAAGGCGAATGATTTTTACTCTCGGAAACCTTTGCATTGAAGTGAATCACCCTCTTGTGCTGAAGCTCTGTAGGTACTTAAATATCGATAAATTATACAATTCTTAGGTACACGTCTCCGCAATTACTATCGCTAAGAGTAGACATACCGATGCCGTGTTTTTCTTCACTATTTTTCTAATCTCTAAGCATCCTACCCTACCTATAACCCACCCATGCCAAATGGAGCGAATGAACTGCCAGTCGCTTCCCTTAATAGTTAATAATAGTCATCAATTTTTTTACACCGTCTATATCACCAATTGGTATACTTATATCAGGCACTAATTTCGCGGTCTCACTGGGGTGTGTATGAAAATATGTATAATGACTTTTTCATAAAATGTACTCCCTTGAGTTGACATACATGTAATACAGGTGTGCTAACTGGTCACATAATTAGCATGAAATGACTATGCTTCATTTTGAGAATCATGAATTGATTAAAAATAAAAATTATCCAAATTAAGCATAACAGTTACCAAGGCAAATTGCACCACTGGAGAAATATTCGAATGAACAGCTATTAATAAAAATCATGCACGAAATTCTGCTTTTAATTTCTGATTCTGCGGTTGCTTTTCATGTGCTTCTTCAGTTATTCTTTACTTTATCTATCTAAGGAAGTCGTCCCGGGAAATTATTCACTTTCGAGGTTTTACATAAGGAAAACCCACGGAAAAGGTTTTCCGGGACTTTTGAAAGTAGCTTATTTCCTCTTTGTCTATTCTTGTACGTGTTTTTATCGCCTGGCATTATCATATTTCCTTTACGTAAATGACCTAGCCGGAATTTGACTTTAGAAACTTAAAAAAATAACCTCATTTCATCAAGGGGTTGGGAAATTAAGTTTTTAAAGTACAAGTTCATGTACAATTAAATTATATTTTCAAAATTTGGGGATTAATATAAAGGAATACACCATAAAAAACAATTCAGTTTTTCCTTGGAAGAGTGTGATAGCATTCCGCTATTACTTAAATGCTGGGTGCCAACCTACAATGTCTGTTGTCAGTTTTGCTCTTGAAAGTTAAAAAAATATTAATG
Source organism: Hetaerina americana (assembly GCF_022747635.1). Lineage (NCBI taxonomy): Eukaryota > Metazoa > Arthropoda > Insecta > Odonata > Calopterygidae > Hetaerina > Hetaerina americana. The sequence continues at coordinate 45,928,159 of NW_027286985.1, read as the reverse complement.
TATATCAGGACATTTCGATTTACAAAAGTTGGTACTCTTGGTATCGTATTGTAAAGCTTAATTACAGGTATAAAATGGCGTTTTTTTGGCGATTTTTAAATTTGTGGCCAAATGTATGGTGCTCACAAATTGCCGTAGCCTATTAATTAGAGATCATGCACTCTCTTATTAAGGCATCAGTTGATTTGACCATGCAATGATTTGCAATCCTCAGTTGTGCCGAAGACGTTGTCGAAGAAAATAATATTTAATATAATTTCTTTTTTTTACAGCTGAACTAAAAGTATAAAGTATTAATGCTTTACATATCTATTGGAAAAAAATTTAAAAAATTAGAAATGCATACATCATATTACATATCAGTTTGTTATGAAGTAATTTTAGCGACATACATTTCCCACTCTACAATTGAAAAAAGCTGATATATATGTTTTAAAATTTACGAGCTCGTGTTGCTCGTATTTCTTACCGTCAATTAAGGTACCAGTCAGATCTTTAGTGCAAATGCTGCTTTCCTATTACTACGAGCATCCCTGTAAACTTTTGGAACTATACGTATCTAAGATAATCATATAGTTAATACATATAAGAAACAATATGGGAGCGATGACAAGGCATCTGCTGGAACACGAAATGTGAATTTCATTGCACAAGAGATCAAAATTCATTCAAAACTCTTTGCACGCAATCTCTCATATATTGAGAATTCCAGATTATGCTTATTTGATCAATGCTATGGATTTTTATTATCCAGGTTAACCAGCTACGATAAATTCTTCTACATAAAAAATCTTTGCCTTCTTCAGGCTACATGCGGGTAGCAGATAGATAAATAGTATGGTCAGTGATGTGAAAGGTTGTAAATTACGGGTGTGCATTAGAACTGGTGATTTACTGCATATGCACTGAGGTGAGGCATGTAAAAGACAGGAGGTTGGAATAAATGAATAGGTGGTGACGGATCAAGCTAGATATGAGGCTGATGAAATATATGTTAGCTAGTTTTCTGCATCTACATTTTAGCCCGGTTGCAGCACGGAGTTGCTTGTCAGGTGGGACACGCGAATAGCTGCAAATTTGAGCATTTTTGTGGAAACCTAACCATCTTACTCTTCTTAGTTTCCTAAACTACTAATTTTGCAATTTTTCTTTATTTGGCTGAAGATCAGCATCGAGTCAGATAAAGTGATGATAACTTATAAACTTTAACTGAAAACATGTAATGCCATATGACAGAATGTGTTATTAAGCAGATTCCCTTAACCTTCTCCCTCCCCCATGTCGACTTTTAGCTACTACGTATTATCCCGCTCCGCAAAATGCACTTTTTTTTTAAATAAGCACCGCTAAATCAAACATTTGATAAGAGTGTGGAAAATGCTTCGTTGCCAAAACGAGGAGCGAGTTCCGGTAAAACCTATTAAGACTTGTTGTCAGGGAGCCCGATCGGGAGCTTGAAATAATGCTCCAGTGAGGGCACACGCCCCGAGCATATGCACACTGACGCACGCGGAGGCAAGATGGAAGGAGAGTTGGGAGGGAGTGGGGGGAAGGGTGATGGGAGGGTGGCACGACGGCGCAGCGACGACGCCCTGCTTCCCACACTCGCCCCCGACAGACCCGCTTAAAGACCCACCTGCCCCCATTCCCCACCTCCACAGACTCTCTCTTTGCAGTGCCAGTCATTCCGTTGCATAGCGATCAACCCCTCCCGTTCCGCCAGCGTCACCTTGCGGGCACGGGGGCTCACCCCTCTTCTTTTCCTCGCCGTCCCTCTCTCCTCTCTCATACCCCCTAGCTGCATCGGGGGGACATCGGCTGGGGAGAGAGGGTGGGTGTGTGCCTGCGGGGTTCTCCATTCCCCCCCGCATCATTCGAATGCATCTGCTTTCGAAATGCAGACACGAAGATACCTCTGAACGATGATTTAGTAGTCAAGTCTTATGCTTTCACCTCATTTTTATAACATTGTGCATGTGAACGTGGGGTCTCAAAAAGAATCTCGAAAGAGGAGTAAACTCATAAAAATGGTGGAAATTTATGGGGAACGCATCCGTTCTAAAGCAGGTTCATGTTGGAGGAAGTAATGAAAATATGTTGTTTTTGCGTGTTGGTTTAGTACATAAATGCAATATTTTCCACGGATAAAAATATGGTATATGAGAAGGTAGGCAATAAAATACGTAATGTATGAGCAAGCCGAAGTGTGAAGTAGAGAGAGCGAAGTAAATAAGCATGCTCATTATTATTATAGGTAGTTGTATACCGTGTAGATGTAAGTTATCGAAGTTAAATCAGTGCTACCCAGGGCAAATTGCTAAAAAAATGTACTTTACTTACTTCCACTTCTTAAAATATTTTTGAATAAGTGCAGTATCGTATATTGATATAGAAATTAATTTTCAAAAATTCAGCAGAGAGTTGTCGATAAATAAAAAAAGTCATTATGATAAAATGCCTTGCTATAGAATGTAATATCCACGCACAACACATGACTTTGCGTACAAAACCTGTAATGAGACCAAGAATTTTTATTCTACTACTATGACTAGCTTTAAGCAAACCTAAATATTCCTCTTAAAAAATTGTAATTGCTCATCCTGCTACCTTGGTTTTAAAGACATATATTAGTGCCCAGATTCACGATATAGTGGCTTAGATGTGTGGAATCTGAAGACGGATGACAGGGTCATCGTTACCCACCGCCAAAATAACGGGTGCGGTAGCGTATAAAGAATTTCCCTAAAATTTAAGAAATCAGTAACGTAGTTTTCCCTCAGTCAAATTTTTCAAAATAAGTTTCGCGAAATAAAATTATCAAAACTCTCTAACGTCTGAGTCGAAAATAAGAGGGGAATATTACAAAGAGAAGTCTTCAAATCTATTTAAATGGTCGACAAACGACTCTTACTACGATCGCGGGCCTTTAGGAAGATTCAGCGTTCTCACTTATCAACGAGGGAATCATTAGGCACACGGGAACTGTAAATAATATAAGCAGATTGGCACATCCCTTTATTTGAGAAATATATTGCTATTATTATCTCTTAATGCCCCACCGCAAATCTCAAGAACCGTGAAACCACAATATACTTCAAAAAATGTGGCATAAAAAATCCAAAATGAATTCCTTCTAAAAACATCTCGTGGTAGTTTTTGGCTGCTATAGCATAGCAGCCACCAACTCTTCCCTGAATTCGAAGTCAAACACACGAAACTAAATTCCTTACCCTGATCTTCTCCTCATTTGTTCGAGGCAACATGAGTACTCTTAAATTATGTTCAACTGATTTTCAGCTGGTATGTAGGAAGCCGAAGATTGAAAACAGGGTGAGCAATAGTCGAGGGCGTATGGAGTGCCTTTAGGGAGGAGGAGATAAAGCACCACAGCAAGTGAAGCCACCCTCCCTTCCTTTGGCCCCCTGGTATGATCTCTCCACCCCAAATCTTGTTCCCTCACCCCACTGTGGTGCACAGCGTGGGAATCCAGACGGGACTTCGAAAATTGAGGGGGGAAAAGGAGTCCGGGTAGGAGGAGGTCGGACGTATATTCTTTTATGCGGGGTGCATGTGAGTGTGTGTGTGTGTGTTGAAACTTCCCTATGAAATTTTCGACCCCCCTTTCCCATGACCCAGGGGAGGGTGTAAGGCAAGCACACAGGGCGGGAGGGGAGTGGAGAGGGGGCACACACATCTGCCCTCTCCTCCCCCCTTAGCTTCCACTTAATCATCCCATCATCTCTCCTCCCCCTTTCACCCTCCCGCCCCACTATCCCTTTAAGAGCCGGGGCACCACACCCTTCTCCGTCCACCCCGTCTCTACGCAGCTAATAGCTTGCGGGGGGGCATTTTCGTCCAAAGCCCGCCGTTTTGAAGCCTTTCATTTGGTTTAAGGATGTCTTTCTAGAAATTTTAGCCCTGGTCATGCAAGTGGGGTTAGGGGAGTCGGTCGACAAAATTTCCGTCGAGGGATTGGTAAAAAAGTTTGACAGGTAAGCATTACGAGAGGCGTCGTTGTTCTCGGGACTGGTAGTCTGTGGTGTCTCCTACGTGAAGGCCATGCGAATCGTGTTGGAAATAATTGTGCACATGCTTTGTTGTTGGTAAATAATTTGCGGTCTCAGCAAATGCACATAATGTGATGAGCACCGCTTATAACAGGGATGATTTCCTTTCTTTGATAGCATTATTTCAATACAATTCACAAGCTGTTAATTATTCAGTGACATATGAGTAAAATTTGGTTGAAAGTTTTTTTAATCTAAAATAAAAGGTTAAGCTCAAAAAAATAGCTTCCGAAAAAATCATGCAGTTTAAGTGAGAGTAGATAAGTAACTATATGTATTACCGAACCCACTATTGCATTGCAACAACTTTTATGCTTAGCTTATTCATTTAACTACAAAAATAGTTAAAAGACTTTATTTATTATTGTCATTTATTATAAACGCTATCATACGTACTTATAAAAGGACATTGAAAAGTGGTCTTCAATTACGCGTAAACTCATTTAACATGCAAGTTAACTAATAAAAAAGTATTAAAGATCATTATCAGTGTATAGTCTGAACTCACCAAATCCCAATAGATAATTTTGGTCAAATTGCAATTTTTACTAATACGTCACATAGGAAATGTACAACAGGTCGGATATAGATCTAATTGTGCAAGATACGAAGGTAGGAATATCAGAAAGTTATTACCAATGAGAATAAATTCAATTAATTGGATTTGACAGATAGTGTACCATTTCTTATAATCAGTGTCAAATGCGATAACCAACACCACACTTTTAATAGAAATCGAATAGTAATGATTGGGATTAGAGCAATAGGTGATCATTTGACTTACTCTTTGGTCTGATCCCCGAGCAATCCTTAGAAAATCAAGGTAAATTATCGAATTGACCGACAGAACTTCTTTCTGTGTTTTTAATCAATACTCCATAAATATCCAGCTAATATGGAAATTATAAAATGTATCAGCTGCCATAAAAGATAATTTTGTTGATATAAACAAAAATTTGCAAGAATGTTCACATTAAATAAGAAAAGCATACCCAATTGGGCTTTAAATGGCTGTTTTTCATTTCAAAACGGAATTTTTCGTATCTATAATTTTTGTGTAAAACTTACAACACCAAAAAAATTTAATCTGATGTCCTTTCACTCCATTCTACATGATTTCATGACGACTCGCCGTAAATGATGAAGATTTACATACACCGGGGAATGCTCGAAACATGGACGGCTAATATTCCCGTATTAGGATATCCTGGCCTCGTGTAAAGTCGATAACGAACTTTAAAATCGACCTTCTTGAAGGAAAACTCAAGATAAACATCTGCTGAAAGGTCTAGAACTTAAAACCTTTTGGAGCCAACTTCTAGAATGACGTTGGGTCTATCCGGTATCCTTATCCACCCCTCGGGTGCGGGTTGTATTGGACCTAGTCCTTGACCGGGAACCAGACGTCTCAATGACATCCGACGGCAATGTTAATTGAAGAAGTTGAAATGTGTTATGGGTAAATACTTGGTTTTCCTCCGGAGAGAAAGGGTTGAAAGGGGCGGTCTCCGGGGTTGGATGTTTTGGGATGGGGAACGGGGGTATTGTCGGCGGGGACTTCTACGGGGCCTCGAAGGGTCATGGGCATTCGGAGATAGGAGCACTTTATGAAGCAGACGCAAGTGGGCTGCGAAGAACAGTCGAGCCAATTAGGGACTAAATGCGGAGACCCTCATTTCTCCTTACTCCTACTCCGTTCCCTCCATCTCACTTTAACTCTAGCGTCTCAAAGGATGCCTGTGACCTGTCCACAACTTTCCGTCCATTGGCAATGTGAAACCCCTTGCGACCCTCTCGTCAATTCTTCCATTATCTCTTCTAATTCACCGTCGGCCTTCTAAGCGTCATTTGTCAAATTAATTAACTGCAATCAGCAAATGTTGCTCATACGTCATACGTCCACAACTATGAAAAATGCTAGTTTTTCTTCCTTTTTGTTTTGCATTCATTTCAATTACTTTGAAAACGAATGCTTCAAAATAACTTTCAGTTTTTTTATTGAGTCAATAATAATCGTCCATGAATATCCGACCGTATTTAAACAATATTTGATGAAGATTTTTAGGATATTTCGAGACGATATTTTTAACTTTATTCATTGATTTTCTTTGTTCCAAAGTTCAAAGAAAAAATCGAAGAATGTTGGATTCGGTTTGTATTTTACATTCAATCGAGTCTTCAATCTACTGTTGATTAGGTTTTCTGTTTCTGATTTGGTGGCCCTAGGATCAAATATGTATAACCTGGATGAGTTCAGCTTATCACAAACGTGTAAATGTCTAGGTTTCATAATATTCAATTGTCAGTGAAAGGAAAATTCCTAGCACCTTATTTTAAATGTTGTAAATTGTATACTTCTTCAGAGGGTATACGATAGTATGAACGAAAAATGTTTTTCCTCCTCTTATAAATCAACATATTGGTTCAGATTTATGGTGAGCAACATTTACATATTCAAAACTTGAAATGCAAATTTTTCTGGTGTTTTACAATAAACGTTTGCTAATAAGCTGGATCATATACCTATAATTAATGAGCCATAATATGAATTGTGTGAAGATAAATATGCTTTATGCGTTCTATTTTTCTTGAGGAGGACAAAAATTAAAGTAATGTGGCAATTATTGCTGTCGAGAGTGTAAATACTGGACAAAAATTTAAGTGATATGCCAATAATTGCTGTTGAGAGTGTAAGTACTGGAAATCAAATTTGAAAGTTTTGATATTTCAATGGACGTTGATATAACTATATTCATTTTACCTTCCTATGCTCCGGCTCTGTAGTGCTGACTCAGGAGAAGCACTTGTTTTGATAGTTTCTGCACGAAAGTGCTTCAAAATGTTTCTCCTACCCAATTAATTTGTGCTATCTTAAGATATAACGACAATAATTAATTATCCTACATTCTAATTTTATGGCAACATATGTACTATTGCAGTTATATTTGTTCTTGGGGCCAAGTGGTTATTTATAGTCCATTTCTTTAACACAGGTGATTAAATATCCAAAATTTCCAATGCCTCGTGATAAAATCCTGTTAAATAGACCTGAGGTTAAGCTCCAGCTCACTTAAAATATACTTGTAGCCAATGTCTTGAGGATACACGACTCTTTTGAACCATTCCATTTCTACCGCTAATAAATACACTTAATTTACTCGTCCTAGATTTTTTCTATAGACTCTCAAATTGACCACCTCTCTTCTAGTGCTCTATGCCAATCATCTCTGCTCTCCCCAGCAATATTCTTTTACCCTAGAAACTGCTTAATTTCATCTTACCTGAGCCAACTCAACCCAGAACAACGTCTTATCAACCTCCCGTTAATCAAAACGAGATTAACTTTTCGTGAAACGCCATGGCCTGTTGATTCGAGCGAGGAATATTAAAGCGGCTGGATGAAGATAATGCATGGCTGAGAAACTTCCCCATAAGAAGCATAATATTCCCCGCTATTGATAATCAATTCATGCGACGCAGAAATATTCTTCTTGTAAGAAAAACCTTGTACTTGATATAGTTAATGGTTTCCGGCGTGACTTTATGGAATCGATTCATCTTGGAAATGAAAAATAATAACTTTGTGATTCCACAGAATTTTTATTGTGATACGACCCGGGTTTCGACGTTCAACGTCATCTTCAGGTGACGATGACGTTGAACGTCGAAACCCGGGTCGTATCACAATAAAAATTCTGTGGAATCACAAAGTTATTATTTTTCATTTCCAACCTTGTACTTCATGTGAAAATCCTTACAAATCAGCTTGGTGCTGTTACCACGACATGCATCTTATACCAATGGCATGAATCAATTGTCAATTCCATAAAATACTTAATGAACAGCAATATAAATTATTTGCCTGTGATGCGGTGGTACGCAAAGAAATAAAATTCCGGGTGATCGCTCACGATTTTGACACTAGTTCAGATTACTCGTTTAATAATATGAACTATACATATTTCATAACGGATACCAATTGATGAGGAATTTGTGATTAAATGCTAGTAGAAGAATTTTTTTGGGAACGGGAATAGTAATACCTCAAATCAGGAAGGTAGTGATTAAACTAAGACTCGATACAGTACAACAATGATACCGAGATATATTAGATAAAGCCCAGCTTTATCAGCTAATTGGACCATTAATTTGAAAAAAAAAAACTCAAGCACTTAGAGCTAAATACCCAAGTCATGACTACGACGACTAGATGGCAACATCTTGTTTCCATTTTACATGGCCTTTTTCAATTAATGTAATTTTTCTTTGAATTGTCATTTACTCTCAGGCGCATAATTGTAGGGTGGTTCCTTAGTTTTATACACTTAGGAAGTTTGGGATGAATAGTTTTTCTTCGTAATTTAACTCTCAAAACACACCTTGGTATCCACCCTCGATAAATATGCTTATCTGAGACCATCTTTTATTTCAATACTCCGTTGGAGAGGAAAAATTCGACTGAGCTACTCTGAAATCCGTTCCAGGAACTTCCAACTTGCTAATCGTCGGTCAAATTAAAAAAGCTGAATTTCCGCATAGCCACTAACTGCAAAATAAAATAAGCACCAGATCTACCGGTTATGATATTCATACCTAGAAATGGGGGAAAGACAAATCACCTCTAAAACAGGTTCTGCCCCTCGATCAGTAAGGGTTTCTCAATTCAGAAACCACATTCTCATCTTCTATAATACACTATGATCTTCCCTACAGGAGATAAGACCATTTTGTAGAGATACAGTTTTGTAATTTAAGAACGACAATTGAGGCAGCAAAACTGCTCAAGACAGCGTGAATAACTATTTTTGGGGAATGTTTGGCCGTTTCAAATAGCCATTTGCTATTTCACCTCAACATATAACGTTTTCGGTGCTTGGCTAATTGATCAAAATATTCTTCGGTGCAAACTCCGTATATCATAATAGTTTAGCCAAATTTTAATACGATTTGTATGGCCCAACCACATGTTTAACCAGCAGAAGGGCTGGCAAAGTACGATTCGCTGTAAATCGCCCTCAGTATGCACTGCCAAATCACAAGCCACTGAAGACCGTGGAATTATTCCACTCAAGTTATGATCGATCTTAATCCTTCTTTTTGTTCTTTTGGAATAAAATTAACTTCTTTTTCACTCAATAGATTTTTTCTACCGGTTCGTTGATATATTATAGTATTAATCATGGATTAATAAAAGTTGGAACGTTATAATATTTAAATAAAAATCCGACGAGACATGTTCATAAAATACCTTTAATCGAAGTAGAACATCTTAGAAACAATTGCTAAATCCCGAATGCTTATTATATATTTGTGAAATATTCATGAACATTTCCGATATACCATCTGAATGTTTATGTTGCGACCCTGTTACTTTAAGTGAAAACTTTATTTCCAATTATTTTTGTAAAATTTAAAGAATTGATCTTTCAAAGCAAAAGTAACGTTGTAAAACTCTATACTTACACCGTGCTTAATGAGTTCATCTTGATGGAGCTTTATTGATAAAAGTAGATTTAACGTCTTGCATGAGTTAATGGCTGACATATCGATACTCGTACTATATTTCCCCATTCTAAACAAAGTATATCATCTGTGGAGATAGCCTACGATTAGATGTTTTACAATAATTTGTATTTAAATAATTTAATCTTCAATTAATTACAAATATTAGATTTTAATTGGCCCATTCATGATTTGTTTAACCACTCTTTACCGAATAAAATGATATGTTTTCCTAGTAACTAAATGAATATGACGAAGCAATTAAGAGTAAAATAAAATAATAGTATAATTTTTTATTTGCAATATCAAAATATAGAACTCTAATGAGATACTGATAGGGTAGCTTAAAATAATCTAGAAGATGTGTTTAATGAAGGTAGCAAATGATGGAACGCCGCCATTGGCAAGTATTTACCTAACAGGGTTATAATTGTTGATTTAATCCAAGATTCTCAAATTTTACCAATAGTTGAGGACAGTTCAGTATTATAGGACAAACTAAATTATAATGACAGCGTATGAGTTACATAACATTGGAAAAATTGGATATAAGATCATCTCAAACGTCTACCTGGAAAAATTGAGCCCATTAAAATCTGAAACGAAACAAAATCTATAATAATCTAAAAGCATCACAATTTATTCTTGGGCCTTCCGCTGAGGGTGACATCTGAAGTGGTTGTGAGATCTGGTTGGTAGCTGGATTTAAGAGGAAGGACGGAAGAGAGGAAGTGAAAGTGAGGTTAAGGGATGAAGGGGCGACGGTAAGGGGGAGGAGGAGTGCGGGGATTCCACGAGGAGGGTTTGGGTATCGTCTCCATGGCAACTAGGGGTCTTTTGAAGCCTTGCGGGAGCCTGGGGCACGCTTCCTTTCTCCTTGTAACACAAAACATGCCGAATCGAAAAAAACGTGTCCCTTCGCTTGTACACATTCAGTCCTCTTCCTTGGTACACCGTCCTCTTCCATTCGCTCTCACCAGTCGTACGGTCCTCTCCAGTTCCTATCCTTCTTCCCTTATACGCCACTTTAATATTTATGCCTCTTTAGATAGATCCACAGTTTATAGTGATACCGTAATTTTTCCTTTTCTGTCATATAACTGTCCTATTAGCGTAAACTTTCTCGGGACATGATTTTCAGATTTTTTCAGCCAAATGTTTCTGACAGGTTTCATGTGCTTCATGGAACCAGAAAAGTGCCTTGGTTTGTCGTCAAGTTTCTCTTAAACCGAAAGATCGGAGTACTACCTTTCCCTACGAGAAAGAAATATCCATCTAAAACTATCTTAAGATGATATTATTGTTGCTCTACTACGCATATTTTTTTTGCTATATATAATTCATTTGTCCAACCGAAAAACTTTATTGAATTTTGTGCTAACTTTTATAAATGTTTCCATAGTTTATCATAAGCATTCGAATCTATGTATAACAGTAATAACGATATGATTAATAGCAGCTAGTAGTTAGTCTTTTTCACATTAAGGTTATTATTTTCAATGTCTTTATTCAATTAAATAAATAGAAAACACTACTTTCACTTAATTTATACATTTGTTGCCTGAAGAACCTTTTTAAGTTTTCAAAGGCCTTGTCATGCCAAATGAAAAGACAAAAACGAAGAACTCATTTATAAAAGTAATAAGATTTTAAATAACTAAATCCAGATCCATAGTCAAGGAAGACTATTCGAAGGTTTTTGTGATCTTCAAAAGGAAAGTTAGTTAGTGGAACAGGCAAGCAAACGTAAAAAATCTTTTATCAGGGAGTTTTAGAAAAAAAAGTCAACAATAAACTGACAGAGAGAAAGTCAACTGGAAAGACATTCGCTTCAGTAAAAGAATATTACAATCACTCTTTAAAATTGTTTAAGATAAATTCCAACTAATATGAACAAAATCGCATATGTTATATACCCAACACCCGAGACCGACAATGATGACGCAGCTGATACATCAATAAAGCGTTACAAAACACCCTCAGAATCAATAGATATTCTAATTCCCATATTGATCTACCCACCTAAATAATCACCTTAAACAAGTATGGTATATTTAATTATGCGCTAAAAGCTTTAATTAATCTATTACTGACCATTGACCGGATAGTAGCTATATTTATATCTATGAGACATCTCTCTCTCTCGCACATGTATAGAAGCGGCGACTTGAAAGTATAAAGTGTCTGGGTATACATCTCTTTCGCATCATCATAATATATGACCCTTGACCCAAAAACTGTGAGCTCCAATATTTACTCGAGACGATATAAGCATTGTAGGAATAATCTATTTGCAGTTTTAAATCGTCAGAGATGCGCTTGGTGGCCTTTTACAACCAGAATTATGCACATGAATATTAGATGTAAGTTGTTAGTAGTAGCCTACCGATTTTTAATAGTTTTTTCGTTTAGCGTCTTACGTCAAAGACCAGATTTCCGAGATATGTAATACCAAGTTCTATATCTTAATTTTCACCAGTTTTTCCTTTATGCTTTCACTTAATGTGCCTGTCATCATTTACCACCTCTTTGTAAAAGCTTATTAGCTGACACAATTTCTCTATAAATACCCTGACTACTTTGCTCAACTTCCAAAATAGGTTAACCGGGCCACCTATTTTAGTTTACGTTCTCATAGTTTAATGTGTACCATCGCCATCCTATTTTTTGAGAATTTCATTGATAAGGTGTTATCATGATGGTTAAAAACGTGTCAAAAATTAATTAGCGAGGGCAAAAAAGAGTACAGTATGAATAGAAAAGATGGAGTGCGATAGTTACAAGTAGAAAAATGCGAATTGGACTCACCACAAAGACGCAATTTAAGGCACAATGCGCTTTGCTACCAACATAATTGGAGTAAGGAAAATATCCTGAGGGGAAAACATAAACCGAATAAAAGTGGTTGATATACGAATGACCGATGATGACGTAATATAATTGATATTAGAAAAGGAAGATGATAGAAGAATGTGTGGCATCAAAGAGAACGATTGTTTGAAGAATAATGCATACCTTCTTCAAATAATATCATGTAAAATGTTTGCATATAATGTAATTTGTATACTAACTTCTCTTATTCACGCGTTTTAAAGCATAAATTGCCAAGGCTAGTGCCCTTAATTTTTACTGATAGTGTTGACTATGGTGAAGGGATTGATTGAAAAATTTCACCGACCTTGCTATTTTTGGCTACAAAATTTATAGGAAATGATAATGTATGATAGCAGTAATTGTAATTTGAATTACACAATACTATTCATATTCAATACTCTGGAAGCATCAACCTTTTTAATGGGTTATAATAGTGTGTAGTGGATTTACTATTTTTCATTTCCCATGAAATGAAAAATAAATCCACTAACAGAGGGACAATACCTATTTATTATTCAAGACTTCGTCAAAATTTCTCTTCTTTATGAGGTATCTTCACCAAGGATAAGACTTTTATTAATTTTTAAGGTATCTTAAGTGTAAGCTGCTCATAAACAGTGAAATGTATTTCTACAATACACACTGAGCTCGAAATATTGAATAAACCTTTTAAAATACTTGTGAAATCAGTAGTTTATAACAGGAGAATACACATTAATATGACTCTAAATATTAAGGTTTGATTATCTAGTTGAGACATCTTAATTTAAAAATAAATCTGACCGTACAACTTATTCCATACTGCATACATTTCACTGATATTATAAACTCAAAAACTTGGGAAAACTTACTTAATATTAAAAATTTAAGATAACTTATTAAATTAATGCTCTTAGTATACACTCCTATTTGATGCTCTATTCTCTAATATAAGTTTTCAGTGTCTACTCATCATGGTGGACCCTATATTGTTAATACAGGGTCCATAAAATAAGTATCGTAACTGGTTTGTTATGAATGGCTCGGTAGAAGGGTCCCCTACCACTCAGGTGCACTTTAGTTCAGTTGCCTCCGGGCATGCGTTCAGACAGGAGGTGGATTTTTGTGACGTGTGATTGTTTGTGGTGTCGTTGCGCCAGCATGGAGCGCACTGTCGAGCAACGCTAGGCTGTGCAGTTTTGCGTTAGACTCAGGAAATCCACGTCGTACACCCTTGAACTTATTAAACAGGCTTATGGGGATCATTTCTCAAGCCGCATAAGAGTTTTTGAGTGGCACAAAATGTTTAAGGAAGGCCGGGAGCTCGTCGATGACGAGCACCGCGTCGTACAACCGACGACCGGTCGAACCGATGGCCAAAATGAAACACGTTTTGGACTCTGACAGGAGTTTAACCATCGCCCTTATCAGTGAGGAGACCGGCCTTTCAGTAGGAACCGTCCACACCATTGTAACAGAGGACCTTGCGATGAGGAAAGTGTGCGCGAAGCTGGTAACGAGTCTTGACCGTAGAAAAAAACCTGTCACGCGTGGAAATTTCGCAAGAAATTTTGGACTGCGTCCAGGAAGATGTAGATTTTCTCGACAACGTTATTACCTCAAAGAATAGGTCAAAAGGAGCTCAAAGGATATCGGTTCGACTCCATCGATGCGGTTCAAGTGGCGACGACAAAGGCTCTCAACAGTATTCTGGTAACCGACTTCCAGAGGGCTTTTGACGAGTGGCAGACGCGCCGAACTAAATGCATCGACGCAGGAGGAATGTATTTTGAAGATTATTAAGTAATTGTAATGATAACTGAAATGAATTTTGATTTTTGGAACCAGTCCCGATGGTTATTGTACGGACCCTGTATAACTAGGAAATACAGATTTTTCAAAATCCATGAATGCCGGCGTACAGAAATTATACATGCTTGTCAGATACCGTTATAATTTAACCTAAATCCCCAACATTTTTTTCTTGATTACACATAATAACCCGTGTCTAATAATATATTTACCTTTGTGTACAGGTATTGATTTATCATTGAATTAACATTTTTAGCAGAAGTAGCCTAAAGGCTTAAATGTAAGAGTATGAAAACTTATATAAAACTCGGAAGTAATTTACTTTCTGGTTACCACGGGACCTCTTTTGCAAAATCTTATCCCTGCGGTCATCTGTTCCAGTCTGCTCTCGATATTCTGCTTGTTTTGCGGGCTTAAGACTCATAAAGTGCCAGGGTTTATTCTACCACCTGTCCTACCTCGTCTTCATGTAAGTCAAGCCGCTCGTAAAAAGCCTCTCATAAGTCCTCTTCCTTAATATTGCCACCGGCTGACGCGGTATCCACTTCGTGTATTCCATTGCTACTACAGTCTCTTCTGTGATGACGTTGAAATAATGTACGGGACAAGATCTAACACGTAACATACCAGTGAATTTTTTGAGGTCTTAGCCCATAAGCGATGGAATTATCTAGATTTTATTAAACGATGAATAATATCATTTCTCATTAATATATATTTATAGTAAAACCGAGGTGCACTTTATAGTTCATTATTTTTTGAAGGAAGTATTATAACTGGTTTCCCCGGTCCACTTAGTATCGCAGTCCTTAGAATTCCGATCGCATGCATTGTTTGGAACGTTGAAGGAAATATATTATTAAAATCTGTTCTTCTCTTCTGTGATTTTTATGAATTCCCAGAAAATCTTAATGATAAACAATCCTGTGAATGGGAAGTTTATTAAAAAAAGGAAAATTTCATAATATTTCCGAATAATTTGTTGATCATTTCATGGTTTACCTTTTTTTAAGAAAATTCTGTCATAAAATTACTAATGAAATCCGTGGAATACTGTTACTTTTGCCATGAAAGTGGTTCCTTGCATTCTCTAACTATTTCGATATATGCAATTGCTTGAAGCTGTTTACCGTTTCTTAAGTTATTCTTGTTTCCTAGACTAATTTAATTTGAGCATGTAATACCCACGAGGTAAAGTAAGTTCCATCTCGATCACGGTTAAAGTCTGTCCATCTCGAAGAAACATATTTGTTTTTTATCAACCCTTTATCAAAAAAATAGTTTGACTGTCGCTTCTATTTTTTAAGATTAAATGATCATAAAAACAAAGTTTCTAAATTAATTACAACAATGTAACATGAGAATAAGTACATTGAATGTTACATGAGAATAAGTACCCTTGTTTCATGCATCATAAAATCTCTTAAGTTGATTTATGAAAGTCTAGGAGTGATTAAGAATTGTCATTTTATTTCATAGGTGGATATGTAGGTTATGAGACTCATTAAAAGAAATTTAGATTTGGACGTGACTCGAAATTCGCCCTTATGGATTTATATTCTTCCTTGGCAGCATAATTTTACAACAACGTTTTGGTTAAGCCATCAAAGCATATCATGGTTATGTTAATTTAGTCTTGATTTCAGGAATACTTCACATTCACATTAATTTTATCGTTAATATTCTAACAAATATGTAGATGATAGTAAAGAATGGCGAGACAATACGCCTGATGGAATTTTAAGCACGTATATACATATTAAGCGCAAAAATATCCGGTGAGAAATTAATTTGCTATCAAATTTTTTTATTGAATTGAAAAAAGGTGAACAATCCTTAAGGTAAATAAGGATGCTATAAAAATACTTATCAGAAAATAGTAATTCAGTCAAATAAAATAAAGTACCTTTCAGTGAAATCATGTTCAAATATAGGTTATGATGACCTAAAATCTAGCTTTGGAGCCCAATTTTTATTTTTGTCTCTTATTATTTAGTACTGTCATTGGAATAGCTGTGATTGATCTTCAAAATATTTTCGCGGACTACTGACCGAAGGGCCCTCGGGTTCGGCCAGGAAAGCTTCTCTGGGCACCCTCAGCCCCGCCCAAGCAGGGTTATTTTTCAGGTACCAGATCTTCGTGGGAAACCATAGCCGGCACAGGGAAAGGTATGGGACCCCATTCTCTGTTCTGTGAATTTCGCACATCGTTGGGCTTACCATAGTACTGGGTTCACTCTGCCATCAGCTAACAACCGACCTTCGGGTTGATTACTATGTTTGTGGTTTTTATATATATATATATATATATATATATATATATATATATATATATATATATATACATACAAACACACATACATACATATACATAAAGCTGTATACATATATATATATATATATATATATCTGTGTGTGTATGCCAATTTAAGTACGTACCATCAACCACACAGTATTCAAATCAAAGTTTGGTTTGATAAGTTAGGGAAGAGCTCATCTCTTACTAAGGCGGTGTGTAAAATCAATGCAGCAGGGAAAGAACCGGTCCCTTTCCCTATGCTGCTTCGTATTCCCCAGAATGAATAGGTATACTAAAAATCACTCCCCTTGAGGGAAGTTGAGAGTGCCCAGAGACTTCTCCCAGGATGTAACCATCGTTTAGTAGTTCACCGACCTACCGGAACTACCACCAACCTCAATTATACTGGTAAGACCTGGGGATGATATATTTCATTAGGTAAACGCGGAAAGGTGGCGAGTGGAATAACTGAGTGAGTTTCATAATCTCCGAAAATATTCCGAACTCCGGATTATGACGGTAATTACGTGTAAAATAATATAATTTAAGAGCAATAAATGACTCTTCCTTCCTTTTTTAAAAAAATAAACGTGATGGAATCATTATCGGGAAGACTGTGCACATAGTACAAAGCTAAAAATTGTTGGAAACGCCTCTGAAAAAAAATTATTCTTGTTTCTCGCTTGTTTCCAATCTCCTTCACTTCATCCCATCTCCGAGGTGACTTTCCTATGTGCTTCAAATCAACCTAATAATGCTTTGACCTTAGTTTACTTTGCAATGAGCATTTCACGATGTTTACGATGGATCGTAATGACAGTCTTAAAATGCAGACATAAGGAACACACACAGTGAACATTACCATGGATAATATCTACTTATCGATGATGTCCGATAACTATTGAGTAAGGAAATTTTTATTTTCAGATAAGGGCTCATTCCCATCCTGATTATACTTTTATTCTTTTTGTTAGAATCATTTGCATGTAATTTATGCCCAGTGTGCTTCAAGATTAAGGGCTTGTAAAACTGTTGGCAAAAAAGAACTAATGGAAGGGATAAAATGGTCGACCTTTTACGAGTGTGTTTGTGCGAGCAAGAGCTTGTTATTTATTTCCTCCGTAGTCTTGGGCGAAAAAATAAGCCCTGTTCATTGCTCTTCACACTGCCCCCCTCTAACGATTATTCATCACTTCAACTCTTGCAGCCAAAGTGCGCTCACCTCCTCTTCAACTCAGTTTCATAAACTACCTTCACTGCTCGACTTGATACCGTTCTACCCCACTAATGAGGTTGTGATTTAAGGCTTAAAACGGTTCATATGACAATAAAACGATGGTCGTAAATGGAACCACTCTTAACAACAATTCGCACCAACCCATAAAATCAAAATTTATGCTAATACGTTTGGTCCTGGTATTTCCAGTGCACTGCAGTCACTTTCAATTAAAAATATATAAGTATCACCCTAACTTCATATTTTTTCCCTAGTTTTATTTTTCTACTCTCGTCCGAAATTTGTTTGTGGAAAATTGACTATTTCAGTTCTATTTAAATATGAATTAGACTTCTAAAATTCACATCTATATGATCTTGTAATTTCTCAACTTTACAAATTTCTATTTTGTGTGAACGCTACCGAAATAAATAGAAGAGTGTGAAATTTGTTCTTCGGTTGGTTGAATTATTGAGCTCATGCTTGACGCCCTGAGTGTATCTCCGAAGACGGATTTTGCAATTGCAAGCATCTAAAATAGTGGTGCAAAAATGTGGACACATTTACCACAGCCATTTTCTGGGAAGGGTGTACGGTAATAACTAAATTAAATTTAGTGCAGGGGAACTGCAATTTGACCGGTTGAAGATGTTTACAGGTTTGGCGTTCATTTCTTAAAAAATCTATTAGATTTTGTGTTTTCCAGGAAGAATGTGGAAGAAGCTACCAAAAAAATAAAGGCTTATCCCCTGATGCAATTGAGTTTGAGCCCATAATTAACAATGATAAATTAATAAAATATTACCACAAATAAAGAATTATTGATTTGTAAATATATTATTGTATAAGTTATCGCTCCAGTTTCAAAATCTAACTCATCGTTTAACACATTATTTCATCATGTGTAAATGTATGGGTGTATGGCTGCGTGAGTTCTTGTATACAGACAAACGTGTGCCCATAGCATATGTGGATTTACTCATTTTGTACCTTAGTGCCATCGCTAGTACCCTAACATCACCACCACAAATCTCGGTGGCTCGCGAGGTATTCTGCAGTTGTAGATGTATTTCATCATGTTACTATTGTTTTACACAGTGATGCTATTCTGAGATCGTTTTCCAGTCAAATTATCCCGACTTCATCGACATTTTATATCTGTCGTTATAATCGACAGCCAACATCGCCCGAACTCCTCGAATAGTAATCATTATTTTCACGTGCACATAACTATTGACGAGGTGAATTCTTAAAACAGAAAATAAACTAACTAAGAAAACTAAACATTTTTTGAAATCACGGTTAATTTATGGGAATGAATTGAAAAATCGAAAATAAACATTTTGTCTAGGTGATATGATTATCGATTGTAGGTTCACTCGAACATATATATTCATAGGCAATACAAAAGGGATTTTTATTTCCCAAGTATATGGCCTTAAACTATTAATTATTGAAACAGTTGGAATAGGATGTTTTAGATAATATTTTCTTCGATATCGAAGAGAGTGAAGAGAATCGGCTAAATAATTCCTTTTGCGTTCTTAGATATTGCATTCGTTGCAGTAGATTCAGGCGTTATGAAACCAACTTACTGTCTTACTTTGAACGCTTGCGTCGTATTTTCGCCAACCTCACTTACGGCAATATCGATCGCTACTTCAAACAAGCACGGACTAACTCTCTCACTCTGTGATACGTTTTAAAAACCAACTGTTACTAACACTCAAACACGGAGGATCTCTCTGACTGAAAAAAAATCAAAAATTACTAGACTAGAACCCCATCAGTGTAGATGCATAGATGCACAAAAGAAAGAAGAAAAGGGGAACACTGAAAAAGCCTAGAAATGACGTACCTAAAGGGAAAAAGACCATAACGTTATAACAAGTAATTAATAATTCATTATTTCACACAAAAATACCTTGAAATCTCTAAGGTTATGTAATGCCAAGTTTTCATATTTCGTTTGAGTAGGCACTAGATATAAAATACGAGTATTACTCAAACAGAAATAAGCTAAGGTGCTATTAGGTTCCTATTTAGAATAACGAATGTTGGTTGATACAGTAAAGTTAAGAATAAGAATTTACTGCATCAAGCATGTTCTAGTCTTAGCAGGAAGAAAAAAGTAAATCATCGTTTGATTATAATTAATAATTCAAAACATTTTTTGAACGATTTAAATTAATTTCATGTAATGGATGGATATAATAAGAATAAAATCAGAATTATAAACGTGTACTCAGTGAAAGAGACTCTCCATTTAATCAACAAAACAGTTGAATTATTTCGTGATCCTCTTTAATATCTGAATTTGAATGACTCCAGCAAGATGGATGAAAATGTTGGCCATAAGTGTTCGAGGGGGAGGGGGGGTTTCATTAGGATGAAGTCTGTACTGCGCCCTTGGGGACACATTGAAAACCTAGGGTACGGTTCCAAGGTCTACGTGACACGTGAAACGAAGCAACACCGAACACGCACTTATATCTCTTGTCTTCCACGTTTTTCAGAAACGCCCGCATGCGTTTTGAGCTGTTTTCACCAAAAAAAATAAATATTAAATGGATGTGGTAAAAGCCGAGGTGCTGGGCGCCGCCCACATCAACGTGTGACTTCGATCGGTGAGGAAGGCCCTTACAAACGAGTCACCAAAGAGGGGGGGAAAGGAAAGTTTTTTCGTGTCCCATTGCTCTTCGAGGGGTGAGATAAACTCTTCGCAAATTGTAGGGTTCAGTGAGCAATGATGAATATCGACGGAACCACTTTCGCTCGAGCAAAACCTGCTAGCTAGCAGCTCCCTTTTCTTGGCTATTTGCATTCACGAAAGCAAATCATTGATCCATCGCCGGGAGACTTCTTTTGATGTAGCCTTTAATATGTGATAGGATAAGTCGTAGCTTAAAATCACGCAATCCGAAGGATTTATCCTTATCTACATAGATGCTAGCTATTGAAGACAAAATAAATAATTAAATCCAATCCAAAAAGTTCGAGTTTATAACAGTAATTTAAAATTAGAATTATGTATATTTTCCGGTCGAAACTGAATCATTGCAAAATTAATGCAAGACTATGGTTTACTGAACATCTCGTAAACAGATGCAGAATTCAGAATTATATTCAAAAGTACAAAATCAGTATAAAAAATTGCTAAAAATGTGCCATGATGGCATTCAATTAGTACCCAGTAAATAATATGGCACACAATGGCTTTCACGGAATACTAATATGACTGAACGAAGCTCTATTCAATTATTTGAATTTCATCTCCAGACAATGCGGTTCGTCACCATATACATGATAGTCATTTTCGTGGGTGTGGTGCGAAGCACTTTCGACTACCAGATGACGAGCTGTTTGCGCTCGCGTCTACTTCCGATGCGTTCGAGATATAACACGTTCCGCGTAAAAGTGAGCAAATCGGGATGGAATGAAGCTCGCCCACGCGGAATTGAAGGGAGCATCACTCTTCTCTCTCTCTCTCTCCCTTTCTCTTTCCCTCTCTCTCCTTCCCATCCCTCAGGCGGTCGGTTATGAGAGAATGACGTTCCGGGCGAGGAATGGGCGCGGGAGTTCGGGGTCACGCGCGCCGGGGGTCAGAGGAGAGGCGAGTCGGCCGATGGGTTGCGGGGGAGGAGGGAAAGAGGGAGAGAGAGCGAGAAAGAGAGAGAGAGATATGGTCTCAACCCTGGCCCGCCACCAAGTGAGCACCACATACGTACGTCTCCATCATCGGGTGGCCGGGTCCATCGCCCTCTGTCGTTCCCGCGGGGGCATCCCACTCACGCCTTCTCCATACCACCTCCCTCTTCGACCTCCCGCGCCCCCTTCACTCCCCGAAAGTCCACCCACTCGAGGTATTTTTTTTTAGTAGTCGAATGAGAGAGATGGCGTTCTTATTTTTCAGGGACCACGTCTTAGAGGGTGCCTGTGTGGGGGAGGATGACTGCACCCGAAGGAGGAGACATTGGGTGGGTGGGTGGGGAGGGTAAAGGAGAGAGATTGGGGAAGGAGACGACGAAAAGGGAGGATGGGGGTGCGCGGGGGTAGCTGAGAATTGAGGCTGCGTCCTGAGGAGGCTTTGCCGCAGAGGTCAAGGAGCGCCTGTTCGCTGACGTCAATGGCAGCGGATGAGGGGATGCGTGAGGGCGGAATGGGAGGGGGGCAAGGAATGAGATACGTATTTGAGGGAGTCTTACACGAATCTTGTCGAGCTCGTCTGCTGTAGCCGAAGAATTTTCACTCACATGAGTGTGAAACAAAGGAAAGTGTGAGTTGAGCACAGGGATACGTACACGACGTAATGTAAGAAATTGAAGATGAGCAGTGAGAAGGCGTGAAATGAAATTTTCCTACTCATTTTTAGGTTAAATAGTTCGCCGAAGACGGGAAATGGAAGTTAAGTAGAAATAATTTAGAGGAATACCCCGCACATGATATCTGAAATACATTACTTAAGAATGCTAAGAATGCTGTGAGGCCAGGTTAAGGATGGCAACAAATATTTAAAACAGAACGGTAGAGAATTTAAACTTAAAGACATGCATTACTTTTTCTATCGGAGCTGGATTGGGCTTTCTCAAGATTTAATGATCCTGATGATTCCATTAATTTATCCAACCACTCAGAATCATAGATAAATCTTATGCCCATGAAATGTTTCTAAGATGCTCGAAACCCTTCATATTCCTAGCTCTGCGAATTAGGTTTCCATTCTGCTAAGCTCCTCTGCATTGGATGGTCCTACATCATCGCAAAACTTGTTCAATGCTGAAATTTAAAAATACGATTAACTTAGGATAACTTATTCAAATCCTGGTGGTACTTTACTTTTCTTTTTAAGTACTCTATCCACTTACTTTCTTCTCGTAATAGTGTTTCACAAACCGAGCATTCTTTTGTTTCTTTAATTTTTCCCTAATTGGCACACTCTCCTGGGGATTGCATTATGCTTCCTCGTTTACAAAGTGCATCCCAGCTAGTACAATACAATTCTTTTCTTTTACTTGATCATGATTTTAAAGCTCGTCTAGGAGCATCATATTTTTGGTACATCTCCAGAGTATTCTCCTACATGCTGATGTTTTGCCCCGAGAAAGATGAAAAAATCATAATGCAGATAGCTTGCTTCGACTTACATTATTTGAATCTGTTTAAATATTCCAAATGATTCAATCATTTTAGGATTTACAGTCTTTTTATCGTTATTAAGTCTCATTATGTTCTTTTATTTATATTTTTCCTTCGGAAAATTAGGGTTCTGTTTCGGATGACGGGTTCATATATGCTCTTCAAACTCACTAAGGAAATGAAACATCAGTGATCCTCAACAAAATCATTCCTGTTGCCTGCGTGTATACTGAAATAGCTTCCTCTCTACCTCAAATTATCTAAATTTAAAGTCAGATTTCATTTTGGAATATATATAGTTTGTGCTCCATTCTAACCAAGTTCTTCGAATCATTAAGCATCATAAAGTCAGAAATATTTCACGTTATTTACTACCTTCTTCAGGGAAATACTAAGCTTTACTTTTATCTGTTGAAAGTTTAGTGGCATTCATTATTTCATGTTAAGAAACCAATTATGCTATGACATGCACACTCATTTCTTACGTATTTTCATTAAATCTCTGAGTTGTATTTTTACACTTTTTTCCATTGCAGAGTAGCAAACCTTAGACTAGCTCTTCCGCCTTCTCCCTACGGGCCCACCGACTTCCTTAATTCTTAGCATGTTACGCCACAGGGTGGACGAGCATAGAACCTCTTCACGCATGTTTTTATTTATGTTCCAACCTGGAACACTTCCTCCCTCCCTGATCTTCCCTCAACGGATATTCCACATCAATCTTTATTGGAACTTTTCCCAGCAGTGTTTACTCTCTCTTCATCTCAGCATCATCTCTTCTCATTCATTTTCATTCAAAACAGGCAGAAGTTTTCTTTTTGATGATCGCTCTACCCATAATTTTTTATTTAACCCCTCCCATCGTTTAATTCTCGAGTCCTTTTAGCTCTCTCATTTATTTCGTACTACGTCTTATCCCAATCTTCCTCTACTATTTTTCATCATATAACTTTGTATTTAATATTCATATTGTCAATTTATTCGTGATTTCTTCCCAGATGAATTTGCATTATTTTTCATCACACTAACTCTTCAGAGTTTTGCGTTTTTTTATGAATATAAACTCAAGGGATGAAAACATGCGAACATGAATTTTCAAAGAAATCAAATGATACTATTTTCAAGGGAACCGTAGATTTGTGATAAATTATTCAATGAGGAGAGATATGACAGATGTAATGTTTGCATGTAGTTTTCAGGGTTTCTTGCTTTTAAGTAGATGCTTTGAATTTAAGACAATTGTGCTGTATTAGGTCAAATAAGCATATTCATTTTTCACACATACGACATGATATCATTTCGTGAATGTTCCACTTAATTGTGTTTAATTGATGAGAGTACTACTGATGTCCACATCTAATATTGTTACAGTTATTTTAGTCCTATTTCACACTTTTAAAAGTGGTATTTGGTCATTTTTTTTAAATTTTAGCTCACTTTATGCTGTCTGATAAGTAAATATAAATTAGACCAAGTGGTGCATGTCACCATTACAATGGATACTGGTTAGTTGAAATGTAATGTAATAAAACCACCACAATTTTCCAGTGTATACCAGTTCACAAAGGTCAAAATCAACTTTCTCCAAATCTTTAACTTATTTAGTTTTACGTTTTTTCTGTTGATTCATTTTCTTCGACCTATTAGCTCCCCAACTTGTGGATCAGACGGCATCACAAAAGTTTATTTTATTTCATAGCTTCATGGTTGAGACCAGTTGACCGAAAAACTTTCATGTGAACGGAGATAAAATGAAAAAATAATATAAATGCCATTTACATAGATTTTGAAAATCAGAACTGTTCTCCTATTTCGAACTCTAACTATTTTAAGAATAGAACTGAAATCATAGATATTTCGGTTCCATCATAGAGATCACTTCTCACGTCTTATTGTCAATAGCTATGAAAACAGATATTTGTCAACAACTTTCAAAACATGTAAGATGATAAAAACCATTCAGCAAGGGAAAGGAAGTTTAACGAAAAATATAAAAATGGGTTCTGGCAGGGTGGGGAGAAGTGTAACGCACCATAACACGCACTCCTAAAGAGCAGGTTGATGGGGGCAGTAAACTAATAATCGGAGATTTAGAGCAACACGGCGATTTCGGGCAACATTCTCTCCACGAGGGACTATGTGTGGAGGGCAGGGTGTGGGCGAATAAGGGTGGGGTTGTAGGTGAGTGGCATTTCCGCGACGCGCACTCCGCATTTCTCCCTCGCCCTTGCCCCATCCGCATTCACCCGCGCACCCCCACCCCCTCTCCCACAATACTTCTCTTTTATTCCGCGACGACGAGGCAGAGTCTGAATAATTATGAAGATAGCCGAGGGACATGAATGTGCCACGACCTTAATTAATACGGGGGAGGATGGAAGAGGATGAGGGGTCATTTACGCGTTCATTTTTTATATCTGACCGCTTCCTACTCCCTCCTCCTACCACTACGCCTTACTCGATGCTCTCTGTCCACCCCTAACCCCCTTTTCACCCCTAAACCTCCCTCCCCCAGGATTTTTTCCTCTTAGCCTCCTCTCCACAGGTTTCCTTTCCCTCCCCCGCCATCTCTTTCCGCCCACCTAGCTCGGACGCTGGGCAGCCTGGAGTGCCCCGGCGGAGGGCGTTCCCAAAAGGCGACGTCGTTAAAACATTAATACATATGGTAGGTTTTATGGTGGCTTAATTTCTCCGAATTTACATATACATTCGGGGATACCACAACCTCAAATCTAACACTGAGACAAGTATTATAATCTAGTAAATTGAGTGCGAGCCACATTTTTCACGAGGAGATCGTGTTAGTTAAATTTTTAGGCGTCATGTTTTGTAGGTTCAAGTGTAATTCAGGGTATGAAATGATAAAATACGATTTCCCAGGGATAACATTACAGCCCTTTAAACGCGCGTAATGTATACTCAATGTTTAATTAAGTTTTCCTCTGGTAGAACATCACCACAGCATAAAAATTCATTTATTAAATTAAGTATGTAGAATATTGTAAACATATTTTTTTCTCTTGACTGCCTCTGGTTATTTGTTGAGTGAAAGTTTTAAAACCTAGCGTTTTTGTCCTCTCATTTGGCAATACATGAAGTCCTTCACCCAGCTCATGAATCAGCGTGCACTTATAAATAATGGATAACCTTTAATCTCTGGAAAATGTTCTTCGAATGGGCTATTAGACTAAATCAACATTACTAAACCTGCACTATATCTATACCGTTGATTTTCAGGCACTGCTGCTGTTTTTCTATTTAATAATGTGTATAAAATCAGACCGACGCACAATATTTGTCCGCCTGAACTGATATGTAGTTTCTTTCGAAGAAACGAAATTCAAAGGCATACCATTCCTCATCTAGGAATAAAGCTGTTTGTTTTCTCCCTTGAAGAACTACAATTTTTTTAGACCTGCGCATGTATAATGGCAGCTCTTCCAAATTAAATTTTTCAATCCTTCCAAAATGTTCAAAATATGAAGTCCTCTTAGTGCCGAAGTTCAAGCCTTATGATTTAAAACCCTGGAAAATTGCATAATGTACCCTTATGGTAGACCAGACGATGATGCAACTCCTTGTAAGAAGTATTTACTGTGCTTCCTTTTCACTTTTGCATTGGTAATTCTTGTAATTGTCCCGCAAAACTCATCTCTTTGGATTACTTAGGCAGAAAATTCGTTATTTAGCCAAATTGTGCTGGGCATGCCCTTTTCCAGTCACTGACTTTTCAGGCTTGTTTTCCACGACGGCGCGGACAAATGGCATCTCCTTCGCTATTTTCCCGCGAAAATAAGTCCAGAATGATCCGAGTTTATCCGACCAAATTCCGTCCCTTTTTATCTCCGTATCAAATGGCATGAAATGGAAAGAATCGGCCGCAAATTAACCACGAGGGAAGTATCACGCCAGTATTCATTCTTTCAATAAAAAAAGAGGGAAACGCCATCCTTTCTTGTTGAAATTCCTCCAACCCTTCCATTACGCTCCCTTTAACCGTCGTTGGGACTCTCGCGTAAAATTCCCATCTCCACCCGTCCTTCTATTCCATGAAACCCGTTGCGTCCATATCCCTACTCATCGGGACTGGACCGTTACCCACTTACATAACTGACCCCTTCGGGAATCCAGGGAGGGTGGTTGTAACAGGGAGAAAGGGTCGGAGAAGGGAGGGAGGGAGAGAGATGAGCTACCAAAGGGAGTCGTCGCATCTCTTCCGGCGTCGGCCCCCTTCGATCCCTTCGGCCCTCGCACATACACCCCCATGGGCGACCAATCCCCTCCACCTTCCTCTCCACCCGCCCTTTGTACCTCCACCCCTCACTGCCTGACTCCCTTGAAATCTCTAACGCTCCATCCCTCTGGCTACTCGCTTCACAGACAGCCCCCTCTCCTCTTTCGCTCTTCCTCTTCCCCGTACTTGTTGCTTCTTGGGGGATGGATTCTCGCGCGGGACTGCGAAAGGAAGTGCTCTCGGCACGGGTGAGATCACTATGAGTGGTTTTTACCCGTAGCGGTAAACTGGTGGTAATAGAATTCATAATATGACACATATACAGAATGTTTTTGGCACATAAACAGTTTGAAGATATGAGACGCAAGCATTGGATGGCAAATTGGACAGCTTTGGGTGCACACAAGAGGGTATTATTAATAAGTATCAGAGGAAAATATACCAGACTTGTTGAAGTTGGAACGGGGTACCTAATCAAAATATCATCTCTTGAGTTTCATGATTTTTTGATGAGGAATCGATTACGGTGCTGATGAATTTGGGAAAATGTTTGCACACAAGACAAACATTCGTGGAACAGGATTCCCATCGGTCAGTATTTGGTTAGCATGTTTCACTCAGGGCCAAGCAGAACTAGTAAAATATAATGATCAAATTTTAAGGGAACGTTCTTCAGGATAATCTCTGCATCCTATTAATCTTTAAGATTCCCGACACAGCTTATGAGAACTACTCAGGCCTTCAATGGAAATAGAAAACATTGTAAATTACGAGTAACTTAAAAAATCCCTTTAGGCGATGTTTGAATCAGGAGGAGAAAGGGACGCGCAACCAGAAGGAAGTGAGCGGCGAGTGCTTTTCCTGGAATGCCGAAAATAATAGAGAGGAATGGAGTTAAAAGGGAGAACTGCGAAAAAAGGAAGGGAAGATAGAAGGTAGGAGAAAGGGATGTTGTCGGGAAGGTTATATTTTTGGTCGGTAGTTGGCAAATGGGGGATGTGACTGAATTCGTAATGCGGACGAAAGGGTGCGAGGAGATGGGCTTTTCTTTATTCAAGCAAAGTGGATTTAACGCTCGAGAAGCTGCAGCCGGCCAAATGATACGAATTCCGCGATGGGATAGTCATACACGCACGTTTACATTTTTTTTGGGACGGTGGGAAAAATCGCGATTTCCGGAAGGTGGGGAATTTCCAGAAGTTGGGGGAGGAGGTGGCTTTTTTCCAGGGGGAGGATGAAAAAATTATGTCCCCCCCATCTCTCTAACCGTGTGCTTCGTGTGCCTCCCTATCCCTTAGAGGGATAGATAAAGAAAGAAAGAGAGAGAGAGAGCGGGGGTTTGAGATGAATAAATGGTTCGCTGGGGCGGAGGCATGAGACTCATCCGGTGGCCAATAATTAAAATTCTTACGCGTCCAATAATTAAACCATAGTCCGGAAAGAGAGCAATGGTGGCGGGAAATGGGGAGGGACTGGTAGAGAGAGGCGGAGTGCCCGTAGCGGAAAAACGTGTGGTACCTTCAGGGGTGCGGGAGTGAGAGGGCAGCGGAGGAAGAGAAAGGGTGGGAGAGTAAAGAGGAAGGAAGACAAGGCAACGAATTAATAATTTTGAGTGAGTGCGTGTGTGCCTACATATACGTATTATACGCAATGATTCGTGTTCGAAGGACACGCTCCGTGGAGGAGGAGGATGGCGACAGGGGAGCCTGTGGTCGATCCTCTTCCCCTCCCTCCTCCGCACTCTAATATTTTTTTATATTTCAGGTTTTTGATAAATATTGATGAGGTTTTAATTCTCTTTTTCGCTTGGGGATTTTGCTTTTGCGATGTCAGTCCCTTTCATGTTCCCCATGAGACATTGCGTTCATTAAAAAAAAACAAATAAAAATTATTCCGGGGGGAGATATTTGTTTGAGTAGCCTTGGGATGCTGAAGAAAAAGAGCTTTTTTTGATAACGTAAAACTCTTGATCTGGTGGTATCGGTAAGCATTGGAGGATTAAATTGGAAATATTTTTAGTGGCCAAACGGCAAGAATATAATCCGAGACTTTCCTTTTCACCTAAATACCGTCCTGCGAGGGAAATTTCTTCCGTTTGAAGGCGTTCTTAATTTCTAGGAGTTGTCGTCAAAGAATGGAAGGAATGGATTGCGGCTACGGTCAAAGGTTGCATCATGATTTGAACACGATTTTTTCTGCTATAAATGGGCTGGAAAATTCTTATAGAGGGAGTTTTTAACAAAATAATTGGACACCGTCTAGCCATTTATGAAAACATACAATATCATATGAAACATAAAATATAAAAGATGAGCATGCAGCATAATAGTGACTACTTCATACATTTTGAACGAAGGTCCTGCGCACATTTTTATGGAATATAATTTTATTGATTTTTATCAATTATAGCCAAATCCGCTTTGGAAGTTCATTTTTTTAAATTTAAGTTTCGATAAATTATCAAATACACCGTGATGTCAGAAAAACTTTCAAATAAATTATAATTGAATTATTTATTTTGCCGAGGATTCATTAATACACACACACACACACACACACACACATATATATATATATATATATATATATATATATATATACATATATGTATGTATATATATAGTGATATAGTGAGTCTCTTTTTTGTGTTTCTGTGTGTTTTTGTCTGTGTCCACTAGTGCTAAGTGTTATACATTATTATTCACGTCCGTGAGACTTTCAAAAAGTGTTATATATATAATTATATATATATAATTATATATATATAATATATATATATTATATATATATTATCCCTCCCCGGACTACAACCTTGACGTGGTGGAAGGGCTTGTGCGTTCCGATGACCCCTAGAGCTGTGCTTGCGGGAGTAATAATTATTGCTCCTGGTAGGGTCACCCATGCCAGGATATGTCGAAGGTTAGGAACCAGACGGAAGGTAGTCCACGCAGCGTCTGTTCCTCAGTGAGGCGGCTGCAATGGCGTCTGACCCCAGTGGGGCGGCCAGTAAGTGATGGTGTCACGTTAAAAACACTATTGAGGAAGGCAACGGGAAACCACCTCAATTATCATTCCCTAGAAAAATATGATGGACAATAGAGATATTTTGAGTCCTGGCAACCACGGGGCTCGGCCCAATCGGCCGTGTGTCGTGCCCGGCAGCGGGGGAGGCAAGGCTTCCGCGGTCGTCATCCCACGAAACCCTTGCAAGGGAAAACCAGCAGCAGCAGGACAGAATACGCAGGAGAAGAAGACGAAATTAGTTAGAATAGGAACTTGGAATGTTAGGACACTGATGAGGACAGGGCAATTGGAGAATGTTAACCGAGAGATGGAAAGGGGAAATATAGATATTTTAGGTCTATGCGAGGTGAGATGGAAAGATAGCGGGGATTACTGGAGTGATAAGTATAGAATAATATACAGCGGCGGGGACGAGAGCCAACGAGGGGTTGCCATTGTATTAAATGAAGAGGTAGGGAGAAGAGTAGTCAACATAGAGCAGGTAACGGATAGAATACTACTAGTGGAGATAAAAGCAGAACCGACGAACTTAGTTATTATTCAGGCATACATGCCACCGAGCAACCATAAGGAAGAAGAGGTCGATAGGATATACGATCAGTTAGAGGACATGATCGCGTGTGTTCCTGCAGGGAAACATAGTGATGGGGGATTGGAATGCGACGGTAGGCGAAGGAAGAGATGGTGATGAGGTGGGAGACTACGGTTTAGGCACGAGGAATGACCGCGGGGAGAAAGCAGTTGAGTTCTGCAGAAGACAGGGGTTAGTCATCACCAACACTTGGTTTAGACACCACAAAAGACGCAGGTATACATGGAAAATGCCAGGTGACTCGGGAAGATATCAGCTAGATTATATCCTGGTTAGACACAGGTTTAGGAATAGTGTGATAAATTCCCACAGCTTCCCGGGAGCGGATGCGGACTCAGACCACAATTTAGTTGTTATGAAATGTAGCGTACGTTTCAAAAAGATAAGGCAGGGGCGGCGAGTTAGAAAATGGAATGTAGAAGCGTTAAATGGGTTGAAAAGGAAGGAATACGAACAGGCGGTAGAGAAAATCATGGAGGATGGTAAAGGGCTTAGTACTATCGAAGAAAAATGGGAAATGATCAAGAAGGGGTTGTCTAAAGCCGTAAAAGACACTATTGGAACCGTTAACGCTAAAAGGACTAGGACACCATGGATCACGGATGAGATGATTACAAAGATG
This sequence comes from Hetaerina americana, assembly GCF_022747635.1. Taxonomy (NCBI): domain Eukaryota; kingdom Metazoa; phylum Arthropoda; class Insecta; order Odonata; family Calopterygidae; genus Hetaerina; species Hetaerina americana. The sequence continues at coordinate 45,896,802 of NW_027286985.1, read as the reverse complement.
GATGAGCGGAGAAAATGGAAGAATATGATTACAGAAGAAGGCAAAATGAAGTACAAAGAATTGAACAATAAATTGAGGCGGGCAACAAATAAAGCAAAAGAAGCATGGTGGAAGACGCAGTGCGAGGATATGGAAAGTCTGCAGAGGAAGGGTGAAATCGGTGCGCTGTACAGCAAAGTTAAATCGTTATCGGGAAGTAAGAAAGGAAGAGCTATGCTAACAGTTAGAGATAAGGCGGGTAAATTAATAGTTGACGCAGGAAAGATCCAAGAGAGATGGAAGGAGTATATAGAAGAACTGTATGGTAAAGAACTCAGACCAACAAAGTTATACATTGAAAAAGAAAATGACGTAGAGGAGGACAGCTTAGGTCCAGGCATACTAGACCATGAGATAGAAAGGGCATTAAGGGAGATGAAAATAATTAAGGCCGTGGGGGTAGATAACATTCCCGTGGAACTTTTAAAATGCTTAGGAAAATGTGGGAGGAAGAGGCTATATGGGCTGATCCGTAGTATTTATGAGGAGGGAATCTGGCCGGGAGACTTTGTGAGATCAGTTTTAGTTCCTATTCCGAAAAAGGTAAAGGCCACGTCATGTGAGGACTATAGGACAATTAGTTTGATATCCCACGCAGCTAAAGTTGTTCTCAGGATCATGAACAAATGGATAGAGAGTAGGGAAAATGATTACTTAGGGGATGATCAGTTTGGGTTTAGGGAGGGGAGAGGTACGCGTGATGCCATTGCAGTAATGAGATTTTTAATCGAGAGGAATATAGAACACAGCCAGGAGGTATGTGCCTGTTTCGTAGATTTCGAAAAAGCGTTTGATAGGGTGAATTGGGAAAAACTAATGAGTATATTGCTGAAAATAGGAATACATTGGAGGGAAAGGAGGCTCATCCGCAACCTGTACATGTCTCAGACTGCTCAGGTGCGGGTGGGAAACGGGGAGTCAGGATGGGCAGTGTTAGGAAGGGGTGTGAGGCAGGGTTGCCCATTATCACCGTTGCTGTTCAACCTGTATGCAGAGGAAATGATTAAAGAGGCATGGGAAGAACTCGAGGTAGGAATGAAAATGGGCGGGGAATTCATAAAATCAGTTAGGTTTGCTGATGACCAAGCCTTAGTTTGTCAGTCAGCCAAGGGGCTGCAAGTATTGCTGAGAGAATTGGAAATTCAGTGCGACAGGTATGGGATGAGAATCAATATTAATAAAACAAAGGTTATGCGATTTTCTAGAAAGAAAAAGGCCAAGCTTAACATTAAAATAGGAGGGCAAAAACTAGAGCAGGTAGAGCAGTTTACGTATCTCGGTAGTGTTTTGGAGCAACACGGTCAAAGTAGTAGGGACGTAAGGAGAAGAATTGCGCTAGGCAAAGAGGCTTTCACAAGGAGGAGGGAGTTGATGACGGGGACTTTGAGTAAGGATGTTAAGAAAAGACTCGTAAAAACTTTGATATGGAGCGTAGCTATGTACGGTGCGGAAACGTGGTCATTGAAGCAGGAGGATAGACGTAGATTGGAGGCTTTTGAAATGTGGGTGTGGAGAAGAATGGAGAAGGTGAAATGGACAGAGAAGAAAACAAATGAGGAAGTACTTGGTATGTTGGGAGAAGAGAGGGGTTTGTTGGGAGAAATCCTGTGGAGGCAGGAAAAGTGGATGAAGGGGGTATTGACCGGCAGTGGGATGTTGAAGACTGTGATAGAGGGTAGAATGTTGGGCAAAAGAGGAAAGGGAAGGAACAGGATAGGGATGTTGGACGGGATGAAGGGAGGAAGAAAGTACTCAGAGATGAAGAGGGACCTGATATAGAGATTTGTGTTTTGTTAGGAGTAAGAAAATATTTGTTTGGTAGTTGTGTCCATCCAGAAACCTACCTTAACCGGTAGATTACCTTAAAATATATATACATATATTATATATATTATATATATTATATATATATATATATATATATATATATATATATATATATATTATATATATATTATATATATATATATATATACAGATAAACGGTATATATGTACACATGCGTATGCACACACAGGTATATGTGTGTGCATACAAACCTACACAAATCTGTTATTATACACCTGCATGTTTTTATTTTGTGTATGCATTAACTTAAAGGAAAACATGCCACTAGATGTAAACACATCAATTATTATTTACATTTATTGGTCATAAACTAGAGAGACTGAATAAAACCAGCTCATCGTATGAGAGGTATTTTAAGAAGAATAATAATTATTAGAAACTGGAACAAAGCATAAATCCGGGGATGTAATTACCAAGAAAATATCCTTTGTTAGTTTTTCCACCCTCTAGAGAATTTGAACTGCTATAAAATTCGCATTAAAATTTGTTTTAATAAACGCAGAATCATAAATTTATTGAGAAAGTGTTATTGCTAAGCCTCGAATCGATTACTCCTAATGCACGAAAAATACACTTAGGGCTGCTTTGATAAAAATAAACCAATGCGTCCATTTAATTCGAACATTGATAAGGTAATTCAGTCAGCTGTTAAACATCGCGTACTCGTAATGGATAATTGTTGGTGAATATACTGCATTTGAAGTAGTTCCATTTTAATCACGTCTAGTTAATTTTAAAAAGCAAAATTAACTTAATCTAGGGCATGTATATTACGTTGTGAGTAGTGGCGTGGTATCTAGTTTTAGGAATTAATTTATTTGCAGCCCATTGGCTCATATTCTGGTGAATGTTCTGGTCACTAACAGTTGCATGATATTTTGGCATTGATGGGAGAGTCTTGTCAATCGGCTTCAGCTTCAGTAAGTTGATATTTACATATAAGTATATTCCATTTATGTGATTTTTTACTCGTGATTACTGTTTAGAAAATATAAACATTAATATGATAAATCTTTAAGCCAATTGTCAAGCTATTTCCAAGAGACGCTTCTGGCTTTATTACTGCTGATTTTTGATGCAATGGCACAAAATGTAATTTTATGTTTAAAGTTTTACTATAACTTCTTCCACTGAAAAGTTACCAATGTCCTTATTACGTAAGGGCATTGGTAAAGATTCGACTATTTGTTGAGAATGTTGCCTTCAACGTCATTTTTAACCGGTCTAGGGATCAAAGTTCACAGCGGAATGCCAAAATTTTCTAAATCGCAATTTCACAATTCATATGGGTTTGCTTGCATGTTTATTCCCTCCACCTATAATTGAAGTAATGATCGTGTATTAGTTTAAATGCCAAGAACTTAGCGACACAGTATTCACAAAAAAAGAATTAAACACTAATAATCGTTTCTGAATTGTAATATTTCCTCTTTTCGCTCATTTCTCTCTTCCCTAACTTAACTTTTAGGCTAGGGAAAACCTTGATACTTAACATTAGGATATATATATTTATATTATAAATATTAGGATATATAGTTATATATATATATGCGCATAAAATATATTCATCATTTTTTCCAAATTCACACTATCAAACGACTTTTCGAAATCTATGAGACAAGCAAAACATCCTGGCGTTATTCTCTATTCCTCTCGGCCAGTGATCTCATTACTGCAATGGCATCACACGTGCCTCTCCCCTTCCTAAACACAAACTGTACATCCTCTGAGTAATCATTTGCCCTTCTCTCTATCCTTTTATTGACGATCCGGAGAAGCATATTGGGAGCGTGGGAAATCAAACTTATTATTCTGTAGTCCCCATAAGATGTAGCCGTCACCTTTTTCAGGATAGGAACTGACACTCATTCTACAAATCCTTAATATATACTACGATTCAGTCCATATATGTAGTCTCTTCCTCCAACATTTTCCTAAACCTTTTAGTAGTTCCACAGGAATGCTGTCTACCCCCACTACATTATTTGATGCCATCTCCCTTGATGCCCTTCCTATCTCACTGTCGAGCATGCCTGGACCTAAGCTATCTTTATCTACTTCATTTTCTCTTTCTATGCCCAACCTTGCTGGTCTAAATTTTTTACTAATATTTTCAGTTTTTCAACATATTCTATCAAATTCTCTTTGATCTTTTCTGATTCAACTATTATATTACCCGACTTATCTCTAATTGTTAGCACAGATCTTCCCCTTTTACTTACCGATATGGTTTTAACCTTCCTGTATTGCGCACCATTTTCACCTTCTTCTGCAAACATCCATTTCCTAACCCGCCACCCCTGCCTTAATTTTTGGAATCGGACGCTACAAATCATGATCACTTGATTCCGAGTCTGAATCCGCTCCCAGGAAACCGTGCGAATTGACCATGCTGTTCCTAAATCTGTGCATATCGATAAAATAATCTAATAGATACCTGAGTCAACTGGCAGTTTTAATGTATTTACGTAATACGAATACAAGTTATTTCTCGCAAAAAATTTTATTTATTACTTGGAGATGACGCCTATTCGTTGAAACTAGGTGTACTAAATAGAAATGTTTTTTTGGAAAATACCTTCTCTTCTTTCATTCAAAGGTATCCAAGAATACCATTTCTGCAATGGTAATAGAAAAATATTATAGCTCATTCAATTAGCATATTCCTTCAAGTAATTTAAATGGATTTTCTCTTAATAATGTCACCAGAAACCAAAGCATCTGGGATGCAAAACTTCATAATCGGTCAGCACTGCACCTTCCTACGGAAAAATCAATTAAATACCAGACATCTTTAGAAAAAACAGTTCAAAATGACTAATCACTTAAAGATGGTTGAAAGAATCTATTGTCAACAACCCAGACATATTTATTCAGAAAATGTGATTAAGAAAGTTAGGACGTAAAATGGATGCAATAGGCATAATGTTTGAAACAAAGAGTAACATCATTTGATTTTCGCTACGCAGCAGGAAAATACTACCCAAATATAACTCGCAAGTCTTCAGGAAGTTCTGGGGCAATTTTGGATAAAATCGTTAAAGAAACACTAAATCCAATGAAATGATTTTTCAGCCTGAAAAAGACATTTTTTCGTTTTTCCATTTCACGTTTCCATTCCAGAGAGTAATGATTTTTTTTTCTATCTTTTATCCAATATGCATTTTCCAAAAGGTTGAGAATTGAGACATGCACGCATAAAATCAGGTAATTCAAGGCACGAGCGGACCGATGACATTATACTCATACACTGGACAGAGCTTTTTTACTACATTGCTGAAGTAGCAGAGAGGGAATTATGGGAGAAAAAAGACCCGCGGCATACGGTAACGCCCTTCGTGGAGGTTTGAACCTCTGAACCCTCACATTTCTGAGACCAGTCACGACGCCCGTGCGCTTTCTCTAATGAGGCTGGCAGTTAAATACCCAGCTTGCGAACGATACCAAAGTCACGTTTTGTGCAATCCGAATCCTTGGAATACCATCGCGATAGCAATCGACCTCATAAGGTCGATTGCAAGGCGTTCATTCATTCTTTCCCCGTGTTATGTTCTCGAATGCGCTACGAAGGTATTCGAAATCATAAGCTCGTCCTACCGTCTATTCGGCTTCCGACTTCAGAAGTTCTCCAAGTAACCTCTTGGGCTGCAATTAAGTCACTATGCCAAACAAAAATGCTCAATGCATCGATATGGAGGTATGCGAAATATTCGGTAACATTTTGAACTGAAATATCTAGTGTTGACCAATGTCTAGGCGAAGAAAAAAAAATATAACAGGAATAACCCATCAAATAAGCTATTAGAAGATTGATTTTGGCCACTGGGTAGAAGTGTAAAATATATATGTATGAGAGGTAAAGATACGAACACGTTAGAAGGACATGAAACAGGTTTAAGAATCTTGATTTCAATTGAAATATGCGGGAGAATAAAATATATTGATTAATTTATGATTTCTTGGATCGAATTTGGAATGTGCGGATAATATTTGCAATCCATAGGAGAATTTATTAATTAAGAAACTGTTAACTTAAAAATATATTATAATCGGTTCTTAAATGATGTTTACGAGAACATGGTAAATGTGACGGTGGCGTCTGAACCAGGATGGGAGCCCCTCCAAGCGCGAAGGGATTAAGCTGGATCAATGGTTTCAAAAGGTGCAGGACACTTAAGTTTACTTTTGACACCGAGGGATATATAATAATGGTTCTCATTTTATATTACCTTATCTGACCCTGAGGGGGTGAGGGACGTAGAATTCATCAAGGAGAGTGTATTTAAATACACTTTCCTCCTCAACTTATAGCGTTATGACAACAAAACCAAAGCAAGGGTCTAGCTATTCCAAAAAAAACAAATTGTGGTATTAAATTTAGCATAATATATATAATTGGTGACCTACCACCCTTTGCCTCAAGTCTTCTTCGTAAATCACGGTATTTAAAAGATATTTCAGTCATAATATCAGTTTAATCAAGTTTTATCTTTTTCAAAATTTAAAGATTGGCCGATAATAATAATATGTTTTAGAAGTAATGCTTGGAAATGCTAAGGGGGATAAGTACCAAAATAAATAGCTCCAGCAAATAATGGAATAGATCTGATGTCAATATTAGTAAGTAAATAGACTACTTTCGAATGTCTCAGTCCCTTGCAAGTTTATTGATACCCAACGAACCGTAACATTTTGACACTTATCTTTCATTCCGCGACATTGGCCTCGGTTTGTAGTTCCTAACCACTACAAAAACTATGCTTTATTTTCAAAATTAGAACTTATACCCTTTGTAATTTCCAACTTTTAATTTATAAATAACGTCGTGAGGTAGGAATTTCCATATTTGATCATACTAATTTTTTAATAAAAATCTCTTAATGCGAAGGTGAAAGTCAAACGTTCAGCTTGCGATGCTTGGCTACCCATCCATTGGGTATCTTGGAGATTGAGATTTCAATACTGTACATTGAAAATTATGCACAGTTTCTTTCATTTACTCCAAAAAGGTAAAGGTAAACGAATAAGTGAGCAAAACGTAGAACTAATCGAAGTTAATCAAACGAGAAAATGAAATACCAGACTGTTATGAGTTACTTTTGCCCTTTCTTTTAATGCTAACATGTATAATTCCTAAACTTAATACAAAATGTAATTTAGAATAATATTAGACATGAAATAAAGGTCAATCATTACCTTACCGATTACTTTAACGATACCACAGCCACTAAAGAATGCATATATTGATTACAATGTCCCTTGATATTCATTCCATCAAACCTCATTGTATCTTCCTGAATTTAATAAATTCAATTGACCATATATATTTTAACATAATTAGTTTCATTCATTGCCGTTGTGTAATACTTTTCAATAATAATTAATACATATATATATATATATATATATATATATATATATATATATATATATATATATATATATATATATATATATTATATAATATTATTTATATAAATATTTAAAATATTAGCTAAAATCTAAAAATGATCTATTAATTGATTTATTGCATGTGGCATGACCACCTGAAGATTCATGACGATCACATTTAGTGATCAATCCTCCGGCTGGAACATTCTTTGAGTGTGCGCATTTTTTTAACTGTACTCATTTCTGCCTCTCCTAGTGCAATTTCTTCTCTTCGTCCCCTCAACATTCTTCATCTTAACCATCCCTTATGTTCGCTGCTTCGATAACAGCCCAACCCTTACCAAACACCTTCGTTTATTCCTGTCGGAGACTTTCGATGGTACATATATAATGTCCGCTGCTGTTATATTTTACATCATCCTGCCGATGAGGTCAGGGAGATAGCCTCCGCTGGAGTCAATCCTCATCATTATACCGTGAGGGAGGCGAACCCCTTCCCGCCACCGCGCTCGCATTCTCCCCCGAGGCACTTCGCGGTCTGGTCTTCTGAAGTGCTTCTGCGCTGGGAGACTCCATTCCTCCGTCTCTCTCTCTCTCTCTCTCTCTCGCTCTCTCCAGCGGATGTCCTCTCGCTTTCCTACTCACTGCCCCCCCTTCCCTACAAGTTCCCCAGTCGACCTACAGCACCATCTCCCACGCAGATAATTTCTGAGGTCTCGCAATATTACAACAACATCACCCATCCAGACGAATATGACTTCCGTGTTCACAATTTCCTGCAATTCACTTTGGAACAAATATTCTAAACTCCATTATTCGCATTAGTGTTTACTTTATTTCCGTCTTGCCTGATGATTTGGATATTTCATAAATCTTTGACTTAACATGATATATGACTATAAAATAATACTGAAAGTTCTTTACGTTGAGAGTACGATTGTCATCAAAGCTTGCTCGCCATTTACAAAAGAATATTATTTGAGAGTAAGATTGAAGACCAGAAATAAGTGAACGCTTGAATCACGTAAGAATTTCATTATTTAAAAATCTTTCGCCATTACCTGGATACGAGCCTGGATCCATCGATCTGAAATTTGTGAATTTTCAATTCACATCTGCGGGTGATTCCGTCGCGGTATCCCCTGTAGTTCATTGAATTTGCCTAAATTATGTCAAAGGAATATTGAATTTGGAAATCGAAAAATGAATGTTTTAAAGCCATGAATCCTCTAAATTTTGATTCTTTATTATAATAACAAATGACGTAATTGTTAATTTATTTGTACTTAAAGATTCTCTTCGTAAAACAAAGGGAAAATATATAGTTAGGTTAAAGTGCATGTCACAAGTTTCTTTAATTAAATATTATTTAATTCAAATAAAAGTAAAAAATAATGCAATTTTTATTCAATTAAAACTCAAATGTTATAATTCAGTCTTCTCTGTATTCAATATTTTTCTTGTTATTCTGGTTATTGTGCTCTTTTTTATCCCAGACTCTGCTGCAACATAGATGCAGAATCTTTTGAATATTCATTCCTTTTTAGTTCAAAGCTTTGAGTTAACTAAATAAAAACAGGTGAAGAAATTTATAGGTTGACGAATTAAACACTTTCATGTGATAGGTTCACGCTGTACATTTAGAAACATTTCGACATTCATGCGTTCACCTTTCGCGCTTTCATGATTTAAGGCCATGAATTATTCAATTACCAGATCGTTTAAAGCGTTCCACAACTTTTTCAAATCAATAAATGATTTTAATAGGGAGAGAGACACTCGCTCGTTAGAATTCTCCCCGAAGGGAATTTATAAGCGTTCAGCAAAATAAATAATGATACAAGAATAAACGTCTGGCCTGGGAGTTTATTTCCCCAAACTTTGTTTGGCTAACAGGATTAGAGGTAGATAAAGTTAAAGGATTACCTATGTTTAGTTTATCTCAAAATAAAATCGATATAGTTATTCTTTCAGGTGGATTAAACTCCAATTGAAAATGGTAAATCCAAAGAGAATTATAAATTTAGAATTAACCAGATGTCAATGACTTGGTGTTTGGATTAAATTGCTATGTGATGTTTGAATACGATTTAAGAATATAGCCTGGTACATATTATAAATCTAATTCATATTACTTTTAATAATATAGATCAATCGTACCACGCATTAAAATTTACATATTGTATGAGAACGAATTGATTTGAGTGTGGATGTCCATGTGTGGATTCATACCGAAAACTGGAAAATTTGGCACATACATCCCACGTGTTTGTAAATTAGCTCATCTACAAATAAACTCATATGTTTTTATATTTCTAGAATTTTGCTTCAATCTACTTAAATCAATATTTATATTTAGAAAATATTTTGAGACTAACGTAAAGCTGTAGGATTGCTATTATATCTCAACATATATTCGCTCATAACTACCACTAACTGCTTATTAGTACGATAAATGACGAGAAGAACATTTTATTAAAGTTAATGACATTGAATTATGCCATTCGAAAAATCTATAGAATTTATTTATCGTATGGATTCGTGAGATACAAACGGTAGAGAAATAAGTTGATCCGTCTTTAAAATTTCGTCATTAGGATTAGGAATAAAGCAAAATTTTATGATAATGTTAAAGGGAGGAATTATTTACTTGGAGCTGGGTCACATCTGAGATGTAAGAGAGCCACTTCGGATTCACAAAACATTCAAAAAAGTTTTCAAAATGGCCCGCTTTAAATGATAAATCTTACCAATTGAAGTGGTTGTGATGTGATGAATAGATTAATTATGACTAATGTTCGCCCAGAAACGAAGAGAGCAACTGAAATCTATTGTTTTAAGAAGATATAGTGGTCTCAAATTTTTCCCGTGAGAATTTTTTGGATTCAATACATTTTTCGATACACAATATTATAAAACCAGAATTGATTAAGAGAAACTGAAATAATACGTCACATAACTACTACTACTCTCGTAAATATCGCGATAAGTACCTGAGATGTGCATTCTTATTTCTGTAGTCAAGTAATCCTATCGTTACCTGCATTTTTACGAGCACTTCACGTTTCCATTAAACTATATACCTTGTTTCAATGCCCTAACAAGTTCAACAACATGAAATTTTGGCGGATCAAGGGTTATATTACGATGTGAATTTTTTCTCCTAAGTAATCAGTGCATACCCGTAAATCATTGCGTGTTTTATTACGAGACAGTAAATACTTAGAAAAACAAAAGTGTATTTAAACCATTCAAAGAAGATACACCGAGCTTTAAATTATGTAAGATGGATATCACCACTAAGCGGTAACCCTTGCCTGCGAAATGAAAGTGTAAAGTAATAGAGGTAGTTAAAGTAATCAATCGAATTTTCTAGGAAAAAAATAAAAGAACAGATATAGAATCGTAAAAAGTCATGGGAAGCACTGAATATAGGAATAAGAGTTAGTGGTAAATCAGGTGTACGGATGTTCAAATTCCATTTAGCTTTTAGTCAAGAGGCTACACTCTTTGCTAAGCGCATTATAAAATCAGTTTGACAGGTATGGGAAGAAAATCACTGTAAAAATAAGAAAGTTATTAGATTTTCGAGAGAGAGAGAGAGAGAGAGGGTGAAGTAAAATATTAGAATAGAAGGGTCAAAGCTAGAGCAGATTGAACAGTTTACCTATCTCGGAACTGTTTTGGGCCAAGTTGCCAGCCAAGCAGCCTGCCATCGTCCTCTCTAGAATGGCCACATTAGCTTTCCTCCTCACTTTTTACCTCTCCGTTTCTTTGGTCCACCATTCTCCCATATTTTCCTTTGGTTCCTCTGTTGTCCTTAGGTTTTCAATTTCTCCCCTTTATATCCTCACCTGTCTTATTTTTGTTCCTAAATTCTCCCCCTTCCCTTCTTCAAACATGCATAAATACGATATAGTCACTATTTGACACTTTCTGTAGCTGATGATGATTCTGTAAACCGAAGCGCTTGGTACGTTAGTAATGATCTTGTGGGAAAGTATTATTTGTTTTCTCATAATGACTAACTTCCACTACATCTCTCCTGAATCTGTTGAATGTATTTGGTCAAAATAGTAAGGATATCAGGAGAAGAATTGTAATGGGTGTAAAAGCTTTCAAAAACAGGGAGTTGATGATGACAAAGACGTTGAGCAAGGATTTTAAGAAAAAATTGATGAAAAATTTAAATTATAAGCGTGGTTGCTATGGAGCGGAAACATGTTATTTGAAACAAGATTGATGTTTATAAGATGTGGCTGTTGAGAAGGGCGTAAAGAGTAAAGTGGGAGGAAGGGTGAACCGACGAAGAGGAATTAGGCATATGGGGGGTGGGAGAGGATTGTTAACAGCAATCAAAAATAGGAAGGAAGATGGATACAGTGCATTTTGATTAGTGAAAGACCTCGCTAGAATGTGATAGCGGGGGGGAGGCTAGATAAGCGACGTTGGAGTAGAAATAGGATGGGAATGTGGTGGGGAATAAAGAAAGGAAGAATGCATGCGGAAATGAAACAGTTTATTGTAAAGTGGGGTGCATGGTTTCATCTTGTTAGGCGAAGGAAATAGTCGCATAAATGTAGTCTATGCCCGTCCACAACTAAACTTAAAGCGTGAACTACCAATGATTACTAATATAGGAATATAAAGAAAAGATATTTACAAATTTTCACTTTATAAGTTGAATAGTATTACCGGGTTTCGATGTATTGCGTCGAAACCCGTTCGTACTATTTAACATATCCAGCGGAATATTGTTACTATCTCTTTTTTATTATGTTCGAATTTCACCACATCGCACTTGAAACTACTCAATTTGAATAAAGGAGAAAATTTAATTTGGAAAAGAAAAACAAAATGGGTCATCTACGTTTTCCTCCATTTTGGTCTCACATATTGGGAATTTGAACTTTTTCGCCGATGCGAGAAATACAATTTACACGCATAGAAATAATCATAATACGACCATTTTCAGTGCTAAAAAAAACCGAAGATTTTTGGAAATTGTAATGGAACCAAACAAGTATATCTTTTACTGCGTCTTTAGCTGATTATTAATGAAAAATATGGTTTGATGCATAACGCATGTTTCTCCAGTGACTGAAATAGATTATTTTACCTATTAGGTCTGATGCCATATAATTAGCTGCCATAAATGTACAATAGTTCAGAAAATGATCGACAAAAATAATAGTGGTAGTTTTTAATCTTAGTTTCCATAATTTAATGTCAAGGTAAGACTCTCCATCAAAATATTAGCAGTTCATTTAGTCCTTTTGTTGAAATGTTTTATGGAAATATTTATGCACTAGATTTCATGGCATTGATAATTGAAACACACGTTCAACTTTGTTGGCATTCTACATTAGGCATTACTGTGGAATACGGGACTACGGATGGCTTGAAATTGCTCCTTTAAAAGTAAGCCAAAGAAATTTAGAGTATTTAACATGAACTTACAATTTAGAAACGGTTTTAAAGGTAGGTGCAAGTTAAATTGATTTACCCCGACAGAATTTAATTGACGTACAGTTGGAAATTTGAAATTTGAATGTTCCTGAACTTATTTCAGGGATGCCAAATCAAATATTTGCCCTGAAAATGTTTCCAGCAGAAATATTTGGATACGTTTCGTTTGTTTTAAGTCGTATGTATTGCTAAATTTGTTTTGTAGGTCGAAGTTCGGGTGTCCCATTAAATTATCTACAAAATATGAAATGATCCCATAAAAGCGTAAACATATTTCAACCAAGGATCCCTCCACATGAGTTATGTTCTCTCTCTGAAAGCAAACAAGTGTATCTTTGGACATCCTATTTTATTGAAGCAAATTCCCATTTCCGATTGAAGTGCAGAAAATACTGTTTAAATAAAATATTCATTTCAACCGGTTCACATAAATAATTTAAAGTCATTTTCCCATACTTCGATCGGGTACGAGTGTCAAAAAATAAATTTTTCCAAAGACTTTAATGCGCGAGAAAAACAAAACCAGTGGAAAACCATTTGGGTGTTAATCTGCATGCATGATGAAGCGCCGTTTTCTCGCCGATGTTATTAACTACCTCAAGTCTGAACGAAAAAAATATAATCTCCGAAGTTGTCCATTAGGGACAGCACACAAGTAGGGCGATAACTCCCGTCTCACTTCGAACAATGGACCCTTAATTCTCAGAAACCGATGTCGGCAATCCCTGTCAAGGGGTAAATCATACGAACTGACGAACCGACTCGACTTCTGTGCCCGCCCCCGATACAAATCCCCTGCTCAACGGAATAAAATCATTTCATTCTGACCTCAAGAGGTTTCGTGTTTGCGAGTATGTGTGTGTGTGTGTGAGAGAGAGAGAGCGAGGGAGAAAGAGAGAGGTGGGCATATTCTATTGATTGAATAGGACGATAAATCATTTCCGTTACGAGTTTCTCTTCTTGTCTCTGCTCCGACCTGATGCTAATAGTTCTCTCCCCGGTAGCTTAATATACGTCTCCCACACATTTTCCTACCCCCACCCCCGTCTTCCCCTCTCTCCGTACTCCCTTGCTATCTGTGTAGGGCCCCCCATAAAACCTCTACCTACGCCTCCACGCTCCCCACACCCTTTCCTCTGGCTCACCAACTCGCCGGACCCCACCCAAATTTCTAAACGCCCACTCTTCCCACCCTCCTCCAAACTCTCTAACTCTCTCTCTCTCTCTCTATATATATATATATATATATATATATATATATATATAAACACAATATATGTATCTAATCTCTTTAACCAGCCCGACCCCTCCTTCCAATCTTCGCCCCCTGCTTCCACCTTTCCTCTGCACCCCGGTCCGCTGCTTTATATCCAACCCGCCCTGCCCCCAGGGTGCAGCCGTGTCATTTCGGTTGAAGAATTTCCTCCGCCGTTCCTGACGCCCCCTCCTCCGCCCCCCTCATGGTATCCCTTGCTACGTATCCTCCTCCCTCTTCTGCCTCCTCTCTTTCTGCTCCCCTTTTGCTGGTTCGGCGGCAGAGAGAGGGAGAGAGAGCACTCGCCTTCCTTGTCGCAATCTCGTATTCTGCATCTTTCTCTCCGTTCTCCCCGGTCAACCCCTCGGGCACCGGGGAGTAAGAGTTAAAGCCTCTCCACGTCCTCACCCCCCCCCCCCCCCACCACCTACCTCCGATTCCTCAGCCTACTACTGCCTACCATTTTGAGATTGGTCTCCCGTACTACGTGCTGGTTAAAGGGTGTGGGACCATGTTGTGGGGAGGGACGGCGTCGGTGAGGAAAGGGGTTTGGGGTGAAACTTGGGGAAACGTGGGGTGAGTGGAAGAGGCAGGGGAAGAGGGTTTTGGGAGGGATGTGGGGGCCGCAGTGTGAGTGAGTGTGTGCGCTCAGGGAGTCACCGCGATAAATCTATCGCTCTCAAACACGTACGGAGTTTTACACGGTAGTAGTGGCGCCACCGAAGAAGCCCACGGTGGCATTCGTCGTGCCAGTAATACATAATAATTACGGACTGGAAGGAGCATTCGCTACCTTTTCCTCGTCCATCGGTCGCGGGAGGAAAATAAAAACGAGGTTTTTTTAATTCTCTTCTTCGAGCCGTGGTAATCAACGAGCATTCACCCATCCTTTCGGCAAATAATTGGTTAACTGAGATAACTCAGCGATTCGTAAGCATTGTTTTATCTCGTAGTTTACAAACAAATTTCACATAATTCCTATCCATTCAAACTGTTGTCGTCAAAACTGCTGTTGTTCTTGCTCAAATGTTTGAATAATTGTCCTGATGTCACAAGTGACAGAATATGCAGTTTAATAGCGCGTGGGGGTTTTCAGGCATAATCCGTAATTTTCACGTTATTCCGTTGTTATGACAACATTACCCACGTTTACTTACTCTGGGGTCGTGAAATTGTCTTTCATAACTCTTTACCTCTAATGAAAACGTTTTTACCAAGATAAAGTGATGAAAGTGTATCCATTTGATAAGTTATAGGAAAGTTGACGAACCTTTGTTACTTAAAAATAAAGGTATTTTCAAATCGTAAATGCCCCTAAGTTTACCGATCCTACATAATTAATGTAGTTTAATTTACTCAGTGTAATAATTAAGTATGTTTATCCGCATATATTATCAGCCGATTTGAGATAACTCAAACTATCTGAATCATATCCACTTAGCTATGTTTATTTTTCCTTTACATTACAATGGTAGTAATCCCGAATTGTAGAAGTTGCAATGACCGTATTATTTGATATGTGTGAATCAAAGAAAACACTGTTGTTACGCGTTTTGAAATATCATTCACCTTATGCGAATAATAATAATAATAGTAATATCATTGTTGAGATGAATTTCTCTTTGATTGAAATGTTTATAACTAATTTTTCGCATATGCGTCGGAAATGAATAAACGTATGTTCCCTTCCGCGCTAAAATAAATTAACAGAAAAATGAAATTTAAATTATTTCTGATTCTTGACGGGTAATCACATATGCACCTCTCTGTGGAATTTGTTAACATGCACGGATAACGAATATTCCCTTCATGACACCAACATCCCTTTAATGTGCAACCGATCATTAATTAAAATTAATTAAGCTTATATGCATCTCGTTATCGAATGAGTCAGTGAACCTGAAAATAAAGCGGCATCCTTGATAGTAGAAATTTAACTTCCTCATCGTTTTGATAGGCAATTATGTTTGTCACGGAAATGAGTAAACACCGATTAAATTCATTGAAACGATTATAAATTTAATTTGAAGCCCTCATCGTCTCGTGCCTTGACTCAAACCTCAGTGTTTCGGATCGAATACGATCGTACTTAGGGACAGTCGCAAACATAGCCTTTGGCGGAATCACTTGGCACTCTCTAATCATAAATTTGACGACCCAAAACTAATTGGTGATTTGATCTATGGGAATGCATCATATATTTATGCTCCACTTCCATGTTATTCTTTTAAAAACTTTTGATATCAACCCGGAAATCAAAGGGGAGTTTTCAGATGCCAATGCATGTATTTCTCCAGCATTCAGCTTCGGCTCGAGGCAACGAAAGTTTTATAAGGTCCATGATCTGAGATCTCTAAAACTAAGTGACATGGTGGTTGGTTGTTTGCGCCGAATATTGGACGACTTCCAGGCAAATTATAATTATTCCCTTTAAATCAAATGTATCAAGATGGCCGGAATAATCATGATATATAGTCGATATAAGGTTGTAATGAATGAAGCTATCGACAAAGCATCTGCTATAGGACTCGAATGACAGGTTTATTCCCTTCGAACGAGTTTGGGTTTTTTTATGTTTTGTGGTGGAATCCGTGATATCTGTGGACTGTAAAGCCAGCCTGTCGAATAATTTCCAAATCCTTAAGGAACTTCAGATCAATAAAAATACAGGCTAATCTAACAGGTTTTAGTGTTCTTGTAAAATCTTATGGGCAAACTTGCGGATTCAATGGGAATTTATTGAACCATTAGAATAATGTCGAAACGTGCACATAGTGAAATTATCGTTAACCGACTAATTTATATATGAAAAATAAAATATGCTCGCATTTGAAATACGAACATAAGCCTAAGAGTGGATTAGTTTCAAGCCCTTGCAAATGTTACTGAGTGATAAATTGGGAGTGATGTAAAAAAAAACGAACCAAAAAATCTTACGGCAATCATTTTTTTTCACGGGTCTATAAATCTAATTTTAATGGCTATCATTAGGTTTCACATGCGAGACTGGTAGAATGTTCGCACACGTCTCTTCCCGGCGCAAGGGAAGGGCAGTCTTTATGATTTCCATTGGCGAATTAGCATAAGCAAAACTTCCGAGGCATGAAATGTTGCACCCAATAAATCGCTTGAACCCCTTAAACATGCAGCGTTGACACTAGATGCAAAACAAATTTTCACCTAAGAAAAGCTGTTTAAAACGTTTGCTGCGAAAGAAATCGAATGAACTTCAAAGCAAATATTTAAATAACGTATAATTTTTAAAATGATTTTACTTCCACAGATATAATTATCCAATTTCTTCTATCGTACTAGGAATTTTGAGTAATTAGAGGAAGCATCAAATGGCTGAGATTTTTTGCATCCTTAGAGACAGTTGGGAAGTTGGGAGGGGGGAGGTAAGACTTGGAAGTGTCGGATTAGTATAAAGACTCAGGTCACCGCAACGCCAACACAAGGTTGGATTGTCTCACTCTTGCAATTTCGAAGTATTAGGTTTGGTGCGAACGCTCAAATCTATTAGACAGGCAAACCTCGGTCCGCAAAAGCCGTATCCCTGAAATTATATACTACTTTTCGAATTCCGAGCCATTCGGAGAGAAAGCATAAGAAGTCATAATAATGTAATGTCTCATCTAGACAGTGGGTTCATAAGTCATTAAGCCGAAGTCAATACAGATCTAGCAACAGTAGATCATCTGAAAGGACGTAGAAGACTAGAAGGTGGGGCACTGGGCTAATGATCACAGCTCTTGGAGCTCGGATTTGATTACAGGTGACGCCCTTGGGCATCCAAACCCTGTGCAATGCTTGAAAATACCAGAAATTCCTAGGAAACTACGGGGACCACAGTGAAATAAACTGATCTCGTTTCCCTAAATTTGGGAATTTCACTCGCCGGCAAGCACAATATCAAGTAGTCTTCAAAAACATTCCAACTAGCCAACATCCTGGTTAATTACTATTCCTCTAGATCATTAGATGCGAGAATGCTCCACTTTATTTATGATATACTAATCGTGAGTGAAAGATTATTCAGAGCAAAATATTTAACCTTCTAGAATGACTTTACCTAACCCTTTCAAAACAAAACTGCCGGACTCAACTTTGATGTTAATAATGGAAGAAACGTAAACCGGATTATAGACTCCAATTACTCTACATAAATGGTCACGTAAACGTAATGAAAGACGGTATAAACGGTGCAGATGAATATACAATATTCCGCAAGAACCGGCGATAGTTCCTAATATTCCTAATACCTCGTATTCCGTGATTTCAATGCTTGTTCTCACGAAAGCAGAGGCAACAAATTATTTACCGACGTTAGTTTAATATTCACAGATATAAATACCATGAGACGAGGAAGATTTTGTGAAATTTCCCAAGGGGTAAAAGAATTGCGGCCTGATATAAAATCCTCGCAATGGAATATTGGCGTATTTTTGTGCAATATATGTATGACAATTAGTATTAATGATGAAATAAAGATTTTTTAGGGTACTTAGAATTATCTCTCACCTCTGATGCTGTATGGACGGGCAAGGGTAATTGGAGGTTGGACTTGGCTTTATTGGGCGAGATGAAGGAAAATTAAAGGTGACTGGTTACTTAGCCTGGTAGAGACTGGGTTCAGAATATGCGGAAAAATAATTGGGATTCATCCTATAACGCCAATGAAGGAAATGGGAAAACTTCACCTACGATCTGCAAGATTTTGCGAGTATTGCCATGAACAGAATGTACCTACATGGGATATGATAAGGCCTTCTTAAGTTGAAACTGGGAAAGTCGTTAGTTTTAACAAATGACCCCAAAGAAAAGGTAAATTGATTTAAAGCAATATCTTATTATACTCCTCAACAATTTATTTTGCCTGCTTAAAAAAATTACTATTAAAATTTCAGGCGACACAGAAAAATTATTAACAAATCACTATGTTTGTGCACTTAAAATTTTAAACACTTTATTTCAATATGAAAAAAATGTTCTAAACTAGAATATGGGATATCCTATGCATATTGTCCTTAAATTCTCTTTGCCCAAATCATCCACTTCTGTAACGAACTGAGAGCCTCCTCAAGAATGTGTGGCAGAGGATGCCTGCATGGTAGCCTTAAAGTAAATAGACACTTATGTTAAAGATGAAGAGTTCAGGAGTAGTACTGTTTTCAATGCGCAATTTGATGGAGAGTTTTTCAGCTAAACAATAAATGCCTTTCTTCTACTTGATAATAAATAAAACATCAATTTTACACCGAAGATGAAGCCTAGGGGATAATATTTTTTTACTTTTCAAAGAAATAAATGATAAACATTGTGAATATTTACTGCAAACTGATTTTGCTGGCTGATTTAAAGATGCATGCCTATTTATTGGGCATATAAGTCTTTAAAATCAAATAGAGCGCCGTTTTTACATATTTTTTATGTAATATTTGCCATCCATCAAGTACAAAAACATGAAAGAAGTAGAATCCTGCGTTTGGAACTGAATCTCATTGTCAGTGCAGCCTTTTCTCGGGCTCTGGTATGACAGCGAGAATCTACAGGCGAACGCCCATCTGTTAATGAGACGACAAGATGACGTTCCGAACTCCAGAACGATCTACCTTTCAGACCCCGAGGGACTGCTTCGCTTTATCCATCCACAGCACGGCAGCCGAGTTTTAGGGCATGGAATGGTGGTTTTAAGACGCATGAAGGGGGCGCTGGACCGCTTCAATTGAAGGAACTCGGGGAGTTTTTAATCGCTCGAGAACCACCGACGCCGACAGCCCTCGCACCATTGCGTGGCGCTGATGCCCGACGAATGGCATTCGCGGTACGGAGGCGCCCTCCGCATATCCGCCCTCCCTCAACCACCGCCCCCATCCCTCGATTTCCATCACTCCACTCTCTTCCCTCCACCTCCTATCACCTCGCCCAAGTGCCACCCTCTCTGCAGACACGGCATTCCCCAATACCCCCGGGGAGGCGAGCCGTTCGTTCGTATGCCTTTAAGTACACGCGGGCCGTCCAAGTCGCACGCGAGGTCTTAAAGGAATTCCAGTTCCACCGTTATTACGAGTTCCATTATTTCATTTTATCGCCGCGTTTCTGCCTCCGGGGCATCGGACGCCGCGCACCAACTCCCCGCGATTCCTTTTCTCCCGCCCAACTCTTAAATCTTCCATCTCTTCTACCTCTCGGATCCTCATCCCGCTATCTGTATTTCTCTTCCCACCGCCCCCCTTCGCACCGCCAACCACCACCTCCTCTTCAACCCCACTCATCTGCCTCCACTTCCTCAAACCAATGCCCACGAGTATTTTTGTTTTTTTTGTTGCGTTGGCCTTTAGACTCCCCCGCAGGGGTCCCCAGGTCGATATTTTGTGGGAGTGTGAGAGGGTCATCCATTGATAAACGGTTGAGAGTTTCATGCCAAATCCCATTACGATTTCGAATCCCCTGCTGAAAATTGAATTGATGAATTTATGTTGGGAAATGATATGTGTTGTTTAGTTGGATAGGTCGAATAACGAAGTCGATGAATTACAAGTGGCAATATATTCTATATCGCATATATTAAGTATATCTTATGCCGTCCTTAGCGTTATTTCATGTGGGAATGTAAGGTATATATCCAATTTTCCGGCCAGGAGAATCGGTATGTGCCAAGTGTTGGCCCAGTATATTTGGATTCGGTGAACCGAGCGTCCTGAACTTTTTTGCAATATTAATCAAGAGTGTGTAATTTTATTCGGGATTTGATCTAAATCTGTGCCGTAGCCCGGAAAAATTTTAGTTCATAAGTGAGTTGATGCGTATAAACTCAACTCGGGTCCTCCGGATGGGAAGCCAGTATATAAGCATATGAATATAAATTAGCGTAAATTGCTAGGGGCGAAATGGTGAGGTGGATAATATACTGGATTCACATCCGGAGGGCCCGAGTTGTATTCCCGGCTGTGGCAAAATTTATCAATGGTACTCCAATCCATGCTTGAAAAGCAATGTGTAGAGCACTTTAAATAGAGTCTGTCAAATGGGACGTTAAATTATGGGACCCCTTGGAGTGTAGCGTTGAGTGTAAGCAAATGACTTCGGCAGGTTTCTTTCCCCCCACTTCATTCCCTGAATATCTTATCTCGACCAAATTTTTCACCTATCCCTAATGACGCAATTGACGTTACTTTTCAGTCACCTCCATTTACAACTAGTACTACGCATAGTTTCACGGGTGTAATTGTAAAATGTATGCCTTTTTTCATTGTACACATAGGTACCCATGAGACGCCAGAGAACGATGTTACAGCATGTGTAAAGAAGCATAGGTGAAATATTTTGGAGATGTTATATCATCAAACCCTTCAAAAACATTTTCACCGAAGGTTGTTAGATTGGCAATACAATTTTAAGGAAAAACCGGCTCATGAACGGATTTTCTTACAAAACCGGTTTACCTACCACTTTGTTTTATTTAACAGTTAAATATAAATTATTAACTCATTTCACCTTTTCTAACTACATGTAGGTTATTCCCCTTGAACAAAAATAGTCTATCTACTAAGTTTTCACAATTATGAAACTTATTCGGCTGGAGGGTACGCCAATTTTCAACTGCTTTCTTTTATGCAAGCAAGGCAACCTATGAAAACTGACGCTTCAATAGCTTGTATTTAGAAACAGTATACGTATGAACTGACCAGTATACCGATATTAATTTTCAGAAAATTTAGGATTGGTCAACGTCTTCCTAGAAAGACTGTATTGGTATCGTTATATTTCTGTATTAGGGGAAATAGGCAGAAAAAGTGTTAGTCCACGGTGATAAAGATTCTTGACCATAATATCGTATTCCATCAGTTATTGATCACACAATTGAAAATATTATAAGTATCCAAAAAACAGACACTCAGCACTGTAATAACACCCTTTAAGTAATCATTTCAAGGCAAGTCCAAGTGCAAGAAAAGGGTGACACTATTATACGACCTTCACAGTGAGAATTTTTATATACTCATCAGCTTGTTCCGGTTTAAGTCACTGACTCCTCGAGATTATCTATAACGTAAATGTCCGGAAATAAAGTTTCTACAGATTTATAAACGCCCCTCAATAGCCGTAGGGAAAATAGAATCACAAAGTATCCCTAAAATGCGGACTGATATTATTTGGAAATTTTCACTGAAATTTTTAGATTAATATTCGAGATGTAACTGCCTAAGCCAAATTTTTCCGAGACTTTTTCATATTCCCCCTTTTGCTTAATTTCTATTTCTTAGTTTAAGTTTACCCTCTTCAATTTTACTCGTGGGGGTAAGTATAAAATTGAGTGAGGAGAAAAGGAGGACATTTGGAAACGTGGGATGGCCAGTTTGTGGTCACTAAACCGGGCCTCTCCACCAAGCTGGGGTTAACAGAGCAAGTCCTGTGATTTTCCACCTACTAGCACTGAACGGCAAAACGGGGAGTAGGAAAGAGAAAGACATACATTTTTATTCCTCGGGAGATGCTACAAAGCGATTATCTCTCTCGCCACGGTGCTAACCCGTGGGGTTTAGATCGAATCTCGTGGGTGGAGTGGATATAGTGCTCTGAAATCACGGTAGTGGCACGAAGAGTGAGGGGCAAAGATGAGGAAAAAGCGAAAAATAAACTTACGCACCAAATTATAAAAGCGCTTCTATCTGTATACAATACTCTGTATATAATTTGTATACAATACGAATACTGTAGCACCTCTAGTAGTATGTTTATTTTTAATTATTGTCCGTAGCTCCAAATATCGTATTGCATGGTGGTGGACGGTTAAGGTTACATTATATCGCCAATTCTTAAACAAGAATACTCATATTGAAATAGTCATCCACGTCCACGTACCATTAGAACTTCAACGAGGGCTTTTGGCAGAGATATAAGGACAAATGCATGCATTTTGTTTTTGCTGACAAACCTATGACGTTGTGTCATATCCCAATTCATACCATTAACTTAACATGCCATATTATATTCTATTTTTTTCCAAGGAAGTGACACATGCTACCCTCCAATCCGATGAATTTGAAAAGAAGGACGTTGGAAATTTATCAAAGTGGGTAAAAAAAATGGATACTGACCAAAAGGTTTTTCAGTTACCATTGTTTGAGTGCCTACACCTCCTTTTGTTTTATTTTGAATTGCCAATGAAAGATTAAGTTAGTGTATGACTATAGTTATGGAGTTTACCCTCTTCAATATTTACCTCGTTTTCTAATTTATTCTACTTCTATTCCACTTTAACATGACTGATATTTTAATTTAATTTATAGGTTACCTTGGTGACTGAGGTCATTTGCACATATTCATCGTCTTTGAAGTAAAAGGCTGAAAGTATAACTTTTATATAACTATTAAATTGCCTTTCTCACTGCATGTCTTAACAGGCGTCTCGAATTTCACTATTAAATTTTAGTAAGTTTTTGTCAAGCTTACTTTTCTCTGTTATCAATGTTGGAAAAATCTAGTACAATCTTATTTAAAGTATCTCTCAAATTGCATTCAATCAATGGATGGTAATACTATCAGCATATAATAAATGCAGTTTAAAATGATTTGAGGTGTTTTTTTACAAGTCTATGGAATCAAAAAATGGTTTTTCTGTTATATTTCGCCAAATGCAACCCCATTTAATGAAGCGTTGGACAACTTCGAAGCCCAAAGGCATGTTGTTCTGTTGATTGACGCTGTTCAACGATCTGTAAGTAGGCAAATTAGCATATATATTTTAAGAATAAATGTAAAGACGGCTTGGCTGATAATGTTGGTACCAATTCTCAGTAAAAATTTAATAAGTTATTGATTTAATGCAATCTTTGCTTTTTAAGGAGCCAAAGTAGAAATGATTCTTATTCACTTTTACTGAAAAATATATTTACGTGCTGTGTTGACAGCCTTGAACTTAAATTCAAATAACGAATTACGAATGTTCGATTGGAAAGTTACACACAAAAGAAAGGAACATGATTTTTTAAGAAATATGAATCAGAGATGTATTTAACTCACATAAATATTCAATATCTAAGCAGTAAAACAAAATTAATAAGTATCTCTAGATACTTGTTTTTGTATCAACCATTGCTTAAGATGAGTGTATTAGTTCTTTATGAATTACAGACCCAATGTGACATGTATTTATAAAAATCAATCATCAAAGCGGAAGTAATTAGGATTTCCAAAAACAGGAAGACTGTATAACATTTAATTTCGGCAGCATAAAATATTCGAGGTAGAATAAATCAATCATGAGTAAGCATTCGAAAGAAAACAGGCAAAGTATTGAACATTTAAAAAAAAAGGTTGTATTAGGGAAGGAGCTTTTGATAGATAAACTGAGGTGATGGCAACATTTACTAGTTACAGGGATTTCCACTGTACTCATGTGGTTTTGATTTGCTTTTACTACAAAGACCTCTTGACCATTTTAGTTAGGTATCTCTTAGGATGGAAATATTGGCAGAGGTATAAAGAGTATATGCAATCCTTCTCCACAGTTTTCAAAGCTTTAAGAAATAGGCAAGGCTTTAGGCAATAGATTTAGTTTGATCAGTGAACTGCCAAGAGAACTGAAGGAGTGGAAAAAAATTAAAGGTTCAGGTTCTATAGACATGTAATGACTTTATTTTCATTAAAAATTACCTTTGTGACCCATACATCCTGATTTTTTCTCTCACGTGCAAGAATTCTAGTTATATTCAGTACATTAAAAATAATAAGAATTCTTTTCTTAGAGAAGAGATTGGTCAAAAATGAGCATAGATACATGATTATAACTATTTAAAATATACATCAGTATATAATATTCATATTATGACATTAACGTGGAGTTTCCTTACAACTTATAGGATATTACCGTAAATAGACTAGGGGAAATGTCAGTGACCTGATTATAATATTGGAATAAGATAAAGTTAAGCTAAATTATCCTTTTTCCTTTTCCATCAAAGCTTGATTTGCTCACACTTGGTCTTGCTCTTTTCCTTACTCTTTCAGTAACTTTGGTCGAAAGAAATCTACTACGAGTTACATCTTCCTGCCTTCTTTGGATTTCTAATCTAGGTAGCTCAAAAGGTTCACAAAAGCGGCTGGCTAATTGGCAATACGCGGTATTAAGGTGGAAAGAGTAGAGGAAAAAGTGGAAAAGGAAGAGAGAGTGGAATAAGTGGGTGGAGAGAGTTTGATCGCGATGGTGGATTACTACTGGAAATACCCTGAGGAAACAGAAACGGTCTTAGGCCGCATTAAAGATGCATGAGCCACACTCCGCAAAAGGATAAATTGCTTTATTACATCGCTATTTGAGATAAAGAGATGAGAGACCTGGAGAGAGCTAGATACAGTCGGAAGGCAAATGGAGGGCTGATTGGGAAAGGAAATAAGGAAGCGAATCGTTGATACGGAGAAGAATTGTTATAAGTGCAGAGTCAAAGATTTTGCGATCGACAGATAAAGGTGGTAGGTGGGGTGAACGATGCTTAAATCCTCCAGTCGAAGGTGTTTTGCGAAAAGAAACCTACGCTTTTCAAAGAGCTATAACTACCGGGATTGTGAAGGGAATGCTGTGTGTATTTGAGCTGCACTTAGGCTTTCGGCTGTATTTTTCGATATCTGCACAGCCTTAATTCCAACTTCCAGCTGGGACGCTCGCTTAGTAATCACTTTTCATTCCCTTTCTAAGTACATACTAAAACTTTTTCTATCCTGACCTTAATTTAAAGACGAAAGAATATTTTTAACAGAAGAAAACAGCTGCTATAGCTCCAAGAGTATTGAACCTAACTTGAATGTATACTTGTACTACAGATATTTCAGGAGAAAATTCCCAATCACTATGATTAGTATGCTTCTGTCAGTGATAGGCTTTGGATGGATTCATTCTGTATATTTCTACATTTGTTACCCCCAACTAACAAGATAAAAGGTAAAATTTCCTTTTAAAATGAACTATACTTTATTTCCCCGTACCTTCTACTTCCCTTCATTCCGTCCAATCTTCATGTCCTATTTCTACCACTAAGTCACCTGCCTAACGTTTTTCCCTAAATCGTAATGCCTTTGGTATTACATCACCAATCAAAATACTCTTTCATCCATATTTCCTGACTTCTCCGGATTTCTTTCAACAATTCTCACTCCTCCCCCAATGTACCTAGTACTTCTTTAAATGGTTTTCCTTTCCGTCCATTTTACCTTTGCCATCCTTCTCTATGGCCACACCTCATAAACATCCAATCTACGCCCATCATCTTGTTTCAACGACCACATCAGTTTTTTTCTCAACATCCTTACTGAACGTCTCTGTCATCAACTACCCACTTTAGAAAGCTTCTTTACCTTATGTAGTTCTTCTCCTGATGTCCCCACTACTTTAACCATCTTGATCTGAAGCACTCTCAAGCTGTTGCACCTGCTATAAACCTTTCCCCTCCAATTGTAACGTTTAACTTAGCTCTTTGCCCAATTCCTCATAATCTTTGTTTTTTTACACTTATATTCATCCCATCGTATTTTCTAATGCGCTCAGTCCTGAGCATACCCCTTGGCTGACTGCATTACTAAAGCTTGATCATCATAAAAACTAAGTGATTTCATGAGTTCTCCGCCAACTATCTTTCGCTCTACAGTTCTTTCCATTTTTCTTAAACTGTTTACTCCACAAGTATGTACGTTGAAGAGCACGGGTGATAATAGAACTCTCTGTCTTACTGAAAACTGACAATTGTGACTCTCTTATCGCCATGGACACCTCAAAAGGTTGACATTTCCCCATTATATCTATTTTATGCTTAAAATTTTATAGTATAAAAAACTTGGCTTATTCTCTCAATATCTCAATATTATTTTCCAGAAAACTTAAATTAGATATTTGATTTATCAGTTAAGGTAAACAATGCTTTTCTAAAAGAGTCCGAAAAGCATGCTTTATGATCTGATTTGACGGAATTAGGAGTAACTACGCTGCTTTACATTTTCTTGCTACCAATCTAACTAAGCAATGTTTCTTTTAATAGATCCTATAAATTGCTTCAATGTGAACGCCCCGCGAAGGCTGTGGATAATATTGAGTTCTTGACACCAGCCTATTTACTTAAGTAATAAAGTTCTCTATTTTCTTAGTTTTATGATTTTCGTTAATATTGCTCTAAAAGTTCACATCTGTTCGTTCAGATTTAATTAATCCCCATTTATTTTCTGTAATAAATATTGTATATTTCGCGTGAGTTAAACTCTTTTTTAATATACTTGTTTTTTCTCTGTTTTGATTGGTGAGATTGGCGGAAGCAAGGAATAGGTGGTAAATTGGCTGAGTAGTTGGTCAAAATTTGGAGTTCCTTTCAAATGCTTAGCATGAGCAGTGTTGTAATTAATACCCTCATTGAGCACCACCTACGCTTGGTTCTGAAACTATATAAACTTTGTTTGTCTGCATAATTGCTCTAAATAGAGTGTCATGATACACTGGAAATGCCTGATTGCTAGTTAAAGTGTGACAGTGTCTTTAACGGAGAACCTGCAAAACCTGCATTATTATGTACGAGGGTCATCCGGAAAGTAGTACCCGTTCGTGAAATAAAGACACAAAAGTAAATATTAACAAACATAAAAAATTTTATTTGAAAGAGGATACTTTAAACTACTTCTCAACATAACCTCCAAGCAAATTAAGGCATTTGTCATAACGTGTGACAAGTTTCTGTATTCCTGCTGCATAGTCCTTCGCCGCCAGCTCATTGAGATACGCGAGGGACCCATCTTGCACAAATTTTTGCATAATGCAGATGGTGTTTAACAATTTCATGAACAATTGTTCGAGAAACATTGGGAAAATGCTCACAGATGTCATCAATTGTGACGCGCCGATCGTTCCTCACGAATTCGTCAACTGAGCTCACCAGTTGGTCTGTAATGACAGACGGTCTCTCCGAACGCTCATCGTCGTGTGTGTTCCCCCTCCCCATGTTGAAGTTGCGACACCACCGCCGAACAGACGACTCGTCCATTACATTGTCTCCATACACCTCCTTTAATTGGCGATGAATATCACATGGGCGAACGTTTCTTGCATTGAGGAATTTAATCACTGCCCTCACTTCACAACTGGCGGCGTTCTCAATTTTTTTAAACATTGTAAACAATCACAGAAACAACACAGGCAATGCTAGCGTCACGCAACTTGGCTCAGAGAAGGCAGACAAGCCACTGAAGCTATCTGACCTCGTCCAGCGGCTACTCGCGTCGTCAGCACTTCATGCGGCACGAACGGGTACTACTTTCCGGATGACCCTCGTACAAGATAGTTTATAATATGGTAGAATTAAAATTGCCTTCTCATAAAATCCGGATGTCTTGGGTGGTCTCCTGTGAATAAATATTATTTCTTGGATTAAATTAGCCCAGTAACACATTCCTGTAAGATGATTGAAACGATTGAAATAAAACATAACATGATACGCAAAAATCTTTGTGACGCGCGCAATTGTCCTCCGGTGTAGAGAAAGCTGCAAAATTCTCTGAAAATATTTTCTCCTTACATCGATTACTGGGACTAATTACTGTACCTACTTACTGTTTATCTCCTTTTTAGATTGGTCATTAGCCAGTACTATCACGACTCAGCGTCATTTTGTGTTTGTAACCCTCATAGGAAGGGGTGTATTGTGGGGGGCATTTGAATTCATGACCTCGGTCTTACCCAGTGTTTCTTTTTCATTTCCTCCTCGGTACAAATAGACGCACGCTTGTATGTACTCCAGCTTCAACTCCCCCCCCCCCCGCTCTCTCGCCTCTCGCCTACACCCAAGCCCTCAATCAGTCAGCTGACTTGATTGATGGCCCTGCGTCCCCTGGAACTCCCTCAGTTCACCCCCACTCGTAAACGGCCCCTTCTTTTATCTCTTTTGTCAATTTCTCACCATTCTTACTTCTATCAGATTCCTCCAATTATCGTAAATTTTCCTCTGCTCCCGCGACTATCGATCGGAGCACCTTATCTGCCACTTGGCTCTATCCTCGATTTGGAGAGAATTATAGCGATGCTTCCTGCGGAGGCAGGGCGAAATAAGGTGGAGGATGGATTTTAAATCATTCGGAAAAATCTGAGGCAATGAATTTTTCGAACGATAGCATGCGGTTAATTTATCGACTGGAGGATAGGAGGAGGGCTTTTTGATGCGCGTGCGACCGAGTTGAAGGATTTGAAAAATGCGTGATTGGCACGTGCGAAACACCTTCTTATTTACTGGGCCGTTTTTATTTCTGCAATCCACGCGAGCATAAATGTGCGCCGTGATCACGACGATAAATTTGATCCTGCTTTAAGGAACACCTAACTATCAAGATGTCTGTAAGGTTATGGTATCAGAAAAGTAGATGAAGCGCCAATGCAAATATCTGATCATCCATTCGTATGTGTAGTTCCTTTCATCCAACGGAATAATAAAATGGAATCTAAAAAATTTGAATTGCTACCAAAGCATATTTTCGCTTCTTCAGGGGAATTAAATTAACTATAGTGTTGATGCAGTAGCGATAAATTCATGTTCCAAAAATTATTGGTATTAAAGTTATTGCCAATATTTTAAATGCCATCGATAATGTTGTTTTTTGTAGTTTAATGCAGTTAGTCTTCCATCAACAAAACATAATTACTTGTTGAGAAAATCATAATGCTCTATTTGCACTACGTTCATTTAAATATTTTAAGAGTATTTTTAACTTAGCCATATAAGTAAGGTTTTCAGTTATGTTACATTAACCAAAAAAGGAAAATGCATTTCCATGAGAAAAAAAATTAAATGCTATGCACACACACACACACACACACACATATATATATATATATATATATATATATATATATATATATATATATATATATATATCTTCGAAATGGAACGCTCTTCGGCGACGCACAAATATATGTATATGTGTAATACATACATACCTAAAGCTTTTGATAAAGCGTATTCCTCTAAGGAGTATTGAACAGAGGAAAGAAACTACAAATCTGAAATCAAATTATTTTCACCGAAAGAGAAAGTTTAGCTATTTGTTTCTGTTATGATTTCCAAAATCACTTAATCCCTTATATTGCCTGAATTAATTATATCAGTAAAAGACGCATCAATATTAATCTTTTGAAGTGTGTTTTTGTACATATTCGGATAAACCTCTAAACATGAAATAACTTCAGGATGATCAATTGTAAATGCATGAAGGTCCGAAAGAGAGAGTATAATTATTTTACACTTGAAAACAGTCGCGAAGATACAGAATACCTTCTTTATCTCAACATGTTTATCGTCCTCGTCTTTTTACATTGGAATACTTCGTTATAATCTCCATTCCTACCTCAAGCTCACCTTCTTTCCTCCTGCCCACTTTAATTGATACCCCTTGCCTCCTTGCTCAGTATATTTTAGCAGTTTCAGCTCCGGACGATGCTGGATTTTTAGCTTGATTTCTAAAAGCGTACTCTCCACGAAATTATCTAACATTTCTCTTTAAAGCTCATTCAGGAATAAATCTTTCAATGTGATATTTTCCAAAACAAACGCTCGTTTTCAGTAACGCCCTCTTATTTTTAATTTTGGCCGCCCCGTAGGAACTACTTACAACCTGAATACTAGAGTATAGTGAAAATAAGTAAATCTAGGAATTCTGTGTAGTTTATTTGTTTAAATATTCGTGTAACTTTTATGGACACCATTGTTGAAATCTAGAATTAACTTATCATATCATAAATCAGATCTCCTCTGATCCTCCTCTCCTTCTCACAAATATGAACATTTTAATATTCCTGATGGTTTAATATTGTATTTATTTTCTTTGATTCAACTAAATAGTTTTGCGCATTGCAGTTCATATTAAATGCTGAAATTTTATCAAAAAATTACCTAAAATAAATAAACCGTCATCATGCCCGTGATTAACTAGCGTTTAGCTAAAAAAGTATAGCAAAGAGTACAGTTTTTCCTCTGAAGAGTGATTGCTCTGGGTGAACTGAAACGTCTACTTCTATAGATATTTAATTCCTATGTAATATATGTTCCAGAAGGGAAAGATAAAATTCTCCCTGTGTCAATATATTTTAAAATTACTGCAGGACATAAAATTTAATGACTTTCAACATCAGGGTAATTCATCATCGAAGTGTAAACAGCCACGAGGCTATACGGCAGATGGTGTCAAGTCACCAGGCATTAAGATTATGCATAATTTAATTTTTGGGAAGCCCAATTGAGGTAAAGTTTCCTTATTTTATGATAACCAATTGCGTGAGAGAATAATCAGGAAATATAACATTGCCTTTTGTTTTACATGCATGATATATTTTAGCATACCATTAAGAGGTAATGAGGACTAAATGAGACAACCTAGTAGGTAA
Source organism: Hetaerina americana (assembly GCF_022747635.1). Lineage (NCBI taxonomy): Eukaryota > Metazoa > Arthropoda > Insecta > Odonata > Calopterygidae > Hetaerina > Hetaerina americana. Next base: position 45,865,393 of record NW_027286985.1, on the reverse strand, counting down.
TTTCTTTTCTTCGCTTAGCTCACTCAAACTCAGTTTATTTTGGCTTTTACTGGAATAGCTCCATTATGTGAGTAATATTGATTGGCTCATTCAATTCAATTCATTTTTTTATTTTCTATTTCTTTGCACCACATCATGACCCCAAATTTTCGCTCAGTAATATATACACAATTATTTGTACGAGTTAATGCTTCTTTCAACAAATTCTTATATAATTAGACAATTTTCGCCTAAGTGAAGTCTATCTCGAAGATATTACAAATTTGATTATTTATTTAATATTGATTGATGATTGAAAAACACAATCACAAACGCCCAAGTCCAAGGTGGAGGAGAACACTCCTGGGTGGGCTTGGCCCCCGTGGCCACTGGATCTGCAAGCGAAGACAAACCAAACTTATTTATAAACGGTCATAGTGAAAGATATGGGGAAAAATAAACAATTTCAGGAAGTAACAACTTCTTTTTATTCCCTGAAATATCCATAGAGTTATTGGAGTAAATCTACTTATTATTAACAGTTATCCACCGGTGAAGGTTTGCTTTTGGTGGACATAAGCTGGCCACTGATACAGTTAAAAGCTTCATCTAAATCTACTGTTAACAACATAACACCCTACAAAATGACAGACACTTTCTCTACGTCAAATACATTCTCTCTTGCCATTTTAACTATTACATGGCTATTTTTTCCCTTCTCACCATCTACTATGCTACTCCAAATTGTTCGCTCTATAGGAGCACTTAATATTCCCTTTCCACTCAATATGCCTTGCATCCACATTTCTTGCATTCTTTACATTTCTCTCGACCTTCTCTTTTCTCCTTGCAAACCCATAACCTGTCCACTGGTTTTCCATCCTATCCATGTATTTTTTTGCTCTTCTCCGTACAAGTACCTAAAAAGTCTCCAATTTATTCTTGCCCCCTAGCCTCGCTGACCATGTATGAACGGCAAAGTAAAAACACGCTCCATACAATGTTTTACAAGCTCACCATTTACTTATATTCTAGTAATTACCACAAATAGAAATATAAAAAAGTTTGAACTCTGAAAATAATTATAAATTCATAGGTCTGGTGAGAGAAATGTGGAAAACCATCTGTGCACGTAAAGTGGTAGTTCACGCACCCTGTAAATGGCGAAGATGCACAAAAGATATGAACAAATCTTGCGTAAGTAAAAGTTGCTGTTACTCACCTGAATGGAAAAAAGTGTAGCATTATTTGAAGGTATATCTTCACGCCCTTGATAACCTTTAGGATGAATTCAGCATCAAACTAAACATAACCTGAAGGTAGATGTCGTAATTCTCTCGACATTCATTCATAGGTTGAAGAGGCAAATGAAGAATGAAAGTTACTCATAAATGTTGAAATTCCGGCAAAATTTGGCAAAACATTTTTCGGAACCTCTCATGTTTATTTTTGCCTAGCAAAAATAGACACGAGAAGATCTGTTTCTCACTTGACCTGATACAACTTTTTTGTAAGTATTTAAGCTCGATTTAGGAGGCAGTCTATCATAGCGTGACAACTAGGCTCGAATTATTATTATTATTATTATTATTAAAAATACACATGTGCTAATAGACATTGTCAGGTGGCACACAAGTCCCAAATAATTGCAAAAGATAGTACATAAAACCAGACTTAAAAACACAAATCTCTTTGACAAAACAATTGAATCCCCATCCCATTTACAGCCATTAATCAGCAAGAAAAAAAAAAGATAAAATAAAAATAAAATTAAGCTATTACATATAATACATTACACCACACATCAATCGACTTATTACATATATGCCTTACATCTATTCTTAAAAGTATACACTCTGTTAGGAAAGGGCTCGAATATTTTTGCAGGTAAGGTGTTCCACTCAACAATTGTTCTGTTTAGAAAAGAAATTTTTTTTTTATTTGTTCTCTGTACCCGGCATTTTACCTTAAATTTGTGATCATTTCTGCCTATAAAATTTGGGTTCCCCGCCTCTTTCCTAAGATCTGCCCAACCTTTCTCCCCCTTCAGAATTCGGAACATTCCACAAAGTCTGCTTACTTTCCTTCTAGTTTCTAGAGGTTCCCAGCCCAGCGTTTCTAGCATTTCAGCCACACTCTCCATCCTCCTATGCTTCCCCAGAACATATCGGGCAGCCTTTCTTTGCACCTTTTCCAGTTTTTTAATATGACCTTCTTCATGAGGGTCCCATACAAGAGAAGCGTACTCTAAAATCGGTCTTATTAGGGTCTGATAAGCCTTCTCCTTGGTTGCTCTAACGCTCCCTTTGAGGTTTCTCATTACCCAATGAAGAGTTTTGAAAGCTTTCTTATAGATGTACTCCACATTTAGCCCCCACCCTAAGTCCTTAGTTAAATATACACCTAAGTATTTGACAGTATCACTTCTAGGAATGACATTTTCTGAGAATTTATATTCCCTATTGTTTCCATTTACCTTATTGCTAAAAGTGATGGATTTGCATTTGCTAACATTAATATCCATCCCATTATTTGTCACCCAATCTGCCATTTTATTATTGTCCCTCTGAAGTTTGTCACGGTCTCTGTCATTTTCGACTTTCCTGTAGATAATACAGTCGTCTGCAAAAAGTCTAATCTGAGAATTAATATTTATTGGGAGATCATTTATATATATTAAAAACAAGAGCGGGCCAAGTACGCTTCCTTGTGGGACTCCCGATGTTACCCTTGCTTTTTCAGAATACACTTCTCCTAACTTGACCCTTTGTGTTCGACCTTCCATGAAATTTCTGACCCAAGAGATTACTCTTCCATCTGTGTGTAGTGGCAATTGGCCCATGTTAAGCATTAAGCGATCGTGGTCAACTTTGTCAAAGGCTTTTGACAGGTCGACTATTATAGCATCCACCTCTATTCCCGCATCCATAGAGTCGAACATTTCTTGGCAGAACCCTAATAGCTGAGTTTCGCAAGAGTGCCCTTTTCTAAAACCGTATTGGCGACTATACAACCAATTCTCACTCTCCCACAAGTCCCAGAGATAATCAGCCATTATCTTTTCTAATAGCTTGCATACAACTGATGTCAAGCTTACCGGTCTATAATTATCAACTAGTGCCTTATCTCCTCCTTTGAAAATTGGCGTAACATATGCCTCCTTCCAAGCATTTGGCAGGGCATTATTGTTTAACGTAACATTGAATAAATGATTTATATAATTTGAAACTACACTACCGCCCAATTTAAGCAAGTCAATTGAGATACCATCTGGCCCTTTTGATTTATTTGCCCTCATTTTCATAATTTTTTTATAAATTTCTGCGCTCGTCGTTTTAATACTTTTGGTATTTAATATTTTTTCGCCTCCTTGTTGACTCAGAGATGAATCTACAGGATCCTTTTTATTTACCATAACCTTAAATACACTTGCATACCAATTATTAAACGTATTAGCCTTTTCCTTATCATCAAGGATTAGTGTCCCATCCTCTTTTTTTAAAGCTGTTATGTTTTCCCTGTTGTCTTTCCTCCTCCGGAGGTACTTGTAAAATTTATTTCCATTATCTATCCCGATTATTTTCTGTAGAAAACTATCTTTGGCTATTTTCTTTTCTCTATTCAATTCACGAACTAAATTTTTGTAAATTATGAGCCATTCCGAGCTCTCGTTCCGTTTTTTGTGAATCACTCTCAGTTTTTTCTTCAAGGATCTAATTTTGCGGTTGTAGAACTCTGGATCAGTATTTTCTTTAAGAATTTTTTTCGGGACAAATTTATTTAATCCCTCCTCCATTATCCCCTTAAATGTTTTCCAGATTTCTTCTACATTCTGCCCACCACTTACCCATTGCGAATACTTTTCCCTTAAAAAGGTCTGGAACCCTTCCCTATCACCACGTTTATATTGCCAAACTATCTTTTTGTTTACAAGCCCCTTATACTGAGCCCTCTCCCAGTTTAGATACATACGCACAGCTGAATTAGGTAGACCCTAAGCCTGTAAACCTTAATTTATCCCGAGCTGAAAACGGTTTATATCGCTTTGAGCGACAGACCATCAATCTTTTTGGCGACTTAATCAACAAATCGTCTAAGGAGGCATTAGACAAAGGAAACCGAGAATATCATAGGAGAGGTGAATCATCGGATTGGATAGGAACCCGGCAGTATTAGTCGGCATCGGAGAGTGAAAGATGGAAACATTGTACCCATCTAAATGTTAAGACCCAACTGTCGGATCGCTCACATTCTCATAGATGGTGTAGATTCTTATCCAGCGTGGTGGAGATGTAAGCGAAGAAGATCTAAGCCTCAGAGAGAGAGAGAGAGAGAGAGGACAGCTACATGGAGGCTCCCATAAGCAGTGTTCGCTACGCGGGACGCAAGGAATGTTGGAAAAGACAGGAGGAATGGAAAAGAGATAACGACTGAGGTGGAGTTAGACAGGTTGAAAGAGAAAGCCCTTTTAGAGGAGGAATTGATTTAGAGAAAGGCTAGTGACCTGAAAGGAGGAAATACAAGTAATAATCTGAAAAAAATCACATTTGGAGCATTGGAGTTTGAAATTAATGAGATAGAATTTACTTAGCCTTCATGTAGCCTGGTTTATTTACTTCACAGTGAAAAATGTATTCTTATGCTGTTTTTAATTCTCTCCTTAGTGAGCGGAATCTTTAATTTACATGGGCATAAGGAAATATTTTAATTCTGCTTCAAATGAATATAAAAAATAAGAATGCCTCTAAACAAAGTGATTACTTAAAAATATTCATTAATAATAATTTTACGTATTTTTTTGGTGGAAGAGCATTACATATAGTTATGATGTATACTACATTTGACAACCATTACCCATTATTAAGGAGTTCTGAAATACGTCATCAGAATAATAATTCTTTTGTTCTACATTATTGTCTTTTCTACTTTCTACTTCTCACATTCACTGACGCCGTACCATATTCCGTTTACTACCAGATTACGTCTCTCTGAGTCACTTTTCTGCAAAATTAAAATAAAATAATCTACTCTAAATTTGCTATCTCTTGGAATTGATACACATACTATATTTTGGACACAATAATATATCTGACTTCAGCGGTTACTTGAGACCAATGCAAAAAGCTGTTTTCTGAAAAACTTTGTTTTATCATAAAATGATCACATATTTATTTTATAAATGCACTAATTTCTTTCCTCATTATGTAACATATCATAGTGCAAGTAACTTTAATTTTTAGATCACGGTAAAATGCAAGGTATTGAGGAGATAATTGTAATTCTGAAGGGAAAATCAAAAAAGTTAATTATAGGGAGGCAGGATATTTATAGAATATTTGTTAACGGTAGATTAGTGTGGCCAATTTCTTAAGTTACATTCGTTTATTGCGCATCATGTAACAAACAAATCGTCTACACCAAAATCTACGCAACATCCCGAAAAATGCCAGCAGATCACCGGTCATATATCGAGAATTATTATTTTATACATACTATTTTGTGCATGTGAGCTCATTTAAAAAACTGTTGTGCCCACGTTTATCATGCAATAATGTTTGCGCTGACCTATTAATTTAATCCTTTTATTAAAATTAATTTGATTTTTTTGGCACGTGGGTTAGATTTTCTTACGAGTGGTGGAAAAAAAGGCTTAGAGCTAATTATCAGAAAATGTACATCTCTTAAGTTTTGAAACAAAATGAGAGATAAAAAAAAAGACAAATTATAAAATGAAAGGAATCGAGGTAAGCATTTCAGAGTAGGAAAAATATCTGTGAGTTACACTAACAGCAACTCTTCTTGGGAGTCACGTTAGAAGATTGCGTGGGTTACTGTTAAAGAAGCTAGGTTAACTGAAACGGGTTAGAGGTTAGAGACAGAACGTCACCGATACTGACAGATTCAAGCACTCGTTCGGCCCTCGGAGGGTACGCAAACATGCTAAATCATACCCAAGAAACCGAAAATACGCATTCACCTAACTTGATGCACTTGATGAATTGGTTGTGCCCAAAAATTATCCATTGAGTGATGTATGTAGGCATTTATATGCGCGAGAGTTCATGAACTAATATCTATATATTCAAGTATGTGCATGGACTAATATTTCTGCGTGTATGCCTGGTGCCCTAACCCACCGCGACAAACGCCACACCGTAGACTTGCAGGGTGTAGATATAAATGTATTTAGAGATGTGTCCATGTATTCTAAGCACTACCGTCTGCGTTTCCTCGTGTTCACAGCGGACTCCCGAGGGATTATGGGACACAACGATGTGTATCTAGAACCGGACTTAGGGCCAAAACAAAGCTCTCCCACTCCCACAGATTTGTGTGTTTGTGTACTTGAGCAGGTGTTCCTGTATACGAACAAATATATGTTCTAATTCATCTATGATCTGAGGTCATTCATCCATGGCTGGTTCCCTAACACCCCCGACTCACACTAGGGGTGGCTTGAGGTGTATTGTGCCTATAGATATTGATGAAGTGTAAGGTATAGGAAAAATTGTCAAATAATTTTTGTCAAACTTTGGTCTATTCGAGACCAAAACATTTGGGAATACGAATGAAAATTAGACAATGACAACTTTGAAAGCATAAAATATGATAATAATCACCAATTTACCTCATGATTCGTGACCTAAGGCCCCTTTCCATAAACCCTGCTGGTGGCTCGCAGAGTGGTCTCCCTACCCTCCGTAACCTGATAGACTCATAAGACATCCATGTACGCAGCCCCTAATGAGTGATCTAACCCATATTTATTTTTATTCAAATATTAAGTCATATGAGTTTTCAATAATAAAATGATTGAGTGTAAAAATTTGAATAATAGATAGATTTTCTAATATACTAAACTGTCCTAAGTTCTAAGAAAATTTTTAAACTCTGATTTCACTTAGCGCTATCATTGAGTTCCAATTAGAAATTTAAATAATTAACGATGGAAGGAGAAGGAAACTCATAATTTGAAGGTATCATGTAAGGGTAAAAATGAGCTTGATAGTTCCTTCAAACGAGATTTTAGGCACTTCAAAAAATGCTTAGAAAAAAAAACATTTGATCGAGCGGTTAAATTGTAGAAAAACTTATTCGGCCGATTGAAAATGTAGTGAGCTTAAAAATTATGCCCCATATAAACGGATAATTCTTTTACGATGAAAATTTTTCATTAAAAAATTATTATAATGCGAAGATCTATATTTTGAATTTTGTCAAAGTAGAATACTTGAGTGGGAAATAATGTTGATTCAAATGCGTTATCATTCCAGTATTCACACAGAATAAACGTTGGGAAAACGCTTTTATAAGAAACAGTTTATTGCTTGCTCTTAATGCATATTCCATTTATTATATTTCTAATGAAGCACAGGCACACGTGTGAATTCAGCGTAAAAATAATAAATTGCGACTCAGACAAATGCATGTATTTTTTCTTATTTTGTGCCTGCTGCAAAGTGTCATTGGCTATTACAACTTGAAAATAAGGACGCGTAACCAGAATAAAGGCGTCAGCGAGTCAATGGTTAGTCCACTCCTTTCATTATTTCCCAACTCCTCGCCATCCACCGGCATACAAGGTTTAATTCCGGTTTTCTAAAGAGCTTCTATTCCCTGGTTCCCTTAACTTCCCACCGCTGTATATATTGCGAAATATTCCTCACATTTGAGATCCTCTCCCCCTCTTACGACCCACACATCTTTGATTCTCATTCACCCACTCCCCCCTTCCCCTCCTCAAGACATATCACAATGGCGAATTGACGACTCCCCGAGAAGCAGATGTCCGAGATGCCCTCAACCTCCTACTGCCGCCACTCCCACCCTTTCTTACGTCTCCCCGAAAAATCTCGCTGTTTTTTTTCGGAGAACTTGTATGTGCGTGCGTGTTCTTGCGCGTTTGCTAGAATAGGAGAGGGAGGGAGGAAAAGAGAGAGAGGTCACCATTGAAGCTGCTTACCATGCGAGTTTCGAGTCCATGGTGTATCCCACGGCTCCCACGACCACGACGATGAAGGGGAGGCATTTAGTAGGCGGGTTGTAAGTCGTAGAAGCAGTAGTAGGGGGAGGAGGAGGTGGCGGTGGTGTATCAAAGCCTTTCGCAGCCGGCCTCTCAATCCCTAACGACGCTCCCCACACTTCCTCCCTCCTTCCTTTACCCACGATTCTTATCCATCCTCGCTTCGCATCCCCCTGCTCCCATCTCCTCCGCAGTCCCCCTGCAGGGGGTAAAACCACACCCTCCGACCCCACCGCCCCCTCCATCTCCTCCCACCGTCCCCCCACTTAGCTCGGAGACACGGTCAAATTTGAGTATCGCAGGGCGATGAAAGTTGAAAAGGTGTAGCTCAAAGTTCGATTTTTCTACTTCGTCATATGAATAGTAGACTCCTTTACGATGGCAGTTTTACGAAACGCTATATGCACCCTCTTCAATTATAGTATTGTCTCTTTTGAACGATATTTTGGTTTTTCTCTGCATGTTGACAAATTTTATGTGCTGGTGTAATGGTGTAGCCAAGAGTGGTACCGTTTGTAGTTAGACTATTTAATGAGGAAAATAGCGCTGCAAAGGAGAATAATGTAGAATCAACAGGTTGCTGTAATTTAGTATTACTAATAGTGGGAGTAGATAGGAGTCGTATGAAAGTACGTGTATTAAAGGAAGGACCCTTGATGAAGACAGTTGTAGAATGATAATGGGAAAGAAAACGTGAAGGATGAAATGTTTGCAAAAAAATTAGTCAAGTAGAAAGAGAAGTTTTGGGAAGATATGAAGAGTTTAGTCTAATGGTGATTTTAATTTAGAGCTGATAAAAACAAATCTCAAGGTTGATGTATTCTGATGGTTTAAGATAAAGACGTTTCTGATGCCAGCAGGAATTTGTGATACCGTCAAGGGAATTGAACTCAAAGTAGTAGCTAGCCATCTGAATCGCTTAGATATTTTTTGCAGCATTCAAGTTGCATCTTGCCGTGATCATGTTGAAATGAGATGCATAAAGATGCATCTCATTTCAACATGATCACGGCCTCCAAGAGCAACTCTATCTCGCAATAACCTGGAATACATGGCGTCAGGGTACGTCAGAACCTTACTTCCCGCCAAAAACTCCTTCGCCTTCCCTTTTCACCCACCACCACTTTCTGCCCGAATCCCTGCGGTGTAGAAAGGTGGGGGGGTGGACAAAAACCACCCCCTTGCCCTTCACTCCCTTCCTCCGGGTCCCACGGCCTCGTCACCAAGTCAAAAATCTCTCCCCAGTTCCCTTCGCATCCCCCACATCCCCATTCGGTTCGCCCCCAGCAGAGAAGCCGCCTCCCTCTTGGTCTTCGCCGCAGCCGCAGGAGAGGAGGAGGCCAGGTGGTCTTCCCACCGCAGGGGGTTGGAGTGGGTAAGGAGACGACTTGGAGGATTCGATCCCCCTCTCTCTCCCTCTCTCCTCCTCCCATCAATCCTCCTTGGAACCATCAGCTCTTACTCCTGCTCCCGCTCCCTGGTTTTGGTGCGTCCTTTCCGCACGACCCCATGCCTCCTCCTACTCCGCCTCCTCCTCCTACTCCATCCTCCTTCCTTCACTCCCTCCCCCTTTTTATAGGAGTCCTTTCTCGCCCCAGCAAACACGCATCCTAAAACACCCTTTTCTATACTTGCAACGGATCATGTACTCCCTTCAGGGTTGCTCGAATGCTTTTTCTTCTCGAATTCCCTCCTCTCTTCCCTGTTACGCCACCCCTCTCTTCTCCCCCAACCCCTTTCCTTACTCGCGTCGTAATGCCTAAAAGCTATTGTTGACCGTAGTTGAGTAATACCGCGCACTCTTCTCAGAAGTCCACTGTCTCCCTCCCTTTCCCCCTTCCCTAAACTCCGTTGGTCTAAGCGTCCCATTCCTGTTTCTCATCGCTCGGACAAACGCTCGTGGGGTTTATAAGCATCCTAAGCTACACTTTGGTTAAAGGATGGATGGGAGGGTTTTATTATTTTCTCCTCACCTTCAGTTCTCCCTCTTCCTTCCGCCTTTACTGTCTCACTATCTTTACTCCTTCTTTAATCAAAAGTTTCTCCCTCCAGGAATCCTCATATCGCCGATATACAAGAGGTTGTCCACATGTTATCCCTCTTTCTCCATGTTCAGGCTCTCAGTTAATGGAGTTCCTAGTACTTTTAACATTTCCTACCTTTGCATCCTAGTCCATCTCTTAACTGAATTTTCATTTTATTCTAATTTTTACATGTCTATAAACAATTACTCTTCCTCAATAACTGATCGAACCCCTTTGGGAATATTTGTATTTGGGAATTCCGATGGTCACTACGTATAACCAGCTGCAGGTCCCTGTTGTTAACATTTGAAGGCGACCTTCCTCGGAGGACAGAGATACGACAGAAATAGTCAAGCATGATGTCATATTGGGAAGGTTGACCTGACGTCTCATATTGTGAGTAACCAAGAGAGTACATTGGTCTCATTTGGCTACTTCGTGATATAAATAATAAACATAAAAACATACTTATTCATACATTAAGGGCTGGTGACCTTCCAACTCTCAACATACGCTCGGTGTCTAGCAGGGTATTATAGCTGTTATCCACCTTACTCCTGACAACATATGCTAATAATGCTGAGATCTCTAAAATGAAACTAAAAGACTGGCAGAGCCTGCTGTTTATGTCTTGCCAAATGACCGAATCATCGGGGAGTTATCTGAATTTGCTTAGGCACATTTTCCAGATGTTGATTAATTGAAACGAAAATTCATCACGTACTTTTTCAGAAAATTTTTCTCTGACCCGGCTAATGACACCTAGCGTCTTAAAGGTTGAACCGTGAATTCTTCTGATTTGTTCTCCTACTGTGTGACTACTGAAATCTATTGTACTTATTGGATTAGGGACTCAATAATGTATATTTTATGCCCTTATCTACAATATTCCCAGGATACATACATCCAAGAGCAAAATAACATAAACTCAAGCATAAAAAATAATTATCTAATAAACATGATAGAATTATCTAGAAATGAAAACTATACTTTCTTCAGAGGACTGAAATATCTCGTCCCAGAAGACACAGCTGTGAAAATAGTACCTAATTATTGAATTATGATAGTAAGAAAAAGCTTTCACAAGTAGAAATAATGATTTTAAAGTGATTCGTAGAATTGTTCCTCGTTGTTTTATTAATCTCAAGCTCCTCAAAACATTTATATTGCCGCAGTCAAGCATATTTAACGGGAAGACTACTTTTTAGAATTGATGATGGCTCTCATTTAAAGGTCTCTTTCTTCTAATTTTACGATTACCAATTTGCCAAAAGAGCAATAACCTCGAATCCCGGTCAAGGTGAGTGATTTTTAACCTCGGAAAAATTCTGCTATCTACTACGATTTAATTTTGGCATGTACGTCTTTATCCTATTTCTCAACGTAATAATAATTAGTTAATTATCAACGAATTTTCAATAAAACACTGTACGAAAACCAAAAACGTGTGTTTGAAAAGATAGGGTGGAGATCGCATAGAAGGACTAAGCCCAACGACGTGTAAAACTCGCACCTTAGGAAAGGGGGTGCCTGCTCCTTTCCATGTGACGCATGTGGTTTTCCAATAATTTGTTTTTCGAAAAATTACCGAAGAAATATTCACAGAAGGATTGGTCATAAAATAAAGTAATATCTGGTAGAGTAGCGCTCGAGCGTTCTTAAATCATATCATGTTAATCCTATAAATGGCCATCAAGAGTTTTAGTTTAGGATTGAATATCTCCGCTATTACTTTTATCAAGAATAAAAGTCATTGCTTATTCAAATTAAATGATTTGATGAAGCTTTTAAATGTAAGTATGATATTACTCAAAGGAATAGTAACAATATTATACTATTTATTTGGACATTTGAGATGTAAATAATTAATAATTCACGAATAATCGAGAGATTTTTCATTATGATTCGGATTTTTGATTATATATATTTTTAATCTTTTTGATCATTGAATGTTGCTATTAAGATGAACGGCTAGTTTCTTCTCACTATTGAAGTTTGGGCCAAAATGTCTTAGCATAGCAGATAGAATCTACAGTAGGAGAGCATAAAATTGTAAAGAAAGCATTAAAAAAATTGATATTTGAACTGTAATACTGGTATGTCATTTCATGGAGCAGCCATATCTTCTTTAATGCATGCAAAAACCCTATTCGTAAGGGATAAAATACGAAAAGCTGCACATTGTATTTTTCTCTGCTATATTCCAACTCATACTTTAGTTGGAATGTAGCAACTCTTATTGATTTGTTATGCAACTATGATTTCATTACCTTTAAATGACACTTCGAGGTACTAATATAGTGTTATAAAAAAAAGGCGAGGGTAATATTTTTCTTGTAAACACTGAAAATTTCCCCGGTACCCACACTGGCTCCCCACTACAAACTAAACCGTTATAACGGCAAAAGCAAGGGAAAAGGGCGCGTAACGAACCAGTAATGTGGGATGAGGAACCTGCGTAAATCACTTCTGCGGAAAACCCTTTTCAGCGATTCCCCTTTTTTCGCGCACTTCCAGAATCTTTCCCTCTCCCTCCCTTGAGGGACAGAATCCACCCTTTTTTTCTTTGCGTTGACGTGCAATCCTCCTTTTTGGCACCCTTTGACGGCAGATTTACTCAAACCGTCGGAAACTCCTCCCTGCCTTTCCGCAAACCCAAACGTCGCCGCTGCGTCCTCCCAACGCGACGGCCGGCAGTCAGGCAGGCAGGAGGGCGTCTCCTATCCCGTTCGCCCCACTCGTAAAACTTCTCATTCAATCCGTCCCCTTAAAACTCGAACCCCTAGCAGGAGAATCCTCCCACCCCACCTCTCCATCTCTCATTTTGGCGGGAAAGTGAGGCTGAGCGAGGGAAGGATGGGGAGGAAAGAGTCCCTCCCTCCGAAAGGAAGCGCGGCAACAGGTAGGGCGGTGTTTTGGTTAGGTATGGGTAGCGGGAACGGCGAGGGAAACGGGACCGGATGAGAAGAATGTGAGATCACCGAGGGGACTATACGAGAGGAGCAGCTATGCGTAGGGGATTCTACACCGGGGATCCTCTTGCAGAAAAACCCGATCAGCTGTGTTTTGGGTGGGTCGTGGGACCCGTTTGTCCCTCCATATCCTTTGCTCCTCCTCCTCCACCTCCTCCTCCACCTCCTCCGCACCTCACCGTGCGTGTGTGCTCCCCTCCCACGGAAGTCCCTCCACGGCTCGCTCGCTGAGATCCCATCCTCCCGGGTCGGGTGAAAAGGGAGAATGGAATGAGGAGGAGGGATAAGAGTGACGAAATAGGGGCTGTGGAAGGAACTGGAGGATGGGGATGTATTTTTTTTTTAACTTCTTCCCCTTCTCTCTGCCGCTCAAAGGGATCGGATGAAGGTGAAAGCGAAGGTGGAGGGGGAGGCGAGGGCAGAGGGAAGGATTTTTCTCTTTCGCTTTCGGACGTGGGTTTTTAAAACTCGCTTGTTTCTTAACCCCACTCGTACCTCCGTCTCTCTGCCTCTACTAGAGTCCTACCCCGTTTGCATTCGCAGCTCACGCTCCCCGCCATCGCTTGCCTTAAGCGTGATCCGGGACGTAGGAGGGAGGCTCTTATTTACATTCCCCTCGTTTTCATACAGCCACCGTTACTCCAATCCTCCGCAGTTGTACACACATCCCTTCCACTTTACTGCTTCTCCCTCGGCTAAACCGCTTGTGCCATTTTAAATCTGCTTTGATCGCCGCTTCTGTCGTCTTCTTTTTTTCAACCAGTGATTATTTCAGTCGTTTACATTACTAATTACAATATTTTCTCATGATTATTATTAGCAATAGATGATTTTCAAAATGTTGAAATTACATCTTCGTCTAATTTTTGGCGGGTTCGCTAATCTTACACGGCTGGATTAGGTACTGATATTTCTTCAAGTTACAAGACCACAATAAGACTTCCTGGCTGTACTCGTAATATTTAGGCGTTTGAAAATGTGAATGTTGTGAAAGAAAGATGGAATGATCTATTTTTAGCTTTCGCATTTTAATTAAAATTTTTTTGTGTTCCAAACGTCGATACCCATGAAGATGTCTGGCTTTGTAATTTCAACAGCTCTATACATGTTCGTTTTTTTGGAAATGGGAGTGAAATGGCATGCATTACGGATACTGTTACTATTTTCTTCCCCAAAGCTGTATAAGTACTTGATTGGTCTTAAGAAATTTTCTTTATTACTTATTTTCCCAGATGAAAAATCAATGCTCTCCAAGTATTAGCTACGCTAAAACTTCGTCTTATGTTCGTGAATACCACGAACTTCATTCTGTGTTGCATTGTGCGTAAAATGAACTCCCGTAACGATGACAAAGACAGGCTGCTGGTCAATAAAATCCACACCAATATCCCGACGAATATTTTCCTCTGTATAACTACTCACATTCTTCTATTGTTCTATATAACCCTTCCCTACGGCTCAAAAATCTTGCTATCACGGGCGGTACTAAAAATGCTAAAATTTAGTGGGACCCTTAACAGTCCGCATACTTTTGATAAGTCTAATTCAGTCTAAGTGCTTTTCAAGAGTTAAAATTTTAAAAAATTAATTGGAAAGGAAGTGGTTCTGATCTAACATTTGAAAGTGATTAAAAATGATAAAATATCCCTAACAAAATCATTAATTAAACATTAAATCATGTTTGGTGTGAACGTCAGTAATTGTTGAACAATGCGAATGTTGACGGACACTTCCAGGAGATAGTAGTCCATTCTAACAGGACACAAACATACTGTAGTTTATACAGAAAGATTGAATGAGAGAGGGAGCGTTCTTACTCATCCTCTACGTGAGCTCCATTGGGTCCCTACCGGTTGCTCACGTATCCCTCATATTGTGACGCCGCTCTTCTGTAGCCGGACGCAATACTGCCCATTATACACCGACGCAAAATCCATGCCTGTTCACTTACCCCCCAACGCTACGCGGAAAACCTCTCCTCCTCTTTGCTTTCCGTTCGACCGACATTGGCCATTGCGCTAAGGGAAAAAAGAGAATGTAAAAAGGGAGGGAAGGAAGAGAAAGGGGTGAGGAAAGGGGAGGAGGGTTTCATAACGTGTAGGTGTCTTCTAGTGGTCTTGTGTGTTGCGAAGGGGACGGGGTCCAGCCTTCGGTTTGAACGGGGGAGAATATGCATAAAGCGGCTTATTAACGATTTCTACGACACGCTTGGAGGAGTTAGCGCATTAGCATTGTACAGCCAGTCCTAGCGAGTGGTGAAGGGAATCTAGTGGTGGTGCAAGGGCTGGAATAAGAGTGTTGTGGATTGGAAGGAGGGTGGGATCGCTTTCGAGGAGGGAGAAAAATGACTGACAATGGGCTCTCGAGGAAAAACAGGAATGATGAAAAGAGGCGTATGGTAAATCGATTTGGCACAGGGAAGCGGGTATCTCCAACATCTAACCACAGCTTATAATGCGCGTAGTACTAATAAAGGTATACCAAACTTAATAAATAGGTAAACAGTAATCAGGGAAATATTTGAACAAATGGAAATAAACAATTTAAACGATTATAGTTTCATCAAAAATCAGTGGCTCTGTTTTCCCAAATAGTACAGAAAAAGTGTTTGCGTAGTCAACGTAATTTTGCCATTTTATAAAAGTAACCTGAGTGCGATAATTTTGTTAAGAGCTCTACTCCAAATTTTTAAACCAACTGTCAGGTTAATTGCGGTGGATATGTATCAAACAACAAAATCTTGTAATTTTACAAGCTTACAAACTAAATATAGAATGTGAAGCCGTGAATTCTAATTTATATTATTAACATGCTATTACTAATACAGTATTACTTTAAAACTATCATAAAGCTTTCAAAAAAGATTTTCTATATTTATCCTCACGGATGAATGCCTCATATATACCAAAAATAAAGTTATTTATTTCATCAATTATTGTCGGTGAAAAGCATTCGCATGCTATTAAATAAATGATGGATAGTTTTCGAGGCTCCATTTAGTCTCAATTTGAATAAAGTAGCCGGAATGCCAATAATGCATCCATAAGACGTGCCATACTAACTGGGTTACTGTATACTGTATATAATTCCAAGAAACTGCGGGAGATGCCGCGACAATAACTGTTGACGAGGTCATCCGCTAATAAGCATTACAATGCAAAAATTTCAGAGTGAAAAAATTATTCGCCTTGACCAGGATTCGAAACCGGTCAAGGTGAATTAATTTTTACACCCTGAATGTATTGCATTGTAATACTGTATTTAATCACTACCTTTTCGGTCTGTGAATACCATCTTTTTCTTTCTTCTTCTGCCACTTAATTCATGTTGCAGTTCGATTGAATTTCGAGGAAGTATTTTAATTCTTCATACTAAGGAAAGCGATTCTATTGCGCATACAAAGAACTATTCCATATCTACTGAATCGTTGACAAAATATTCTACTTCTCAACACCTCATACGAAATTGGTATTTCATACAGTAATCATAACCTACGATATATTTCCTGATTTCAATATAGATTCCAAAAAAGTAAAGGTTGAACATCGGGGTATGCCCTATGATTTATCAATGTCTTTAGATTTTTGCTCGATTTTATGACCATCACGTAAATCCGAAGAAACTCAATGTCTTTCAGGAACCAGTTTATGTTCACGCTCTCAATGTAGAGATCTCACCCCATTTCAAAAGAATACTATCTCTTACTTATACATATATATTTTTTAAAGATATTAATTATATTCTGGCTTCCATCCATGTTCCATTTCACGGATATTTTGTCTTTTCCCCAAGTAGTAAACCCCCTTCAGCAACCGGTGAGCAGCAACGCCTTGAGGGCTGGCTTGTATATCGTTTATAATGTTGACGGGAGACCTGGAAGAAGTGATGGGGGAGGGGAATGGAGTGGGACGAGAAAACCATTTATTGCCAAACGCATGAAGATGGGAATAGCGTGCTTGAAAAACGAGGAGTGTGGGGAGGGCTGCTATTGGAGGCGCAGCAGTAAAATGAGAAGGAAAAATGGTGAAGGGGAGTTAGGCGGCGGGGTGGAGGGCTAGAGAGCTCTCGCAACTCCCATCGGGAACTCCTCTCCCCATTATCCTCCATCCCCTTCTCACCGTCCCTCTCACACATTCTCACCCTCTTCCCCTTTCGCCCCACCTACCCTTCCGAGGGCAAGCCGCGCACGGACCCGGAATCGTGGGAATGTGGCTCTGCGGGGGGCAGCAATAAGCCGTCCCGTATGGTCTTTGGGGGAGGGGGGAGAGGGAGGGAGTGGGGTTGAGTCCCTCCCCGGAAGGGTGGCGAGGGAGAGAAGAGGGGGAGAGGCACTCTTAGGAGGGCGAAGGTGCGCGCAACAGGGGGGGGGGGGGGAAGAGTGGGCGGGGGGGAGGCGGCGGTGGCGGCGTGAAAGGGTTTTTGAGAAGCGAGACAGGGGACAATGCGTCCCGATGGCGTCGGTATGACGCAAGAGCGAAAGGGGGGGTGCGCGTGGAAGGGGGCGTTTGCGGAGGGGATGGTGGAGTGGTCGTGGGAAGAGAAGAGGACCGGTAGATGGGGTGGGAGGAAGTGATGGTGGGCCGCTAGGGAGAGTACCTTCCGAAATACCACCGTAGGAGAGGGAGAAGGACTGCGAGGGGCTTTAAGTGACCCTCCCACTCTCACTCGGCAAGCATTCAAGTCTCCCTGCTTCGCCGGAGACCAGCACGCCCAACTTTTCCCCCTAAACAATGCTATCTGCGCGGAAGGAGTTTGCCCAGCACGGCTGCTGACGAAAAAACCAAGCCAAGCCAAAAACCAAGAGTTTCCGATAGCTTATGATGTGTGCGTGTGTTTATTTCTTATTCAACATTTCGGGGATGTGGATGAATGTGTGACATATATTCATATGAAAGCGGGGGCGTGCGCACTGTTCGATTCAAGCACCTTTTTTTTTCTTGTAGAGTAACACCAGTGCCACTTCTGAATCAACTTCCTTCCTGTTCTTCACCTCCATTATTTGGGACTTCGTAAATCCTTTCACGCGCAACTCCCACGCCTACTTCCTGTCCCCTTGGAAACTGTTGTTGCATGTCACACGGGACAGTGACCTCGGGGGTAGATACCCTTCGGTTGGAGACACTAGACACGCCCAATTATATTGTGAATCGCACATGGAATCCAAGGATGGAGTTTAGAAAGATGCATTTCTCTGAGCTCAGGATTTTTACCGTTATTATAATATTTATTTATTTAACATTACAGCCAAAAAAGCCACAAAGGCTTTTACATTGGCTGACAGGTAATGTATATAATATACATCAAGAAAAAGAAAGGGTAGGAGCAATATACAGTGATGAAAAAGTAAGAAAATAAATGTCAAGAACGGCTATAAGATAGCATGAGAACACGTACAATCAGGGATGGCAGAATTACTATTTTGCGTTTAAGGAAGGAGGTGAAAGCGTGGAGTGAGGACGATAGGTCAAGGGAAGGATACTGAATGGCGAGGGAGTTAAATTTAGTGGGGAGTCGATGAAATAGGGAACGTTGAGAGACCGAGAGCTAGAAATTTGGAATCTGACTCAGACTAACGTTACGTGGTGGTCGAGGGGGAACGCGAATAGAGAATAAAGGAAGATGTTTGTCGGTACGAAGAGTTCTGTTGAAGATGCTATGTAAGAATTTCATATCACATAGCTATTGACGGCGGTAGAAATGGTAAATACCAAGGGATGATAGATAGATAGATAGAGGTCTTTATTTGGGCGAAATTGAGACCATATGGTCCCTTCTTCCATTTAACCCATATGATGGGATGACCCAGGGATGAGAGGGTGAAGTCCCGGATTGTATTTTTGAGGGAAGGGATGCGATAACGTGAAATGGCAATGAAGAAGTAAGGAGGTATATTGAGTAACTCTGAAGTAGTTGGGGAAGCGTTCGACCAAATCAGTGAACAGTATTCTAAAATTGGGAGGACACAACCAAAAAACACCGTCCTAGGGCAAGAGGATGACGAACATTAGTGTGGCGACGAACTAGATCAACTATTGCTATCGCTTTCCCGACAATCTTTTGAATTTACTTGCGAAAGGTGAGCTTCGCATCAAAAATTACACCTTAGTCGCAGTTAAGAATAATATTACCTCTTTAATATTATTATAATTACCTCTTATATATTATAATATAATTTCCTCTTGCCGTATCTAGGCATTAAAATTTCCCGTTGCTATTATTTTTTGATTTCAGCTTAAGGAAAAGTGTTTTTATCGAAAAATCAGAATAAAAGCAAATATTAAGATTTTACTGGAATTTCAATGCGATCTCATGTATAGTTAATGTTAAGCTAAGTCAATTGTAAAATTTTCTGTTTCTGAAAAAATTAATTATAATTTTTTGAGGATGAATAATTCTAAACAGCAATATGACGCGTCTAAATTGCACAACAGCCATTTTCAAGATATTTAGAAAACCACGAAGGGGGTTTCAAGCATGTTATATTGGCAGCTTGTCCCCGGTAGAACACTACTTTAAGATACACCGATGCTTTATCTCCACAACTAGCTACAAACCTCTCCAATTATCAAATAATTAAAATCTCCCGCTCTACCAGTGTTTTGAGTAAAAATTATTCCCGTTTACGCTCCCAGTAGTTACTCTCATGCAGGACCACTCTCCTCTATGCTTCTTAGGTGCCTTCCCGCGCATGTCAAAACGTACCATCAAAACTACAACGACAGTTCCGTACCTTTCCGCAATTCCCTAGACCAGCATTCTATTCCAGGCTCCGCCCCTCCAATACCCCTGCATCATTCATTTCCTACTGGAAATAAATGGAAAGGAATTGCCGAAGGGGACTGACACAGGGGATTCTTTGTATTTCCCCTTGTTTGGGATCTTCGAACTCGTGGTTCTTTTGAATGTCGCGTATAAGAGTTGCAGCGAGTGTAATTTTTGCAGGGAGTGTAATTTTTGCAGCATCACGTTTAGCCTTCTTATCTATGCACATGTTATAATAGCCATACAATTCCATGCATACACAATAAATATGCACGCGCATACACTTAAATACATATAGACAGACATAAATACATTACGCACAGATATGCGCATCTAAAAAAACATACACACACACACACATATATATATATATATATATATAGCTAAAGCAAATTAAAGGACCTATTAATTATGCAAATAGTACCCACAAATACACGAATTAAATTACTGTGAAGAAAGAAAACAATAAAATAGTGAAAGTCTAAGCAAAAAATGAAGTTAGTGGGAAAAGCTAGGGAGAGTGTGTCACAATACAACACAATAACACGCAAGCCACAGCAAAGACATGTGGTGTTAGGTCACGGGCCATGAGGTTAGTTATTAGAATAGTGTATACTTTTAATTTCGGAAAGTTTTAATTTTCATTCATCACATTACTGACTGTTTTGATCACGTATAGACCAAAATTTCACAAAATAATTTCATAGTATTTGCTATACCTAACACTTCATCCGCATCCATACATTAATATTCCTCAGATCACTGATAGGGTGTCAGGGAACCAGCCATGCATGCAGAATATTGATTCATAATTGAATTAATGTATACATTTACTCATATATACTAACACTCGTACACACAGACACAAATCTGTGGGAGTGAGAGAGCGTCGTTTTGACCCGGAGTCCGGTTCTAGATACTCGTCAGGTATTACTTAATCCTTCGGAAGTCCACTGTACATGCGAGGAGACGCAGAAGGTAGTGCTTAGGATATACGGACACGTCTCTACATACATGAAATTATGATATACCTAAAGCACATGAAATAATGGCACTAAACGAGTTTCTGCATCCCTGAGACCCGAGTACGAGTACGAGTAGTTTGCCCTAATATTTTGCTATTTTTACAACTGGATGACATAAACCTTATTCCTCAACAATCCTCGTATGAATATAATATATCTCCCAAATATACCAAAACTTTTTTCGTTTCAATACAGGGTATTGTGAAACTAGAACATTTCCATTTACAATTAGAGTGCAATTTTACTTTTTACAGCCTAACTCCCCCAGCATACCTTCGACGCTTATTAGCTTCCAATAGCAATTTTTAGCTGACATACAGAGTTTCCTTTGACCCGGGTGCTAAATATGGCTTAACTAAAGCAAAGTAACTCATTTTACATTTTTAAGACTACCCAATCTATTTATTTCATGATTCATGTCTTTCTTAACTTGTTTCTGTTCCCAAACAGTCAAGATTCTTTGTTGTGTTGTAAATGTACTCATTTAATGATATTTAATTCAAACCTACAGTCTTTATATCACTGCGATGACCGATCTAAAACGTTAGAGCGTGGTAGTCTATCTGCCGATGTTTTTATATCTCTGTAAATCACGGTTTCTTCTGCATATAATCTAAGATGCTGCAGACGTGGGAGCTTAGGTCGTTAATGTATAAAAAGACGTGTAGGGGTCCTATAACTCTTCTCTAAGGTACTCATGAAGTCACTGCTTCTAATGTACTTAACTAGTCGGCTACTTTTGTTTATGGTTAGATAAGAAGTCCCTAATCCAGTTAGTCACTTTCTCTTAAATACCATAATATCTTAGTTGGTGTATTGATTTTTCGTGATGAAACTAGTCGAAGGTTTTCTTGAATACGAATACAGCATTCACTTGGGTACTCCTTTCCCTCGAATACAGGATACCATAAATAAAAAGACAGTTAAGTTTCGTATAATCTGCGTTTCCTAAACTCGTTCTGATTACGTCAGAGTTCATTCCTACTTCTAAAAAATATCCCTCAAACCGCCACCAGGGCGTGTGTTGGGCGGTATTTAGTCACCACTTGTAAATCAGAATAAAATCACCTGTAAAACTAACAAATTCATACCCTTAAACATGTATTAATCCATGTAAAAACTCTTTTAATTTACACATTTGCAAATAAAGATACTAGCACCAAACACACACATACATGCATATGCACCTACGAATATGCATTATGTCTGTCAACTTAGCATTAAACCTTGTCCTCACTTGTAAATCGAATGTCTTTAATGTATCTATAAAACTACTGTCCCACTATAAGTGCCATTTTCTACTGTCAAGACAGGCTATTTCTAACAATGACACGTTCTAAGGTTATGCAGGATATTGACATCAAATAATTCTGCCTGTTATTACTGTGGTCCGCCCATAGCCACTATAGGTGGCGATAGCCTCTGTAGAAAGCGGTTATCCGAGCTAGCTTCCAGTATCGATGAATTCACCCTTCTCCTTTTGGCTCCAAAAAAAAAAGGTTTTTAAATAATTTGCGACATCTTCCAAAAGTTCCTTTAGTATTATAGCGGGGATTTTTTCAGGAGGTGAAGCTGAAGTTGGTTTAATGCTTCGGAGATGTTTTTCTATTCTTTACAGGGACAATAATACTCATATATCACTCATGAGCTCTTCAGGTAGGCGGAGGACTTTAATTTTTGCATTTTTTGGTACAGCGTATGGAAATAATTAATTAAGGATATAATCATCTTGTTAGAAAAGAGTTTGTTACAACCAGATAGAAGAATTTTGGAGTTGTTGCTTTGAATTGAAACCATGGTTGTAAATGATATACCTGCATGGAAATTGACGTGCTTATGCTTCATCCAACTTTCTCAGTACACATATTGTTTTATTTTTGAGTGTTTATTAAAGGTAAAACGTGAATTATTCATTAATAACAATAATCAATCGGTTTGGGTCGGGTTTTGATGGGTAAACTACCGAAGAGTACAGTAACAACTTGTCTCGGTCGACAAACTATAACCTGACATCTAACAATTTAATAAGCCACTCTTCAATTCCCTATCCGTCCTTCCTCCCTTTATTACGATCTACATTTCTATCCTCCTCCTGCTCCATCCTCGCTTGTCTAACGTTTTCCCCTCTATCACAGTCTTCAGCACCCCATTGCCAGCTAGAATACTCGGCATCCATCTTCCCTGTATTCTTAGGATTTTTCCCAAAATTAATAAACTCAAATTATCATTGGTCAGAAGATTACTAATGTGGATAACATTAATCCATATTTAAGAAGTCCATCTGATTAAATTGCATTTCACAAATTGAAATAGAATATGCGCTGAAAACTCGCGGGATTTTCTATTTCAGCGCGCATTTTAACAGTTCACAGGGTGCAAAGTAGAATGACCACAGTCTGGACACTACCTCAATAGGATGCGTACTGAGTGTAGAGACTTTTAGATACCAAGATTGTGGCTCTAACCCTGCCCACCGTCATGCTAGGCCGAAAAATAAGTTACTTTCTTGACAGCCCTCTTAGCATGAAACTCAACATGACAATCAGGTACTACGATAAATTTCACTCAAAATGTTTAGGCAAGTAATTCAATGAAATTAATGATTTGTAAATGTTGTTTGAATTTCCTCACTGTGAAAATGGATACGCAAGTATGTGGCTAAATGAATGACCTGGAAGCAAATGATAAGTTTATTTTATTTAATTGTAATTTTCGTGCTTCCAGTGGATCTCAATCCAGGAGAGCGAATAATTTTGTAAATCCTTGCCTAAGTTTATAACGATTTATCACGAAACGGGTAGCCTTTCTCCATATCTTGTGGAATTCCGAAATGATATCCTTTTCTTTGAGGTGGGAAACGCTCGAATCCATTCAAGTTGTGATATAAGAAATTAAAATAACATATCACCTTGCAGTGTTCAATGAAATATTCCTAAATTTAACTTTCGTGCGGCGAAATTGACGGCTATTTCAGAACACGTCTCTTTTTATTGCATACTATAGATAAGTAAATACGAGCGTGCTCCTAAGTGTACGAATGTTATTGCAAGAGCGTCATTGCACGTGAAAGAATATATTTGATATTAAAAATGTTTAGGCAAGTAATTCAATGAAATTAATGATTTGTAAATGTTGTTTGAATTTCCTCACTGTGAAAATGGATACGCAAGTATGTGGCTAAATGAATGACCTGGAAGCAAATGATAAGTTTATTTTATTTAATTGTAATTTTCGTGCTTCCAGTGGATCTCAATCCAGGAGAGCGAATAATTTTGTAAATCCTTGCCTAAGTTTATAACGATTTATCACAAAACGGGTAGCCTCTCTCCATATCTTGTGGAATTCCGAAATGATATCCTTTTCTTTGAGGTGGGAAACGCTCGAATCCATTCAAGTTGTGATATAAGAAATTAAAATAACATATCACCTTGCAGTGTTCAATGAAATATTTCTAAATTTAACTTTCGTGCGGCGAAATTGACGGCTATTTCAGAACACGTCTCTTTTTATTGCATACTATAGATAAGTAAATACGAGCGTGCTCCTAAGTGTACGAATGTTATTGCAAGAGCGTCATTGCACGTGAAAGAATATATTTGATATTAATACATGAGTGAATATGAACGCATAAATTCCTGGTGCCCTAACGCACGCCCTTGCGGGTTATATTGTAAAAATTATGAATTAATGAATCTATATTTCCAGAATTTCATTTTTGAGAATTTTTGTTGATTCAAATACCCAGTGCAAATCTCGTGAGAGGTCAACGAATGATTAATCTTATCATGGCTTGAATTTATTTACTATATCTTATTCTTGAGTTCAAATCTGCCAAAAGTGTAGAGCTCTAGTGATTCCGTCACCAATACCAAAATTGATACATGACCTTATTTCTAAAAATGAAATTCCGAAACATCAACATTTAGGAATGACTGACTTAATGAAAAATACAATGCCTAAGTCTCCTCTCCAAAGGTTTAACCCGCAACCAACTCACAGGGGCGTGATATGTAGAGTTAATTCATCAAACCAAGGTGTAGACAAGGGAGTAGCACAAAGGAGACGCAAAGGTTGGATCATGCGTAAGAGGCAAACTCACCCCATAAACCACCCTCTCTCTCTCTATTCCCCTGAATCCACCCCGACCCACACAATTCCCTCCGAACTCTCACTTCTCAGATCTGTACCCAGTCTCGCTTAACCTTTTCCCGCCAAGGAAATGCGGCTCGGGGCTCCTCTACCTCGCGTACGCATCGGTAAGTAGGTACTCCACACACGCATATGACTCAAGCGATCCCGTTGGAACAATCTTTGGAGAACGCTGACCTAGAGGATGAGAGGGGGACCACTATCTTTAGGCTCACAATAAACCTATTATTGTTGTGGAGTTTGGGACGTTGGGCTGGGTAAGGAGCCTCACTTTGAGATGAGAGGAAGGTTTGAGAGCACTGGGAAGCTGAGTTGGGGAAGAGGGGTGAATGAGAGGGAAAGTACGGAACAGGAGGGCTGACGTGAGTAGGAACTCACTTCAATAACGAATGGTTATGTGTGAGACCCGCCACTTTACGTTCGCATAGGTGATAGAGTACCAGGCATACGCCAATATAAGTCTTCATCTACGCAATATCCTGCAAACCATCGCAAAAGCGTGTAGCGGAAGTGTATATGAACTCATAAATGCAGATAAATATTTTTTAATTACAATGGTCTGAAAAGTTTCCGGCCTCAGAAAATTTCAGAAAAAATTTCTTGTATATTTTTTAGGCCGTTAACTTTTCGGACCACCCTCGTACATGAAGAGCGAAATACACATACTTTCCTATTTACCTGTACACCATAAAATAGTGTGCGTTGGACTGAATCATTAAATTTTTCTTTTCAAATAAAAATATTCGAGCGCATGGGTTAGATTTTATTATGATTTCATAACGCACGAGGTAAGAGTAAATACTTGAATATTTCAGTGGTGGTGCCCGTCTTTCTTATTTTATTACGATGCATCAATCTGATCATGAAATGTGAGACTCTTGTTACTAAAATCGGGTTTTCTATACGAAGGCTGTTCACAAGGCTAAATGAATTATAATAACCCCACATTCCATTAGCAGATATCACCGCGAGTATATAATGAGGAAGATGTAAACCACCTCTGAAAGATTTAAGTGATCTTTTTAACTACACTCAATTATAGCGGAATAGAACCTTAATAACCCGAAAAGTTTTCATTTCTAAAGAATTTAAGGATCTGATCATCCACAATCATTATATCACAATGAAGAAAAAAACAAATGACTGTGCAGCGATTGTATGTCTGTCGCGACTGTCATTGTTTAATCTAAACCTAATTCTAATGCCAAGAAACCGCTGTAAATGCCACGAAGTTACTTTTCACGGAGTCATCCGCTAATATGCATTACAATGCAACAATTTCAAAGTGTAAAAATCATTCGCCTTCGCTAGCTTAACAGGCTAAAGCACTAGGCCGGACATCGAAGGATCCGGGTTCGAATTCCGGTCAAGGCGGATGTTTTTTACTCTCTGAACTCGTTGCTTATTCTAATTTTCTTGTTGCTAAAATTTGTTGTCTCCGGCGTAGCTTTATGGAATTTACACAACATAATGAAATGAAGTAAGTGACAATGTAATTCCACACATACTCTATTGAGAAACAATCTAGGTGTCAACGCTGGACGTCATCACGTCGATATTGACGTCCAACTTCGAACCTAGGTCCTGTTCTTAATAAAGTGTGAGTGGAATTACAAAGTTACCTATTTCATTTCAATATTCTTGTTACTAGCTACTAATCTGGTGTATAAAGAGAAATACTTTTTGTTCTTATTCTGTGGTGAATGCAGCTGTAACATATCCTTAATTATATGCAACATTTTGAATTTTTATCAGTAAATAACATTTAACTTAACTCAATATTCATACTGCATGCCTGGTGCAATGTAAACCCCTACTACAACTCCAACTGGTCGCTTGCAGAACAAAATATAGAATTAAATATCATATTTGTGTGCATATGTGTATTGTTCATGAGCAAGTACACACTAAAATGCACTTACGAGCTAATATTAGCGGCAGTCAAATGAAAACCGAACCTTTTCCTCAACACACGGTCCGCTAAAAGCTAGCAGCTAGATTTTCACGTATTGATACGGCCATCGCTGTTTTAGGAGAACTACATAGTGGCAACTAAAAGGCTCACGCAGTTGTTGCGTTATGTCCTTGTTGATGGGTGGACTGCGTGTTGTAGCGTGTGCTCGGTTTTCATTTGACTGCCCTTCATAGCGCATGCATGGCTGGCACCACAACGCGCTATGCCAGAGTCCCTAGCGGCGGCTGCCTGGGTATTTTGTAAACGTATATGCATTAAGATATAGTAATACATCCATGGTTGGTGCGTTAACACCCCTCGCCACGCTCTCTTAAGGAGGCTTGCAATGCATTGTGTCAATTTAGACGAGATAGTGACCTAGGCGTGCACCAACGAGGTAAGTCTTCGACTGCACCCCACCGGGAGTTCTCCAATCAATCAGCCATCATGTCTCTGATACTCGTGTGTCCTCCTAGAGCAGCCATGCGTCTCCCAACTAGACCTGCGCGCCATCCAAAAAAAGGGAAGCGAGGCGGAAGCGAAAAGAAATACGTCAGGCCGCACGAGGAGGGTAATCTCACAAAGGGAAGGGAACTGACACTTTCGGCATAGTACCCATGGGTGGAGTGGGACTGGGGATTCGACGTTGCGGAAAAGGCGTGTGTTTGGGTATGCGGTAATAGGTGAAGTGGGGATGTAGGCCCGAGGGGGCGGGGCAGGTGACGGACTGGATGATTCCTAAGTCGTGCCGTAGCTCTGGTACGTCACGGCTTACGGCTCCCATGCTTTTAAATCCCGTCTTTCCTTGGTCCGGGAACGATTCCGACCCTCGCCGATGACGTAATCGCTCGGGGCAGATGGATTTTTGCGGGAACCCATACCATCACAGCTCTCCTCCCCGACCGGGGAATCCGCCAGTCTTAACTTCCTCTTTCAATCTCTCTCTTTCCCTTCTCTTGTCCATGGGTCCTTTAAAATTGGAAGAAAAGAATTTCTTCTGGGAGGGCTAGGGGAATTTCAAGTCTTGATGGGCAGGACTCACACACCCCATTCCAAAGGTTGGTGCCTTGCGTGGAGACTTTGAAGTGGAGCTTCCATATGCTTCGATACCACCAAGAGACTTGAACCTCGGGACAAATGGTCAGAGGGTAGCGTCGTGTTGGAAGGCGATGTAATTCATAAATCAAAATTGCTAGGTTTGCGAATTGATTTCCGAAGCCAATAATCCTCGCCACCTCGCAAGACGATACAAAGATGTTTGGCTTACGAAAAATTCATTGGCGTCGTCAAATTGGCGGAAACATGCCAAGTTAATGGCAATAAAACAGCTAACGCATCCCCAACCCTGGGGTTGGCTCATATGAATTGAATAATGGCCCACACGCCATTTTTAACTGCACAACCACCCAAGCTGTGAATTCAAAATTGGAAAAAATAACATTTTATTTCCTCTCTCATTTACTTTTTGTAATATTCGGAAGACTACACCTTTGAAGTGATTTTTAGCGAAAAAACCTCCATTTATCTATTTTAGCAATTCGTCTTTACGCACACAGTAGTTATATTACGTTGAATTGCTCTTCAAGTGATCAATTTCTTATCTAACCCTTATTCTTGTGAAGAATTAAGACAGTCAAGAAGAAATCCTACTCATTGATGATGGTTCTGGTAGAGAGAAAAAATAATTGCTATTTAATTTCGGATACATTCATTAACTGTTTAAGCCATCCAATTCAGGTATTCCGCCTCACTCGTGATGTTAATATTTTAATTATTAAGAAAATACACATACTTTCCATGAGGAAGTATTATAACAAATTCCAATTTAAATAGCTACACAGATATTTCAGGCACCTGATGCTTGGGCATAAAAATTCTATCAGCTTTGACTATTTTGGATGTTCAAAGGGAATAAATTTCTTTACCTTCCCTTCCAATTTCCTATCAATACGGAATTAGCTAGTTTCAAGAGAACATATTGATCATTTCCTGCAATTTGGAACGTAGCTATGAGAAATGACCAATGAAATTGCATTTCGCTAGCGAACGTTTGGAGATTGTAA
Organism: Hetaerina americana; assembly: GCF_022747635.1. Classification (NCBI taxonomy): domain Eukaryota; kingdom Metazoa; phylum Arthropoda; class Insecta; order Odonata; family Calopterygidae; genus Hetaerina; species Hetaerina americana. Next base: position 45,836,442 of record NW_027286985.1, on the reverse strand, counting down.
TTTGTGCGAATTTTGTTATAAAATGGCATTCATTTTACTTTGTGTCTATATTGATGCTTGAAAATGAAAATCAGGAGTTTTTTGAGCTCTATACGGATACAAACTAGGTACATAAAATACTGTATTTGCGAGTATGTTTACCGTAATAACGGGTAAGGGAAACAGTGGAGAAGAGAGAAGCGAATAATTGTATCATGTGGACAAATCATTTTAAGTTAGACGGACGAAAGTGTATTCATTCATGCAAGTAAGTGTACATTTTTAGTAGTATTTACCGAACACATGAATTCTTAGGATGAGGTAGTCAATGGGAGTTTTCTTAGATTTTACCCTCTTTCGTGACGCACGATCCCAGAAATTCATCGAAAAGTTCATCCTCTTGCGGCTTTGCCGCTTTTTTGTCATGGGAATACGAAATTCCCATGGTCCCTGTTCTTCGAAGCAGATTGAATGCGGTCGCCGTGAGGGGGCGGGGGGACAAATGCAGTCGTAGGGCGAAGGCGCAGAAATCAATGGGGCCGAGGCTCGCATTGTTCCTTGCGGCTGACTTAAACGTTTCGATGGGGAGGAGGAGGTGGAGGGGGTGGGAGGGGATTTCAGAGATAAGGGTGGTTTCAATGGGCAATGGAGGAAGGCGGATGCCAGGGGGATAGCCAGGTGCGGCGGGGGAGGCCTCCTTCCCCCGGCCGCGGCGGCGGCTGCTCCCGCTGGAGCCTCCCCCTTAACTAACTACCGCTCTTGCGTCTCGTGGCGTGGGAAATGCAGCCACCGCTTTCGCGACGACTGCGAGGGAGGCTTATGAGCACCAGACAGTATTTTACTGGACTCTAACCCGCCTATACCCAAACTAAACCACTTCCCCCTTCTCAATCCTTTTATGCGTTCCGCAACCCACCCGCCCCTATCTGTCGAGATCCAACAACCATTTGCACCGCCACCACCACCACCACCCCCCTTTTCCCTCCTGTCCCGAACGTCCCTCCTTTCCTCCTGAGGGGCAGGACACCGTCCAAATGCCGACTGCTCCCTCTCTCCCCCTCGGCCCCTGCTTCACCGACCCTCTCCGAAATGTTTTATCCTTAAGAGGGGGCGCCCCTAGGCCGGAACACACCTTCCCAACATTCCCATGGTACACTCTGCTCTTCCTGCATCTCTTCTCTCCCCCCAGTCGTATCTTTCGGGCCCTCCTGTGGAATCCCGCCAGATCTTAGGTTTCGGCAAAAGATGGTTGGGGAGCGGGAGTAAATTTCTCTCTCCCCATTCCACCAGCCGAAAACACCGTCTGTTTCGGACCGGGGATACTAAGCTACATCACCACCTGGTACATTGTTACAATGGAAGTCGCTGCATCTGGATGGGAACGTCCTTTTCTCCGAAGTTGGGTGGAATGGACGAGCACCTTTCCTAAATGCTCCTGCCTCAGTAGCTTTACCGAATGTCTCTCCTTGCTGACCAATATGCTTTGGTCTACATGTATGGGCAATATGCCTCCATAAATGCCTTTAGAACGTTGACGCAACAAAATTTTTTCAAGATTTGAAATTTGGGCAATGTTGAGATATTGATTAATTGATCTTAGCATAGCTTATATCTTCCAAGAAATTGATGAACCATTTAGCTAAAATGCCTATTATACTTGACACATTAATGTTTCATAGGCATTACATTTCCATTAATAATTGATCAATACATTCCTATTGTGAAGTAAATGTTGTGTTCGTGTATATATATATATATATATATATATATATATATATACACGAACACAACATTTACTATATATATATATGTATGTATATATATATATGTATGTATATATATATATATATATATATATATATATATATGTATCTGTGTGTGTAGGCTCATTGCCTAGTGTGTCGTTCAGCGGAACATTTTCTTACTCTCTCTTGCTTTCTGAATCACTATATCGTCCTACAGAGCTCACTTAAGTTCCATCTTGTTCCACCCCAATAGCCTTGATTTATGGTAGAGTTGAAAAATTCAGGTTACTTAAGAGTATAAACAAAATATTTCACTGCTTTAATTTGGATTTAAATTCCATGTAATTGGAAGAAAACTCCATAATCGAATATGAAACTTAGTCTTAATTCACGGTATGAGGTTTGATATGAATAATTGGAATCATATAGTCCTTATTATGCACAAAATCTGACTTAGCGCTACTTTAGATGAGTACCGATACAACGAGTATAGCTTGATGTCGGAAACTTATCCTCTTGCCCCTCTCATTAATTTGACATTGCACTCCACCATGCCGCGTGACAGAAATTTTGAGAACCGATTCAATGGGGATTCATCTTTGATTGAATAAATCATCTTCAAGGTTCTTCGAGAGAGAAAAAGAGAGAGAGAGAGAGCGATAGCATATAACAATAGCTTGCTCAATTGGAATTAAAATTATTTACGGAAAATATAAACCATATTAACAGTTTAATATCAATTACCGTAAATTGAACAAGATACTGAGAAAATTTACATGGTCTGCGAATAGTCTTTATTAATAAACAGAAACAGTCACGTATTATTCGATAGCCTGGTTTTGGAGTCAGTGGAAGCACAAAGGTAACATATAGGAGATACTATAAAGAAATAAAAATTAGGTTTAAAGCCGATACAGAAAGTATCATTTTAACTTCACAACATTAGTGGACGAGACCACAATGAGAATTTCAGGGATATTGAGCGCCAAATAGACCGAGATGAGAAAACCATTTTCGCCTCATACAATCCCTGATTATAACAGTAACGAATATCACGTAACTTAATTCCAGAAAATGAAATTATGTCCAGCCTAATTCCTTGATATATATCCAAGTTATTTTATTGAAAATTTTCAGGAAGTTAAGCCAGATTCACATTGTTAAAGGGACTCCAATTCATGATTTTGGTTCAATCGTTTAATCGGAAACAAAAAGAGGAATGCAATATCAAGATGGTTAGAAATGGATCGCATTAGGATTATATCCTCTATTTTTCCAACAAGTCCAAATCAGGGTCTTGAGCCTGGTTTGCTCCTAGTGATATCAGACTCTACTCGTATTCCCTTCTGTTTATTGGACAATTATCAATGAATGTTATTGACTCGGAAAATATTGATGAAAAAGGGCCCATGGTTCAATGTCTCCATTTTTCTTATTTAAATTTATTATTTATTGTCACTTTCTATCGCCAATAGGCTTTATTAAATTTATCTTGTCAAGTCAAGTGACCGAATGAATTTATTCAGTCAAATATTAAGGTGTACCTTTGGAACACAAAACATTTTATTACGAAATATTGAAGGTAGAAAAACTGTAAGGAAAGTGTGACATAGAAATGTGAATTACTGGTAAGATAAAAGTAGAAAGTTTAGTATTTACCGATTAATAGTTTTATCACGATAATTGTGAATGTTAACCAATGGTCCCCGTGTTTCGATATACTTGTAACTAACTGCTGTAGGTATCTATGTTTAAAATAATATGCATTGATCTTGACTTTTCCTGAGAACTCCGCATGGACTACTAATGAAATATGTAGTCAGTCAACATTGATATTTCTGTTAGTGAGTTGCATAGAGGAAATGAGAAACCATGATTTCCTTCCATGTTTGTGGAAACCATTTCCTTCCAAGCATAAATTTCATTTCATGCTCTTCCTACTTAATTCCTGTTGTATCACATGCTATGCCATTTATTTCTTCTGCCTTCATCATAATATAAGACACTGTCTCAGGAGTTGGTTGGTGGAAGTCTTTCATTCCAGGCGTAAATGAAGAATTTTAAATTTCTAAAGTTCTGGTGGAATCTGCTAAGTTAGTTTTCCATCATTTACGCCTAGGTCATAAAAATGGATCATTATGAAACTCATCAAGGGATTACAAGTAAATATGAAGTTTTAAAAAAGGTAAACACAAAATAGATAGGTAAACTTAATGTCTCTAAACGAATATAGAAAACAAAAATGATTTATTATTAACATTCTTACTTTTTTAAATTGAAAAACTTAAGCACATCATTATTTAGCTTGAATAAAAATACACAATTTTTAATTAAATATTTTTATTTTAGATTATTTGAATGTTCAATTAAGACCTATGAATTCGTTAGAAAGTGCTATTGGTTCGTATATAATTATTTCTAATAAAAAGTCAGTTGACCAATAATTAAAAATAATAAGTAATTGCATACTTGTGTATCACTCAGGAATGTGGGAATACGGAGAAAATAAAAGTCACCATTGTTCTATGGAAAACACTAAATAAGTACAGAAATATAACCCAGTTTTAATGAGATAATAATAAGAGTTGTAAAGGTCAGAGTTTAAAGGATTTCTGGAGATCCCGGGACAGTGTAAGTAAAGGTCCTCCTCAAATGATCATTAAAATGCAGCCATTCCAAAGTTTGAAAATCATTCACCTTGAGCGAGATCCAAACTCGAATGCCTCGATATCCGTCCGATTGCATTACCCAATAAAGCTGCTGGTACCTTAATTGGCTAATGCCATTGGGCGGATATCAAGGTATCCAGGTTCGAATCCTGCTCAAGGTGAAGTCTTTTAACGCTTTGGAAATGTTGTATTTCAAGGCCAGAGTGTATCGATTTCATAGAAAAGGAATATAAACATCCTTTTGGTAAAAGAATTAATATCAGAGATGATATAAGGTTATGAGTTTCAGGAACAATAAACAAACGTCCTCAATGGAGATGTATGAGAATATTTTTAAAAGATTTCATTAAAAAATTCTAAAGTATTTTTGGAAAAGCGTGACGTTGGACCAATAGAAGAAGGGCAAGTACCTTTCAGAAAGCCTCTAAGCGACGAATCTTCTTGAATGGAAACTCATAAAGAATACCGTGAGTCATACAACCAACCAATCGATCGACTTGGGACCAGTGGACAGAGAGGGATTAATCAAAAAAGGGGTCTTGCACAAAAATTGCCTCTGAGTGTCGCAGTGGGTGGTCGCGGTGATCGATGTCTAATAGAATTTGAGATTTATCTTAGACGTCGAATCCACTGAGTATTTACAGCTTCACCTGAGGCAGAGGAGTTGGACGAGGGGACCTTAAATATAAAATTACGATTATTGATGGCATTGGACCTATAATTATGTTTATTTGACAGCCCTAACGGAAATATCTTTATAGATAATACTTCATCAAATCTTTCTTCAAGCGTATAGATAAAGGTCCTTACAATCTAAAATATGATTTCCTGCGATAACTTTTCTTCACGCATCTTTGTTGAAAGTAAAATTTTAAACAATCCATTTATCTATGGTTTAGAGTGTTGATGAATTGGTAGTACTCATTACGATATACTCGTTTAGTTCTTTTGGTAATCCATCAGTTGATAACCAGTGGATGTTGTGAGTTTCCTATACCTCTATCATACGTCAAAACTATCATTCTTGGGACAAGTTTTTCAATGAAAGTGGCCTTTGTAAAAGTAAAAAAATAAAGTTTGATTGAAAAATAAATAAACTTGAAAATCTTAAAATCAAAATATTCTTAATTTTATTTAAAATTTAGCTGGATATAAGGATTGATGATAATAATTGTTTAAATATTTCAATGTTGAGTTGTTATCAAAATTTGAATCGTTAGGATTGGCACACATTTTAAGTTACTATATGCCATAATATTTTATTCTCTCGTTATTTTACTCTTGTGGGCTACCAGGGGGTACTAGGTTAAGTGACTAACAAGCAACGTTATTTAGCACGCATATGAGTATGTATTTGACCACTTTTAATCTCATGATAAATGAGAGAGTTTGATTATAAGAATTATTGAATATGTTTCTACATTTTAAAAGGTTCAGGCACGTTTTGTTAAGGAAAATACCTTCAAACGGGGGAGGCTTTGATACTCCAAAGATGGCCAGGTGTACTTGACATCTCTCAGAGAATAAACTTATGTTATTCCCGGACAAGGTCTTCGAGCCTATTCATTTACGTTCTCTCCTTTGAATTTTCCACTTTTGGAAAACCCTTTTCGCAAAATGCACTAATATGGCATATTCTAAAGAAAAAGAAAAGTACCTATTGACAAATGTGATGATATTTAATGAATGCCAACCAACTAAATCGGTACTTCATTCATTAAACATCTCGCTTAAGCGAAAAAAAGTTTATTTTTTATTTGGTTTTTATATTTTTTTTATTTATTGCCTTGAAAATCTAAGTGAGAATTATCTAATTCTTTACCTGATGCTTCGATTTGACTTCTCGGATGAAAATGTTAGGTGAAAGAATAAGTGTAGGGAAAAAAGGGGTAGATAAGCGATAAAGCAGAGACTTGTCTTTAGGGAACTAAATGGACAGGCTACAGAACGGAAGGAGTCATAGAGTGACTGAAGGCGGCGGCGTTATTTGCTACACAGGGACAAAGAGCAATTTGAGTGAGTGAGTTCCTTCTCGCTTCGGAGTGTGGGCGATAGGCGGTATAGGCATCCCGTCAAGTGAACCAACCCTCTGTCGGCAGATCAAGAGGGCGCCCGCGATCCTTCGTACGGCACACAATGGAATGGGGAGGATAATCTTCTAAGCAGGGCGTTTCGTGTATGTACTTGCTCCGAGAATACAAACCGGTAGTGATTCGGGAGAGCGTTTTCGTGTTACAACGGAAGCCTTTGCTAATGCCATCCATCGTACACTGCCCTGGGAGGACAGAATCGTAAGGGAGGACAATATTAAAGAAAGTAAGAGTCGTATTGAGTGCCTGATCATGCTGCATGTCGAAGGAATTGGACGTGTTGCTGTTCCATGTCGGACTGCATGCACGATATTCCACCTGCTGCTTTGGTTCCTTGCGTTTTGAACGCCCAACGGTATCCGAATTAAGTCGAGTGTTTTTTTTAGGCACATTGTGGCTGAGTGACTCTATGTTCAATCATTAGCAAGAAAATTTGTCAATAAATAAGAAGCGTGGGAAGTGACTTTAGTATGATCTCAGACCTTTTTTTAGCACAGATAGTTATATTACATGATGATAACTTACTGGGAGGTATAAATGTACAACAAGTTAAAGCTATCATATGATTCTCTGAACTTATGTCACGGATTACTTAAGATACAAACATTTCAGAATCGTTTTCATTGCGAACGAAAGAGATAAACGACTGTACTAAAGTTCTTACTTCAAAACAAGGACCACCCTGGAAGCCTCACCAAAACGAATAAAATTCAATCAAGTTTTGCTTATTATACATACCTTTTAACACAGAACTGTTAATGATGTTTCATAATATGAGTGAAAGGAAATATATTTTCAACAAAATGTACAATGAGGCAGTGGAATTTCGTAAGCCTTAGGAAAAGTCATTCAAAGAAATTTTATAAATTATAGCTGCGTTGACCCCCAGTCTTGATCGTCATTCAGTTCTTTTAAAAATTCATTAAATTATTCAACTGTTGTTATCATCAACCGTATTCATTGAATGAGCATTTTGATAAACACAGTTGTCCATCAAACTTAAAGTATAAAAACTGATTTACCTGATTTTCCATTCATTGAATTTAAATAACAAAAAAACGTTATTCAAGCATTGATGATTGAATTCTAAACTTGATTTTAGTATCCTTTTTTATAAAAATGAATTCTTCATATGAGAAAACTCCTTGATAAGGAGAATAATATTTTAATTTAAGGGAGCAAAGAGCTAATATGCAAACCAAAATTAATAAATATGTAGTTAGATTACATTATTCACAGCTATTAATTGAAAAATAGTAATTTCTACATGGTGCTATCCAGTAAGCTGGTTGTTCTTCAAACGGCTGATGCCTATAGATATTATTTCTAAAAACTATTTATACGTCAATTTATAACCATTCCGTTGTCAGTCATAACACAAAATCAATTGCGAGAGAAAAGAAAATTCACCTACCATCACCTGCCATCAATGAGTAATATATGATGAATGGAGTATCTCCTTCAATATATTCAAGGGCGACGGATGAGGTTTTCAATGCTATTAACCTCTCTTTTATTTTACCTTCCACTCGAGACTTCTTCAGGAAGAACACGACACCTGAAGGCCTCAAAGATCCTCTCAAATATTTATCAATTAGTAAATATTATTCGATACATGTCCATGGCTATTACTTCCCTGTACCAAAACCCGTCTCGTATTTGTTCCCATTCTCTCCACGATTCCTTCAAGTGCTCTTATATGTCCTCGGTTCCATTGTCTCCCCTTTGTTTTCCCTTACAAGTGGAAATCCTCACGCAACATCCTCGAATCCCTACTAAGGCCTTTGTTTCAATCCCATTCCCGTTTTCTCTCGGCTCTTCCTTCAACGGAAAAACTAAAGAGGGAAGAAATCGGAGAGGACAGTGGGAAGGGTCGCCAATGGAAACGGAAAAGAGGGGTAGAGAAGGGGGTTGAAGAGGAAGTATAAAGAATAAGACAATAAATACAATGGCCAGCAATCTTTTAACATCGCGAATAAAGATTAGCAACACTTTTATTTCTAGGTTTGACGAAATTTATCTCTATGGAAATCGCCAAGGGTCGGGGCCAATTTTATATGAATTTGCGAAAATTTGGCTAACCTGCTAAATCATAAGTGAAGTTTTAGTGCTTGAATTCTAATTTATGGAACGGTATACCAGTCACAACGGTTGCGCATTTTAGTCATTCAAACAATGGGGTTAAATTCCTGTCAGAGTTGATGCCCCGAGTTGTGTGTATTGGTGGCAGAAAACTAGATATGGCGGCATACCAGTTTTATTTCTTTAGCTATATAATCACTCTTTTGATAATTAGATTCCATTGCACTGGAATTTCACCTGAATTAGATTATATAATATGAAATCATATTGTGTTTATTTTAAAAATATAATGTCAACCGTAATAACAACAAAATTGTTAATCATGCTAACACGATTTATTGCCAGAATTTTTATCCCGATTACTAAAAATAATCGGCATAGGAATATAATTTTTATTTTTATTGCTAAATTTCTACAGAGTCACCATTCATTTCTCGCAAGGTTTCTTGGCTTTTCGAAGTAAGTCGTTGTATAATTCAGCATTTTGCGTCGAAAATCATTGATCGACCTCTTGAATAACGTCATTTAAATGGTAAAATCTCCGGATTGGTAAAGATTTTTTGAGCTATTAGAAATTGAGGAATTAGAAAAGCTACTTAGGGCAAGATAGGAAGAATAGGACGGAATCGGCAAAATTTCATAGCCAAAAAGCTCTGATCGCGATTGTAGGTCGCGCCGTGTTTGCTTCTCGAAAGGAATCAATAGTCGCGGAACCCAGCCTGACTCCTTTGACATACTATATGCAGTTCTGCGTGAATAATTTTCCACACACTGCAGTCACTAAGATCACTCTCATTCATGATCATTTGCATAGTTTTCTTCGGTCTAATTGGATAAAGTCCTCCACTTTCATCACCGAGGCAGCGTACTCCATACCTGATGGTCTTCCAATTCTTGCCAGTTTGTAAACTCCTTTTATCTCCTCACATTATGCCATGTGAGAGGCTATCATTACCGTAATCAGCCTTTATGTCATCGCGGAGTTATATGATTACTATAATAGGCAAATATACAAATCCATGTGTAAAAGGAGTAATTAATGCGTAGAATAAATTTTATCCAGACATCCCAGTTATTTATTGTTGATAATTACTTTAAAACATTATATCCTCAACTATTTCACAATTGAAATCGTAATACGTTTAGATATTTCCAAAATATTTCATAAATTTAGCCTGTTGCGTGCATTGTAAAATTAATTTTCTTAATTTTTGTTAAATTTTAAACTATAGCTATTTCATGAGAGGGTTAACTTCCCCACTTAGGTGTCTCACATACGTATTTTGGGGTAATTTAAGTGTCATGAATGAAAATAATACGAGATATTAAACCAGAAGTAACATTGCTACTGAAACATATTCCTTAATACAATTCCAATGTAATAACTTTGAAGTAACCAAGCCAGATGATTCTAATTATAAAGAGAAAATCCTAATTCTACCAGTGATCATACTGTTGCGGTATTGGCATTCCTGGGGAGACGGTGCAAGATTTCTGCATTTTGCATCAGAAATAGCATGAAGGCTCTGTTCATTGGCAACGCGTGGTGTGGCATTACAACATGTGTCAAGCTGGTGCCACTCACTCAAGATGATGCACGTGAATAGAAAGATTTTTAAGTGTGAGGAAGGTTGAGAGGATTTGAGAGAGGCATTATTTCGCAACAATGTGAAAGAGCTCCTTAATTGCCCCTCTCTTGTCACGAGTGCCGCTTTGCCGCGATCACTTTGTCTACAATTGTAGCATTGCATTCGCATACTGGGCAACACTCAGCGGCCAACTCCTTCCTTGAGCAGTTCTTAATTTGATTTAATCATTCAGGGACAAGTGGCATACACCATAAAGTGGCGCCGCTAAATTTTTCGCACAACCAGTCACCTTTCCCATGTAAGCTTCTCACAGATTGCATATAAGTACTGCAACATCTAGTCACACGTGTTTTTGTGTACCTATGTGTGTGTGTGTATATATACACACACACACACACACACTCACACATATATATATATATATATATATATATATATATATATATATATATATATATATATATATATAGATATATAAACACACACACATACACTCATATGTATATATACACACACAAATATATATACCTATGTATACATATATATATATATATATATATAATTATTATTATTAGGTAATATACCGGTTAAGGTAGGTTTTTGGATGGACGTAATTACTAATTAAATAATTTGTGGCCCCTAGCAAAACACAACATCCTACTCTAAATCATGTCCCTCTTCAGCTCTGAGCACTTTCTTCCTCCCTTCATCCCGTCCAACATCCCTATCCTGTTCCTTCCCTTTCCTCGTTTGCCTAACATTCTCCCCTCAATTACAGTCTTCAACATCCCACTGCCGGTCAATTACCCCTTCAGCCACTTTTCCTGCCTCCATAGGATTTCTCCCAAGAAACCCCTCTCTTCGCCCACCATACCAAGTACTTCCTTGTTTGTTTTCTTCTCTGTCCATTTCACCTTCTCCATTCTTCTCCACACCCACATTTCAAAAGCCTCCAGTCTACATCTATCCTCCTGCTTCAATGACCACGTTTCCGCGTCGTACATAGCTACGCTCCATATCAAAGATTTTACGAGTCTTTTCTTAACATCCTTACTCAATGTCCCCGTCATCAACTCTCTCCTCCTTGTGAAAGCCTCTTTGCCTAGCGCAATTCTTCTCCTTACGTCCTTACTACTTTGACCGTGTTGGTCCAAAACACTACCGAGATACGTAAACTGTTCTACCTGCTCTAGTTTTTGGCCTCCTATTTTAATATTTAGCTTAGCCTTTTTCTTTCTAGAAAATCGCATAACCTTTGTTTTATTAATATTGATTCTCATCCCATACCTATCGCACTGAATTTCCAATTCACTCAGCAATGCTTGCAAACCCTTGGCTTACTGACAAACTAAAGCTTGATCATCAGCAAACCTAACTGATTTTACAAATTCCCCGCCCACTTTCATTCCTATCCCCAGTTCTTCCCATGCCTCTTTGATCATTTCCTCTGCATACAAGTTGAACAGCAACGGTGATAATGGGCAACCCTGCCTTACACCTCTTCCTAACACTGCCCATCCGGACTCCCCGTTTCCCACCCGCACCTGAGCAGTCTGAGACATGTACAAGTTGCGGATTAGCCTCCTTTCCCTCCAATGTATTCCTATTTTCTGCAGAATACTCATTAGTTTTTCCCAATTCACCCTATCAAACGCTTTTTCGAAATCTACGAAACAGGCAAATACTTCCTGGTTGTGTTTATATTCCTCTAGATTAATAATCTCATTACTGCAATGGCATCACGCGTACCTCTCCCCTTCCTAAACCCAAACTGATCATCTCCTAAGTAATCATTTGTCCTACTCTCTATCCTTTTGTTTATGATCCTGAGAACAATATATATATATATATATATATATATATATATATTTATATATATATATATATATATATATATATATATATATATATATGCTTTCGTAGACGTAACACGGAAGTGCCGAATAGTACAATACACAGTAACACACAATATAGAAACACAAAAAAAGAACACTCACACGTATTTTCTTGATATTTCGACGGAAACAATCCGTCTTCCTCTGAAGATATAGAAGTAATGCATTACATTACTTCTATATCTTCAGAGGAAGACGGATTGTTTCCGTCGAAATATCAAAAAAATACGTGTGAGTGTTCTTTTTTTGTGTTTCTATATTGTGTGTTACTGTGTATTGTACTATATATATATATATATATATATATATATATATATATATATATATATATATATATTTGTTTGTGTATATATACACACATGCATGGCTGGCCTGAAAAGTTTCCGACCTCACAAAGTTTTTCATCTAAGACATTTTTTCTGAAATTTTCTAAAATGTTTGAGGTTTGAGGTTGGAAACTTTTCAGACCCCCCTCGCATAGTATACGTAAGTATATATGTGTGTGTGTGTTTGTTGAAAGAGATAAATTAAGAAAAGTAAGGAATTATTGAGTCAAGAAACGGCGATAATGAATTAGAATTTAGTCCTCCTTCTAATGAAATATAGTTAAAGAGGCATGGGAAGAACTGGAGATAAGAATGAAAGTTGATGAACTCTTAAGATCAGTTAGGTTTTCAGTTAATCAAGCTTTAGTTTACTCGTCAGCCAAGGACTTGCAAGCATTGCTTGGTGCATACAGTTCGATTGCTATAGAATGAGAATAAACGTAAAAAAACAAAGGGTATGGGTTTGTCAAGAAAGGGAAAGGTTAAATTTCATAAAGTAGAGCAGGTGGAACAGGAAACCTATTTCAGCAGTCTTGTGGACCAAAATGGTCGAATTAATATGACATAAGGAGAAGAATTTCGTTAGGAAAAGAGGGAATCAATGACAGGGACATAAGGTAGGATGTTAAGATGTGGGTCATTAAAATTTTAAATCGGAGCGTAGTGTTTTACGACACGTAAGCATGGTCATTGAAGCAAGATGATAGGCGTAGATTGGAGACTTTTGAAGTGTGGGTGTGGAGAAGAATGGAGGGGTTAGGGTGGACCCTAAGAAAAACAATCTAGGAAGTGGCATGGTGTGGGGGAGAGAGGAGTTTTGGAAGATATCCAAAGGAAGCACGAAAGATGGATGCAGAACGTTTTGATTGGCAATGGGATGTTGAAGACTGTATTGTTAGGAGAACGTTAGGCGAGCGAGGAAGTGGCAGGAATAGTATAGGGGTGTTGGACGGAATGAAGGGAGGAAGGAAGTATGCTGAATTGAGGAGGGGGGCTCTATGCTATGCTGTATGTCAAGTTGCTTTTTGCGGTTGAGGCAAGGGAATTATCGTTTTACCGTTGTAAAGCCCGTGTCCATCGAAATACAAGTTTAGCCTGTGTACTACTAATAGACTTCTGATGATAACATATTTTGAATAAAATTTTACTTGATATACCAGCTATTTCCTGTAGGCGAAATCACGTTTCAATACTGAATAGTTTAGCTAGATATAAGAGGTATTTGTGATTAGGGCTAGATTTATTTAGGTAGATTACACCTTAGGATTCTATATCAGTTAAAATCATGCTTTAAGATAAATTGAAGATTTTAATTTTATCATGCATGTGTAAAGTCTGAGGAATAGGGATTGGTTAAGGTGCATAGCTTGCTACTTACCTGCCTCACGTTGAAAATCTATACAAAATTTATCTTCAGCCTGTCATCGTGAACTTGAAAAACATAGATTACAATCAGGATGTATTTGCCTCATTGGTCGATTTTGAAAAGGCGTTTTGAAAGAACGATTTGGGAAAAACTAATAAATATCTTGCAGAAAATAATAATAGATTGGAGGGGTATGACCTTAATCCGCAACCTGTACATACTTATCTCAGACTGCCTAGGCACGAGTGGGGAACGGAGAGTCCGGATGGTCTGTGTTAAGAAGAGGTGTAAGGCAGAGTTGCCCATTATCACCGGTGTTGTTCAGCGTATATGTGAAGGAAATGATTAAATAGGCATAAATATATGAATATTAGTACATAATTATATTGTTACTATAATTAAAATTATATACTTATTCCTTTTGTACTATTCTTTCTATTAATTCATTTGGAATTATTGCATTAGAATAAATGTTCATTAAAAATTTACGCTGTAATATAGCTCAACCGACAATCTGAGTGCACCTAACAGAAAAAAATAACAAGTTTTCACCTGCATCAGGATTATTGAGTTGGTCCCCGATTATAGTGCTGCGTTGTTTTTCTAAACGAAAAGGCTGCAGATGGTGATAAATATTGAGCTAACTACATTAGTGAGAGTGGTGCATTTTTTCCATCGGTGCATGATGTGTCGATGCTGTGAGGGAGACGACAGGCTTATAGAAGAGGTCGAAAGGGAACAGAGAAAAAGGGGCAGCGGTTGGAGGCTCATTGGGAAGGTGAAAGTGGGGGAGGAGGGGGTTGGAAGTGGGAATGGACCGACAGAAGTCGAGAATGGGGAAGAATCCTCCACGGCAACTCGAGCAATCCACCCGTTTCCTCGCAACTCCCCACCCATTCGACAACAACGAGTTCACATTGCCATTTGGAGCAAACCGCCACCAGATGGAATCAAAGGATTTAAGGCTCCCACTGATTAGCTGTCCTCCATATCAACGAAGATAATCTGCTTATTCAAGCGCTCGCCGACAGATTCCCTCCGCCAACATCTAACTCCGTTTCCTCCACCTTCTTGAACAGCTCTCCCCCGCTGCCCCCTTGAGGATGTTTACTCCATCCCCTTTCACCAAACACCTCCCCATCGCTCTCTCCTTTCCCTTCGTCTCCAATCCCTCCCCCTAAGGAACCGCTATCATCCATCCCAATCTACCAATTTTTCCCCCCATTTGGTCTCGCATCCTTTGTGCATTCGTCGCCGATTAGTCCCAACTACAGGCGGGCGGAACGAAAACGTCTTTTTTTTCCCACACTTAATTATGCGTCGTATCTCCTTTTCACCCCTTTCTCCTTATGGAGGCAAATCGATGGGTTAGAGAGAACTGAGCAAGTATAGAGTTACCTCCAATTACGCGAGGAATATTCTGGGTTTTTAAGAGAGCACCCAGGTTCTAACGTAAGGGTACCAGCAACATATCTCTCGTTTTTTTCCCCAGAGGCAAATGTGGGGTCCGCTGTCCGATTTCCTTGTCGGCAGCGCTCTGCGGTATTTTAATTCCGAGAGAATGACATGCTGGTGAATATCACAGGATGTAATCTTTGACATCCCTCCGACCGCAGCCAGTACATCTAGAAAATTTCAGTGTTATCTTCAGCACATTTTGTAGCAGGCCTTTTATTCAAGGTGGACACGTAAAGTTTATCTTCTTAGAACTACAGTAATAAAATATATAACTATAAAATGACCATACTGACTTAACCGTTAGATCCTTTTTATACACATTCTATCTCAATTATTTAATCCTTTTATTTATATCGGAAGGTGTTTATTCATAGAGGACATACAGCAATCATATCTTTGTATGTCATGGCGGAAGTATTTGACTGAAGAGTATTGCAATGAATGGTCTAGGATGATGTTCAGAGTGACAATTATAAAACCCTGGAGAATTCTATAAATAATAAGTTTAGCCTTTTACATTTGATTTCCTCAAAGGTGAAATGAGCACTTGGGAATATATTTTTGATAAAGTTATATATTGTAGATATTAAGATATTAATATCTGATGAATTAACGGACCAGACTTCAAGTTATTTACTTTAAATGGAGACATAAGAAATATGGAAGTTGAAAGGGGCGTAAATTATGGATCTACGAAGGTTTGAGAGTATACTACGTATTAAGATAATGTATATAGTAATGCACGTTAAAATTGTTAACTTCCAAAATATATTCCGCTCAATTTAACATTCTAATCATTCCCATTCAGTGGTTTATCCATTTGTGCCGATATAAGAAACAATATAGCCTCGAAAATCGTACTTTGTAATCTATATAAATACTTCCATGGTCACAGTACGCGTCCCAATTATGAGATATATTTTTAGTCCATGCTCAATGGAATCTAATGCACTTCTCAAAGTAATCGGTTCCGACCGAAATATTCTGCCTATTTACCCACTCAATCAATATTTAGACCCGAACGTGTTAAGGTTGAGGGTCCGCGTAATGCCTTACTGAATAGACTCGAGAGATATCAATCAATGTGATCATGAATTATTTAACGTCAAATTCGTTCAAATTTTACAACTGTTGAAATATTTCGACTGTTTTTTTGTAACTTATTCATTCTTTTTGGATATACTTAAGAAGTCTTTCTACTATTGCCTTTTATTTGTAGTTGTCAACCGTTAAAAGACGTTTTCAAATGGGCAGACAGGTTAACGATCGAAGGCAACCACATTTTCAATTTCGCATACTTTCTGCCTCCCATCATTCCGTCCAACATGCCTACTCTTTTCCTGTTCCTTTCTGTCCCAATATTCTCGTGTGTTTCACAGGCGTCAAAATACCATCGCTAAATGAAAATACCCTCCGTCCACTTTTCCTGCCTCCTTTCAATTTCTCCCAACAACCCTCTATACTTCCCTTATAGTAATTAATTTATTTTACCTTCTGTTTATTAAAGTTGTTCTCATTTTTTTTAACACACATTTTAAGGTCCCCAATGTACATATATCATCCTGCCGAACCAACTAAGTTAAAAAACTGAGTAAGAACCTGTTCTCCATATCAAAATACAACATTTTTTTGACATCCTTACTCAATGGCACTGTTCCCCAAACACTAATCTTTGTACAAGGTTCTTTGCGTAATGAAATTCTTCTTCTTGGGGACGCTACTATTTTAACCATCCTCGTGCAAAACATTTCTTAGATAGTTGGTTGCATTACCGGATTCAATTCATCCCCTCCAATTTTAATGATTATCTACCCCTCCTAATTGACAAAAAAAATCATTATATTCTCGAACTCAAATTTATCCCCTACCTATCATTATGATTTTCTAATCTTTTCATTAATGATGTTAGCCTTTGCCTTTGTCTGGCTGGCTGACTAAAGCTTCAGAGGCAAATCTGATATTATGAATTTTCCACTTAGTTTCGTTCTTCAATTCATGTCGTTTCGTTCCTAGTTTACCATTTGCTCCTTATGTACATTTAAAAGCAGGGATGATAGTGGGCATCCGTCTCACTCCTTTGTTTGGAACTGCTCATTCTGACTCTCCATCCGCCACGTGAACCTCTGCAGTTTCATTAATGCATGGGTCTCGAATGATCCGCTTCTCCAAATAGTGTATCCCTAACCTTTGTTATACATTCACTTACTCTTACCAATTTACTTCGTGAAATGACTTCATATCAACTAAGCGAACGAATACGTACTTACCCATTCTTACACGTTATAGTTAGCATTTAAAAGTAAGAATAACATTATCCCTGGGCAAATGTCGGAAAAGATCTTGCTAGAGGGCATGGTTCTGATTCAAGAGTTTTAGCAATTAGAAAATTATTATCACAATTGAAATGAATGAAGTTGATAAATAAAAATAAGTAGTTAAGAGATTTCATCACATTGTCACAAGGAAAAACACCACCTGGGTTTTAGCACTAAGCTTCATAATGCTCAGAGGAGCAATTTAATTTACACCCGATCCAAATAAGATTTCCTGTAAGAACTAAAAAAGGTTGTTATTATGGGCATGAGAAAATCTCGAGAAACAGTTAGAGCTAGACACCTACGCTTTTGCATAAAGCGTTTTAACAATTTTCCAGCTAGCGGCTGTTATCTACGGTTAGCTACTCAAGTGAATATTTAAAAAAATGGCATCTCTCATAACTTTCGTAGTAGTCTGCTATTTAAGGGTAGTTTTGAGATTGAACTTGGCACTACGCAAAAATCTCCTAAACACCATATCGTAAAAAATCGTAAAAACGATAATTTCAAGGTGTGCTATTTCAAAATGTCTTGCTTCAACTTTTAAAAATAATCTCAGCATTATTGCTACTTCAAAGCAGAGTGTGAATCATATTCAAATGATATTTAAATTTAAGAATGAAGCAATATCAGTCAAAAAGTTAATAACGGTGTAAATATAAAATTTCATAACGCACATGACGCACAAATCACAAACAAAACAGAAAAATATTGAAAAACCAAATAGTTACGTGCCTTGAGCTAGGTTGCCTACGACATTTTATTACAGTTCTTCAAGTAGAATGGATAATAAAAATATCTTACATCATCCGAAGACAATTAACATTAAAATAAAATATGATTACAAAAAATTTAAAGGATAACATTTGTAATCAGAGGACAGAATGGCTTGCTGTCTTGTCTTTAAAAAAACCGTTACTTCGTCGGGCATCTATCATAGAGTAATTAAAAATCCTATGGGCTTAGAATTATTCGCTATCAACATCGGTTATCGGAAAGAAAATTTTTGTATTTGGAAATGAGGAATCAAATTCATGGTAAAGCATTCATGAATGGCATATTGCTTGTTGTGAAAGTGAAAGATATTCCCTTGGAATGCACCGCATAAATAAAAAAATCTGTGGAGAGTGCTATTCGCTAATCGTGCGAGCCAATTTACGCGAGAACTGGTTCGATCTTAATCTGGGCAATAAATTCCTTGTGCTCTCAAAGGTTGAACAAAAAACTTTGGATGCCTCCCCCGATTGCGCATCTGTTCTCAACTATCCTATTTGTCGATCTGTTTATTTATCTCTTACCTCGATCTTTAAGACAGCCGAGGACCTTTTCTTGTAATTATAGTGCGAAGGGGATTTTCCCGCTACAATGAACCAAAGAATCTTGAGAGCCAAGGACATCGTTTGCCAGGAATAAATAAAGACGTGGTGGCTTCATAATTGAAGAAAGCCATAAGGAAGTACACAAAATCGTAAGCGCATACCAAATCCGCATGTCTGCCGAAAATATACTCATAATTTACCATTTCAGGTTAAAACAAATTAAGTGTTTGGAAAAGGAATGCTATTCGGCTCGGCATAAAATTGGAATTTTACGAAATAGATATAAGAAAAAGAATTTATGTTAATTTTTTTAGTTAAACTATGAATACAACCATTCATTTATAAAGTATAATAACAAAAATGACATGACCGAAAATAGAAATTTGACCTTTTAGGTCCTAAGACTTTTCACTTCGTCGTTAAGGAATTAATTTATTCGAAGTAATGCCGCTTTAAAAAAATATTTTCTTAAAAATGTTCAATTAAAATGCAGAAAGCTTAAAACCATGTTTGGCTTCGGTTTTCCTCGTATAACAGTCAAATAATTTCTAAAATCGAGAATAACCTTTAAAGTATCAAGAAAATAGAGTTTTAGAGCGCTGGTAAGCCCTTGCGACTTCAAGATAATCTTCTTGAGCTTCTTCCCGTTAAGATCATTCCCAGTTCAATTACTTCTTGGGCAAAAAAACGTTTTTTATCTATTTTTTGCTTGTATTTTTATGCCTTGTATTTACTCTTGCTCCTACATAAACGTTTGCTCTCAAGTCATTTGATATTCCCTTAGTTATTCTACGAAATAATTTTCTGACAAGAAAAACTTTATATTTTAATAGCATCCTGTATGTCTACCACAGATTGAAAAATTGAAGTTTTTAATAAACTCCCAGTATAAATATTTTAGTATATTTTTAATTCCGTGAGTTAAATCCAAAAAACAATGGAGGTTTCATTGCATTTCGCACCGCATCTCGAACTGCATGTTCATTTATAATTTGGAAATAGTGACTTACGGAAAGTGTACAGTTTAGAAGGAAGAAAATATGCTTAGAAAGTATTATGTTGAATTACTATTTAGTAGAGCATACACACAAATGTATATAAATAAATAAATAAATAAATAAATAAATATATATATATATATATTCATATATATATATATGTACGAGGGTCATCCGGAAAGTAGTATCCGTTCGTGAAATAAAGACACAAAAGTAAATATTAACAAACATAAAAAATTTTATTTGAAAGAGGATACTTTAAACTACTTCTCAACATAACCTCCAAGCAAATTAAGGCATTTGTCATAACGTGTGACAAGTTTCTGTATTCCTGCTGCATAGTCCTTCGCCGCCAGCTCATTGAGATACGCGAGGGACCCATCTTGCACAAATTTTTGCATAATGCAGATGGTGTTTAACAATTTCATGAACAATTGTTCGAGAAACATTGGGAAAATGCTCCCAGATGTCATCAATTGTGACGCGCCGATCGTTCCTCACGAATTCGTCAACTGAGCTCACCAGTTGGTCTGTAATGACAGACGGTCTCTCCGAACGCTCATCGTCGTGTGTGTTCCCCCTCCCCATGTTGAAGTTGCGACACCACCGCCGAACAGACGACTCGTCCATTACATTGTCTCCATACACCTCCTTTAATTGGCGATGAATATCACATGGGCGAACGTTTCTTGCATTGAGAAATTTAATCACTGCCCTCACTTCACAACTGGCGGCGTTCTCAATTTTTTTAAACATTGTAAACAATCACAGAAACAACACAGGCAATGCTAGCGTCACGCAACTTGGCTCAGAGAAGGCAGACAAGCCACTGAAGCTATCTGACCTCGTCCAGCAGCTACTCGCGTCGTCAGCACTTCATGCGGCACGAACGGGTACTACTTTCCGGATGACCCTCGTATATATCAAAGTACTATTGTTATTCCGTATTTCACGCCTAGAGCATCCGTCTACCCATCATTGACTTTTCATCTCTCTCGGTCAATTCTGTCTTAAACCTGTTCCATACGAATACATTTTGACTAAATCATCTCGTATTCCAAAGGCATAGTCAGTTAAAAGTTCTATTAAAAGCAGCCAATCTAAAAGTCTTCTAATAGGCTCAATCTGGCGCCCTCTCAACAAAATTTTGTCCTGGAAGGATAGAGGATTTTGATGATTTCATCAATTTAATCGGCCCGAAATATAATTCAATTTTCTTGGTTTGGAGTAGAAAATGAAAGTATGAATAGCTATTTATATAAATTTTAAGATCTGAATCCCTGTTTATGTAAAACTTCCCAAAATAAATCTAATTAGAACCTTATGTAAATACAAGCAAACATTTAAGCAATTTAACAGTTTTATAACGAGTCTACCGCAGAAGGAATTATGCCCGACTACTTTCAAAAGTTCAGAATAATGACTCAATTCCATTCAGAAGATTTTAAGATTCTATATAAGCCTTCAAGAAAGACAGAGATAACAATAGCACTGACATTGATATTTCATTTCTACTAGATATCTTTTCTACTTCCACATTCATATCTACTTGCAAGGATCCAAAACTTCCCAAAAAATAATTGCAGTCAAATACATTACGGCACCGAAAGACCACAGTGTCTCTATGTCGATTAAGGTATTAACCACTTTCAATATATGACCGTAATTTCCCGATTTTCTCAGCTCAATTACTTTGAAATTCTCTTAGTCTCTTTTTAAAATTTATATTCAACTTAACCATTTACATTATCATTGTTATTTTACACGGTTAGGATATTTATTTCTTGGTCACATTTAATTTATCAGAGATGTTCAATACGATTATTTTTTTAATTATTTAAATTTCTATAGTGTGTATACTCGTTGCTTTGTTTAAGGCTCATCTTTGAGTCGCACAAATCATCTTATTTTAATTGTACTAAACAAAGATTTTATCAGGTTTGCAATAAGTTTGATTCTTGCATGCATCCTGTCTTCTATCATCACCTCCCCTATTTAGCCTTGGATTTCCTTTTCATCTTTCAATCATCCCTTTCTGAAAATCCCCTTCTTCCACTCATCCTCGTCCCTGCAACCACCTGCCATCTCTCTCTCTTCTTTCTCTTAATTCCACTCCATTACCCTATCCCTCTTTCTCTCTGGCCCCACTCCCGCTTTCCCCCCCATTCCTGCCGTCACCCTCTTCCCATTCTTCCATGCCGTCTCTCTACTCCCCCCACTCCACTTATCCTCTCCCCCTAATCCCCCCTTTCATTCCGCCCACGCCGCCCTCCACGAGTTATCGTCAAGTGTCACTCTTTTTCTCATGTGACGACACACAAGACGCTCGGCTCTTGCCTCCAAGAGAGGCCGCTCCGCCGCATTCCTGTAAAAAGCGGCCTCTTTTGCTCTCTCTCTCTTTTCCTCCTTCCTCTTCTCCTTCCCTAAAGGGTTCTCCTCCCACTACACCCACCCACCCACTAACCCAGCCACCCAACAACCTTTTCCTCCGCCTCCCGTACCCGTCCATCGAGTCCCTTATGTTATTTTCTTTATAAAAATAACCTCCCTTCGCTGTCCCACCCGCTTCTCCTTCGCCGCCGTTCGAAGTCGCTATCGCTCGTTTCCTCACCCTAACTCCTCTCTTCTTCTCCCCGTCCATTCACTTCTCATTACGCATTGACATGTTTATAATCCTTTCTTGTCTTTATGAAATCATGGTATCACCATACTTTTTCAATTGGGAAAGTTTTTCCATACCATACTCATCTCGTTATCTAGCTTCTTCGATACGCTTAAACCGTTTGGTCTCCACTATGTACTTCAGTTGGATTGCCTTCCCTTATTCTCGTCAATTACTATTATGTGAAATGCATAAGCAGAAGGTAATATTTACTCTTGGTACAAAATATCCCGATCGTACATACCTGACATTATTTTTATTGCTCACCTCCAGCATAGCCTTATTAATTCAACCCACACAAATTTATTCCAATCATTGGACCATTTCTGAAAATTATGTGCTCATTAATAGTGATAACCTCCCAATTGTTTCCCTCTCCCAAAGTTATTGTCCAATTTACGGCGCCCATTCAGGCACGTAAATAAATTGTGATAATGTTATATCTCGTTCTGCGTTTTCATCGGTGCACATGCCGTTTCCTCTTTATTGTTCAAACGGGTTAGGACAATTCACTTTTCAAAACCTTTTTTACTTATTGTTTCGTTTTCAATATCCATTTCCGAACGGAAATATGTTTGCTACATTAAGAATTTTGGTTATTTTACTCATAATTTGTATGATTAATGATTGTTTTGTATTTTTCCTGTAATAATTACGTATCACAATCCAATTAATTATTACTGAGTGTATTCTGATTATTCAAGTAAGATGAAATTCATGTACTGCTGGGGTGCATGACACAAGAATAGAACAATGGATCATAAAGACGTTGCGTTGTGTTTTATTCATGGTCCTTTTTTGACTGAGTAATCGGAAAGAATTTCTTTCCACGTTCCGTGTGCTGTACGTAACTTCTTTAAAGCGGACATTAAGATGAATCAGTCATCAAAATGAATTAACTCTTTAATGAGGGCTAATTCATCTTTGTTTTCTTGCTCGCGCAGTCCTGAACAAGAATGACATACTTACAAATGCTCGAATGAATACAACAGAAGCCACCTGTCAGGGCCAACCAGGAAGGCACTGCGGAGAAAGAAAGGAGTGTGTGAGTGGATGGAGAGGACGGGTGATGGGAAGGTAGGGAGACGGGGAATGAGTATGGAAGCAATTCTTTGCTCTCGCAGGTGTAACACTTTGCCTCTGCTCGGCCAGGCTCGGATTAATTGTTCGAGGCTAGGAAGAAGAAGACGGAAGGGATAAGAAGAGAGGGACAAGATCCTACTTGTTCCCCAAGAGTTTATGGCAAATGTTAACGCTTTTCAAGAAGTAGCGGGTCTTCCGAAAAGATCGATTTTCTCTTCGCTCGTTAAGGTGTAATTTCACCGGGGGGTAGAAAGTACACCAAGGCCTGCTCCTTTGCCCATTCAATTCATCCCGGGTAGACTTAAACCAATCAGGCCTCAACGGGAGTAAACCTCGTATTACCTTTTACGAGGTGTTGAAAGTGGAGTGCGTGCATCGTGAAATAGACCTCCCAAACGCCTATTTCGATCGTTAACTAGGGGCGATTAAATCTCTTGTGGTAGGTATGCGTAATATGTTCCACGATTTCAACTAAATGTAAAATGGTCTTCTTTTTTCTTGGGCGATAGGCATGACTTAACCCCATTCTCAAGGGTCGTAATAAAACTTCAGCATAAACATTTTTATTTTATTTACTTTTTTCCTCCCTTATTTATTTTTATTTCTTGTAACCGATGTATGTTTTGCCATGACTTAGAAAATAGAGTATTTTGACCTAAAAAAAGGACTTAATATTTCAGTTTTTTCCGAGATTTCTTTAGAAATAAACTAAAAATAAAAAATAATAAAATAAATAATTATTCTCTGAGGCGCGATATTCATTTCGTTGAGTGATGCTAAATTACCGCCAAATATTAGAACTATTTTCTTTGTTTAAAGAAGTTAAAGTAAGCTTATCCATAACACCGTGTAATTTGCATCGTATGCAACGACATATTATGCAAAATGCTGTACAGAGTCAGGGTAGTTGTCCGTGCCTCTGCACCCTTCAAATTTTAGTGAAATTGCAATGATCCACCCATGATTTTGTTAAATAAGGAGTACACTTTCCTACAAGTTCAAATAGAGAACAAAAAACGAGGAAGCTAAATATTTATACTCAAATATCATACGGAGACATAAATTTCGATGCTAAGTTTAGCATCGGATAATAATACAAAGAAAAGCAGATTGCTTAGGAGAGATGGATCGTCAATCAGATTGATAATGTTACAAAAAAAGATAATAGCATTTTATTCCGGTTATATTTTCCATAATATGAGCAAATTATTTTACAGTAGAGCGTAAGAGCAACTACACTTTTATTAATTCAACTTGGTGCCTTCAGAAAATCAGGTTTCAAATCATTTTAGTTAGTATTATGAGACTGATCATGGGAAACTTAAAAGATTCCAGTAGGCGGAGGCGAGGACAAGTGTGAAGTCATGAACTTACCCTGCAAATAATGAGTGACGTGATGTACAGAAATTAACCTTAAGACATTGAGAAACAAATACTCGTAATATTAATCGACATCAAAATTGAAAATTAAGATTTTCATTGATTCAGCACATTAGTATTTTATACAACATGTATCACATTTTGAAAGAATCGAATGGTCATTACATGATATCATCCAGATGATGGATCTTTAGGAGTAAACCACCCAGTTATGTGTAACTATTTCGATTCCTTCGTAATCGTAATGTCTTTTCCATTCGATTCTCGTAATATATCCTAGATAACCTTTTATTACATTCATAAGCGATACATTGTGTTTCATTTAACTTGCTAATAATTCAAAAATGATAATGGAAATTCACGTAGATGCTACTCAATGAATCAGAGATATTCGCTTGATATTATTGTAACAGAGTTATTTTTGGTGGGAAATTACCTCCAATATATTTAGAAAAAAAATTGAAACACTTCTCTTTACACTATGGCAAGGCTGCATTAAATCATGAGACTCATATGTTCATGAAGATGATGGTCACATCATCATATGTTCCATGAAGATATTATGAGTTTTAATTGTCTCTGACCAAATTAGGCCTTCGATCTTTTTAGGTATGCTAATCATGGAATCTAATGTTTCATGAGCATTGAAAATCTATGAGAATTGAGATTGAAATGGCATACACACGTACTTTGATAGCATCTATCAGTTAACGAAAATGACCATAGTAGTCGTTCACCTATGCTGACAACTAATACTTTTGACTAATAAATAATACTACCAGGAAAATTATCTTGTCTTTTAATTTACGCCGAGTAAACGTAGTTAAAATCAGAATATTTTATATTTTTACCGAATATTTGGATGTGAAAACAGATATGGAGACACGTATCAACGTATGCCACCCAACACAACCAACAGTCTCCTATAACATCATACTTTCTCCTAAAATACCGAAAACTAAGAAGTAATGACTGAAAACAAAAGTGTAAATGGCCCAATTACATTTCTGGTTTAATTTCCTCCATTATTAAGGACTTCATTGTAAAAAAGGATATCACACAATTTATTTTCTTAGAATAAATAGGTTTGAACCTTATTTTTATTATATTCCTTTTAATTAGATCTTTATTGCCTTTCTTACAATTACTATTTTATTTTAACCCTTTATTCTTTTGGGAAGGAATAATTCCAATTTTTTTCTGCAGCTGCAGAGAAGGGTTTTTGTAAAGAGAGCTATTTATCATCAAACAAACGTTAATAAAGAACACAAAGGATAACTAAGTTTCACTCATATTTGTATTATATAAAATTTCAAAAACTGAATAATTCCTTTGCAAGTTCTTAATTATTTTTCTGATATTTGGAAAGAATGTATCATATGACAGGCTATTTCCATAAAAAGCCATTATTTCGTCCTAGATTTGCCGGACACTTTAGAAGAGGTGGAAGGAATATACAGAAAAACTGTTGGGTAAAGAGCTTAGGCAGGAAGGTTAAATATATAAAGAGTATATGTCAAAGATGAAGATTACTTAAATCCAGGCTTGCTCCACAGTGAGATGGAAAGGGCATTAAGGAAAATTAAAACAAATAATACCGTGGAGAAAAACAATATTCTTAAGAAGCTACTAAAAGGTTTAGGATTATGTGGGAGGAAGAGTTTTCATGAACTAATACATTTATGAGAAAGGAATTTGGCCAGAAGTCTTCGTCAGATCATTGTTAGTTTCCAAAAAAAGAAAAGGCAGCAATATGTGAGGACTCAAGAATAATAAGTTCGATTTTATACACAGCTAAAATGTCTCTCAGGGTCATCAATAAGAGGATGAGAGGCATGGAGAATGATTAAATATGTACATATCTCAGACTACTCAGATACGAAAGGCGGATGGAGAGTCCGAATGGGCAGTGTTAGGAAGAGGAGGAAGACAGGGGTGTCCATTATTATCTATGCTGAACCTCGCACATGTGAAGGAAATGGCTAAAGAGACGTAGGAGGAATTGGGTGTAGGAATGAAAATAAATGAGGAATTCATAAAATCAATTAGATTTGCGGATGACCAAGCTTTATTTTTTCCGCCAGCCAAGGGGTTGCAAACTCAGCTGAGTACTTTAAAAGGCCTGTGCGATACGTATGGAATGAGAATAAATAAAAATCAAACAATAGTTTTGTGGCTTTCGAGCAAGAGAAAGGCTAAGTTTAACATGACTATATTAGAGCAAAAACTAGAGCAGGTGAAATAGTTTACATATCTCGAAAGAGTTTCGAACCAAAAGCCCAAAGTAGTAGGGACATTAGGCGGATAATTTTATCAGACAAGGAGGAAGCCTTTCACATATAACCTTTCATATATAACATTTCACAAGGAGGAAGGAACACCTGTAGATGGTAGGGACTTTTATTGAGTATGTTAAGAATAGGCTCATTAAAACTTTTATATCCAGCATGGTTTTATACAGTGCGGAAAACTGGCCTTTGAAGCTGGATGGTAGGGTTAGATTGGATACTTTTGACATGTAGGTGTGGAGATGGATGGAAAGGGTGAATTGAACTGAAAGGAAAGCAAACGCGATGGTGCTAGGCATAGTGTTGGAGGAGGGATGATTATTGGAAGAAATCCAAAGGAGACAGGAAAGATGGATGCAGAGCATTTTATTTGGCAATGGGATTTTTGAAAATTGTAATAGAGGGGAGAACGTCGGGCAAAAAAGGAAAGGGAAGGTAAACGATAAGCATGTTGGATGGAATGAAGGGAAGAAAGAATTATGCGGAATTGAAGAGGGACCAACTGTAGTGTCCGATTTCAGGTAGTGCTTTTCGTAACGAGAGGCGAGGAAATGCATTTTTGTAATATTTTTTAGCTGTGTCCATCTATGCGGTAGAATACCTAAACTATTAATAATATATATATACATGCATTTACCGACTCTCATCGTGAAGCTCCCTCCTACTTCTTCGGCCCTACCCACACCGTTTCAGATGTCTTCTCACCTCCATTCACTCTCGCACGCACACGGGTAAACCGTCCCGTCATATTCTAAAAACGCACTCCCTCCTGCCTAATATCCTCGCTCCCGTCACTCTACCCCGGGCTCACTGCAACCCGTCCTCTCCGTCGGCTCTTCCTTTTGTGGTCAATCTGTTTCGGCCGGCGTTTTCATCGCCCACCGAAGTCGTCGCCGTTAAAGCCTCGATGAATCCCTCCCATTTCTCACCCCCTCTCCTGTCCAACCCCCCTTCAAAACACAACCAGGCCCATCCAAAAAGGTCCTCTCGCACGGAAAAATCTCCCGCCCACAGCCACCGCCGCCAACACCCTATGCCCACCTACAAACTACCCTCCTCCTTCCCCTTGCCCCCTCGTTCTTCTCTCCCTCTCTCATACGCACACACACATACGCAACACGCGCCCTACCCCCGCCCTCACTCCCCGTGTGCCCTCATCGCCCCGCCGACAGTGGCGTAATAAACACACTTTACGACCGTTACGGGCAGAGTGAGATATGAAGCGCTTTGGGGTCGTGGAGACGATGGGAAATCCCTCTCCCCTCACCCTTCGTCCTCACCCACCTGAACTGCTCTCCACCCGCTGACTGCCCACCCTTTTTTCGCTTTTTCGGTACAAGTGGGGAGTTGCGGAAGACTAACAGCCTTCGGAGACTTGTCCACCAGTTAATATTCCTTTCAGTCCATCCCGCAGCCACAGCCATTAGTGAGCCGGAAGCCCCATTTGCCGAGGTTGTAGTTGAAATTCTCTGAAACTCTCCCTCACCAACTTCGCCACCCACTCCGACTCCCTTCTTTTTTTTCTTGAAGTGAATAAAATGAAAATAAATAAAATTGGTGACGGAAGGGAATAGTATAGGTCTCGATCGTTCGGGCCCAGTTTTTCCTCCCGACTTCTCATTTTATTTATTTTTTTAAATGGAGTCGGTGAGGATTCCCCTCCCCTCTCTATGAGGGGGTGGTCGTGATTTGTTGTGATGGCGTTTCCTCGGGAATGAGGCGTTGAGGCTAAGGTTAGGTGGACGGACGATGGACGGAGAGAGGAAGGGAGGGAGCAACAGAGAGAAACGAGGGAGTTGGATACAGCTTGAGTGTTTCTCAGGGGCAAGAGGGGAGGAGAGAGAGAGGATGTATTTTTTTGGATGATGTGAGGGGAATTTAGTCGATTTCTGGGAGATGAGGGAACGACTTTGGTCGTCCGAAGGGAAAATGAAGTGTCCCCGTATCAGTTGGGAGGGTGGAGGGCAGGGGGAAGAAGGCTCCGGATCATCCGTGAAGGGCGCGAGCGGTCTTTTTAAACGAAAAATAAAATACTACCAAAGACCAGAGAGTGCTTCCTTTATGGGGCGAAGGGATGCTCGGAGTGGAGGAGAGGAAATCTCTGGGGCTACGGGAGGATGAAACGCGACGCACTATGCGTGGGAGAGTTCCCGAGTGACGGACGGAATTTGTGTAAATGAGATTCGGAATCGGGAGGTATTTATTTTTTTTCCTTTGGAAGTGGAGAAGAAGGGATTGGAATGGTGACATTTATCTGGTCCCGTCCTTCCCATCCCAAAAAGACGAAAATTATTCCCACGAGAAAATGAGGTTTTTTTGAGAAGGTTCAACGGACTTATTTTCCTCAAGTTGAAGGGCACAAGTGAAATCTATTGAGGTGAATTCGTGGTCCCTCTTATTAGTATCCAGTCCAGTAACTATATATCATTGTTCCTCCTTAAAAATAATCACACTCTTTATTACATGTTTTTCATGGCGTTGAAAACGTTTATGTTTCTCGGATTTTATTTTCACGAGCATGCGTGAGTCACTCGAGATATTGCTGTCAACAATCGAAGCAGTTGCCAAACTAAACGATTTTAGGGGATATTCATTATTCTGAATGGTGATGGTAAGAACAGCATCTAATGATCCTATTTCAACAAACTTTTTTATAAAACGATTGAGATTTTTCTAAAGTATGTGAGCCACTTCGATAATGAATAGATGCAGATGACAGAACTGTACTTTAATTGTACAGGATGAGTTGGGAGCTTACCTTCTGAACATTCCTTAAAAAATCTTCCAATTGTGTAACATTTCTTAAATTGTAAGGCAACTCTTGGGGGCAATTTGTTATACACAAAATAGTGGAAAAATGACGTCTACATATTTACTATTTATAAATCATTGGTATGAATCAACGAATCATCTCATATTTATCCGATAATAACCTGTCGCAGAGAATTTATTGTGTGGTTCAATTTAAACATCAAATTATATTAGGTTCCTCAAGCTACCGAATAACGTGACTTTTAAGCTATGAATTACGTAAGTACGGATGATGTTTAACATTTTCCTCGACAAACCATAATATCAACTTTTCAAATTATGCCTACTGATATTGTAATCATACAATTGTTTGACCATGATGGAAATCGACCGTGCCTATCGAAGTTTCAACATCAAGTACGAATATTGTTTCATCACTCCATTATTATTCCAGGCTCTTAAATACTGGCCTGCGCTAATTAAAACTGTTTTCCTTTACGTAAGGAAACTAATAGCTGGCAAGAATGAAGTTTACCTAATGGAATCAATGAAATGATAAAATTCTCCTTTGGTTAACATATATTTCGAACACAATTAAGAATTATTTCTCTCGCCAAAAACTATTATGATTTTAATAAGTGGCCTAAGACCTGATTTTAATGATTCAGATACTTTTTATACCATTATTAGAAAATATTTATTAGATGTCAATGATATGTTAAATGAGTGTAGGTTATATTGCATTGGGTAACAGACTCAAATGGTCCTTCGAGATTTACTTTATCAGTTTTCAGCTGCTGATGGATGAGTAATGTTAATATAGTAAACATATATGCACACATAATTTGGTATGTATATGTGTGTGTATATATATATATATATATATATATATATATATATATATATATATATATATATATATATATATATATATATATATATATATGTATATCATAGACATGTGTATGCATTTAAACGCGAAAACCCACCAAATGGCGAACATGTACAAGTATTCCTTCACATCGGTATGGTTATAAGGAAAAGGGATGGGAACACATGAAATACACATATTTCCTCGATATGTTAATTGTTTAGAGCATCGATCCTAGGAACATACTCATTTCCTCGATAGACCAATTGCTTAGACAAGACCCGTGGTTCAAGTGTCGAGCAAGGAAACTTCTTTAACCTTGTGATCCGCACGATTCCACCTTCCCCACTATTCCTGTGCTTGTCTTTTGTGTGTATTCGTTTCCCTTTTCTTTATATCTATATCCATGAGAATGAATATACATGTTCGCGAATTTGGCAAAAAAATATAGCCATTCATACTAAGCTAAACATTCTTAAGGTCAGTGCATAACTGGTTGCTGCCCTTTATTCTTCTCAACTCTTTTGTGTTCGCCCATTTCTTTGGCTGTGGGTGAAATATAGTATCTCTCGAGCGCCAACTCTTGGGCAAAAAATCTCGTCGCTTAGTTGATTGAACATAATCCAGAAATAGTTACGTTTCCTCGATAGCTTAATTGTTAGAACATAGGACCGAAAAATTTAAAAACTGTGGTCCTAATTTCAGTCAAGGAGACTTTATTCTGTTTTGATACCTTACCTACTACCCTCTTCATTAGTCTCGTGGCTGTCTTTTTTGTGCGATCCATATTCCTCATAGCTTTATCCGTATGCGCATATTTACACCCTTTTGCGGTTATTTGTATCTGATTAATTATTCCTTCATTTTTTAATTAATGTGTTCCTTTCTTTATTTTGTATATTTATTTCCATGTGAATGAATATGTGTTCACCATGTGACGGTTTTTCGTGTTTGAATGTGTATGTGTGTCAATACTTGTAGATGTGCTCAAATACGACATTTGTAATTCTTTGATCTATAGTTTTAATTTATAGGGAATGAGTTCCTAAATCCTTAGAATTATAGTATGCAAATATTTTCTATAATTGTTAAATTTCTGCTTCCTTTCACTTTCGTTGCATATTTTAGTGATCTCACAGCTCAAACTTCCTCTATTTGTAGTTTGCGATTAAAAATTAGCTCCTAAAACATTACATCCTCAACGTCCAGTGTATATTTCTTTTAGCGAATGTGAAAATCATTTACCATTTCGAGTCATTTACTGGGCATAAATTTTCTCACGCACGGAAGCAGCAAGCGAATGATTATTTTTCTTTGGCTTATTGCACACTCGATCATTGGCACCCTTGACTCCAAGTCTCATGCCATAAAATTATCTTTTTAGTGAGTTGGCGCAACGCCTCGTGAAATCAGTTGTGCAGCAGCGTAGAGAGAACTGAAATATCCTCACGGCAGCATTTTAATCGTGCACATAAATCGAATATCAAAGCATGTACCTTGGACATTCTAAATATTTACTACCAGAAGTTCTGCAGGAGGAATATTTTATTCAAATGGAGCGATTATACAAAAACCGAAACCAAATATTAGAATACCCCACACAGCCACGTTAAATTGAGAAAATGTATGCAGAATTTTAATATTTCTGTCTTACCTGCATAGAAAAGGAAAAATAATTGGAATTGAAAAGGCATGAACCGAAAGTGAACTTAAAATGATATTGCGTAAACATTAATATAATCAAAATAGTATTAAATTACTACTTACGAATTCAATAATTCGTAGGAAAAATCAATGATTCTTGTGAAAAATGGAGATTCAGATTTAATTTTACATGACACCGTAATTTTAAAAAGATATTCTTCACATATGCCTGTGAATGCGGTAATTTAAAATGCATGAATATCTGCAACAAATAAACACGTGCATAAATGTGAACAAAATAACGTAAGTTGCTATGCACAAAGATGACATTGATTTCAAATTTATTTGTATGAAAATACATTTGATAACACTGTTATGTAAGTATGATTAATTAGCAGTGTCCTTCACTAGTATTGCAGATACTACAGCATATAGCAGGGTCAGTATTATTTTCTTTAGAAGCCTGATGTTTTCGTTTTTGAGCTCACAGTCCATGAAAAACGCTGAAACTACATTTTATTCGGGTTCTGCATCTTGCCAATCACATTCGAGGGAACCCACTATCATAATCCTTCTCTCTTTTATAAATCAATACTAGTTACCTTTTTTCTATCTCATTTTTTACTATTTTTCTAAGTTTTATCACACAAGTTGGTGCAAGATTTTTCACGCGATAAATTTCCAACACATTTTTACACAAGTAAAATCGATGAAATAAATTAATTCATAAAACAGCAAGCATTCCAACGTCTTATGTAAAAGTATGCAAAATATTTTTGCGAGTTTTAGTCCCACCGAATTAAAAAAAATTCAATCTTGTCGATTCGCAAGCTATTTATTTGCTAGTCACACCAAATGCGCCTTTGAGAAATATAAAGAAACGCATGCATTATTATACCTCGCTCAAATCACTTTCAGAGTATGACAAAAACTTCCGATGTGGCTCGCCAGAAATGCATTGTGCAATTCCCGTAGGGGGATAAACACAGTGATTTACTGCCTATTACTTTCTTTCTTGCAGCTGTAAGAGATTGTTTCCCCACCCACTGCTAATCTAGCGTAGAAGTCATTCACTTAAAAAAATCTCTCCTCTAATGTAAGTTGCTTACCAAGCCCAACTTTAATAACTACACAATAATCACATAATTTACTAGAAAATAATCTTCAATTCTGTTAGTTCCCATTAATAATTAATGAAAAAAATATTTACATGAAAACATAGTCTTGTTAGCTGGAATCCGAAAATGTTAGCCTTCGGTTCGTGATATCAGGGGTTGTGATGTGAAGATATTTCCATTTATTCCCAGCTTTGTAATATAATGTGTTTGGGCTTAGTTGTGCGTGGTGAGAGTAATAAGATTGAGTCAGTTTCCTGGCAAATGTGGTCGAAGGAGTTCAAATTTCAAAAATAATTGTAGACCTTTTCCACAAAACAGAGTTTTAATAGGCGACGCGCGTTCCGACCCACGGAGCCAAATTCTTCAGGTAAAAGACCTTAGCAATTTAATTAAACTTTGATTTAATTAACGTTTTTTATCTAGGCATATTTCCTACCTTTCTTCATTCCAACTGCATATTCTTTACCCCCTCCTACATGCCTAGCTGGCTACCTTTGCTTACCTTTCCAGCTTTTCCTGAAGTGAAAAAATCAACCTCCTTCATTAAATAAGGCTGTCTTCAATTCCGTATACTTTCTTTTTCCTTTCATTCCTTCCAGTTTGTTTTTATAATTCCTTTCCTTATCTTTCTTATCCCCTTCATTCTCCCCTCTAACAAAGGCATCATCATTCCATCACCAATCCAGATGGATTGGCGATTTTCTTTTCCTACAACCTTTAGATTTCTTCCACCAATCCTGTACACTCCCAAACCATGCCTATTACTTCTTCATTTGTTTGCCTTCCCGTCTTCTAATTTGTAAGCATCATCTTACTTATGTGACCAAGTTTCCGTGTCGTACAAAACCACACTCTACATCAAAGTTTTCTTCAGACCCTTTCTATCCATCAATCATCCATACTTACTTCGTGAAAATTTATTTAGCTACTTATTTCTCCTCTTTATGTCCCTTTTACATTAACCATCTTGGTCCGAAGCACTGAAAATAATGAGGAAATGTTTCTCTTACTTACCCTCATTCTTGAAAAACTTATAAGCCTTGTTTTCTTGTATTCATCTTCATCCCACATCTATCGCATAGATACGAGTACATATAAAGATGTGCTGTATCATTTTGGCTGACTGACTAAATAGAGATTGATTATTTGCAAATCTAACTGATTTTATGATTATCTCTTAAGCTTTCACTCTTTCCTCCAGACCGTTCCTACATCCCTTACCATTACTTCCGCACATGCAAGGTAAGTGTGTATGCTGAAAAATAAGACATGATACTGCGCAACACTATCATACTCTCCTGCCTGGCACTGCACATTCCGATTCTCCATCAGTCAGACACCCGAGAAGTTTAGGATTAAGTCCCCTATTCATTAAATCTACTCCTACCTTCTGTGATACGATACATTATTTAATTCTACTCATTTTTCGCTATCGAGCACATTCTTGAAATCCACGAAAAATTGATACAATATTATTTAAAAAATGATTTTCAAGCGATAGTTTTCTAGAACCCTGCAATAATTATATACTTGTAAATTTAGCGACTGAATGATTACCGTGAAGCCGTCCCACTGAAATAAGAAAAATGTAATTATTTGAAGCAAAGTTTACCTGATAATTCTCAGGGGTGGGAAAATACGACTGGGAAATGGGGATGCTTGATGATAGCCCGCAAACTTCCCGGGAGGCTGAATGTTTCCATACACTATTGCAGCAAGTTATCTTTATTGACGCATGCCATCGGCCAGAGATGCGCTGGAAGGGAGGAAAGTGATGACGCGCCGGAATGCCATGTAACTGACACTGAGGTAAGGGTAATGGTGTTCAAAAATTGTGCATCGCCACGATTAATTAAATATTTTAAGCTGGGATATAAGGAATAAGAAACTTACATGCATTAAAATACCGACTTCCTATACATGTGTATGAATTTAGTTTCGGAGATCCCTGTACTTTTACTTGATTAACTGTGCCTTTTCCGATGGATGTTATATTTCCGCAAACCATTCTGAATGTCAGTAGGAATAGAAATTGATAGTTTGAAAGGTGTTGGGTTTGGTACTAGGTAAGCTGTATCCTTATCTAACAAACCAGTCTTTGGGTAGATAACTGCGTGAATTGCGGTAGTCATGGCAGTGAGACGAAATTATCAATTTTTTTACCACCACCAGCCTAGTTCACATTGATAAAAAAAATTAATTTGAAGAAAGTCACGATCTTTTTAACAATTTTGTTTACTTTTCTAATTTACATGTAATTATCAAACTTGAGAGGGAAATAACTATCACGTCGAGATTTTTACTTCCATTCGGTATTAAAATATTTGACCAAGTTTCATCCTTCGAGGAATCTGTTACGTCTAAGTGCTTCCTATTTCAATTTTCAATCAGTATTGTTGTAGATATGTTTTACAATCAGTTTGCACTCTTTTCTGATTCTGTTCGAAAGATTTTCTCAGGTTTTTAGCCCAATATTTAGAATGCTAAAATGTTCAAAGAATGTTTACAAAACGCATACACCAAAGAATCAGCTGAAGACATTGATAAATGCATCTCTGTGTGCACAGTAAATAAGCAAAAAAATGAAATATTTGTCATTCATGTATGTTATAGATCTGAGTCCTGCCTACACTTTGAAGATATTGGGATATTTCCATTTAGGATATCTATTTCCGTCAACCCTCCCCGGACTACAACCTTGACGTGGTGGAAGGGCTTGTGTGTTCCGATGACCCCTAGAGCTGTGCTGGCGGGAGTAATAATTATTGCTCCTGGTAGGGTCACCCATGCTAGATAGGTCGAAGGTTAGGAGCCAGACAAAAGGTAGTCCACGCAGCGTCTGTTCCTCAGTGAGGCGGCTGCAATGGCGTCTGACCCCTGTGGGGCGGCCAGTAAGTGATGGTGTCACGTTAAAAACACTATTGAGGAAGGCAACGGGAAACCACCTCAATTATCATTCCCTAGAAAAATATGATGGACAATAGAGATATTTTGAGTCCTGGCAACCACGGGGCTCGGTCCAATCGGCCGTGTGTCGTGCCCGGCAGCGGGGGAGGCAAGGCTTCCGCGGTCGTCATCCCACGAAACCCTTGCAAGGGAAAACCAGCAGCAGCAGGACAGAAGACGCAGGAGAAGAAGACGAAATTAGTTAGAATAGGAACGTGGAATGTTAGGACAATGATGAGGACAGGGAAATTGGAGAACGTTAAGCGAGAGATGGAAAGGGGAAATATAGATATTTTAGGTCTATGCAAGGTAAGATGGAAAGATAGCGGGGATTACTGGAGTGATAAGTATAGAATAATATACAGCGGTGGGGACGAGAGCCAACGAGGGGTTGCCATTGTATTAAATGAAGAGGTAGGGAGAAGCGTAGTCAACATAGAGCAGGTAACGGATAGAATACTACTAGTGCAGATAAAAGCAGAACCGACGAACTTAGTTATTATTCAGGTATACATGCCACCGAGCAACCATAAGGAAGAAGAGGTCGATAGGATATACGATCAGTTAGAGGACATGATCGCGTGTGTTCCTGCAGGGAAACATTTGATAGTGATGGGGGATTGGAATGCGACGGTAGGCGAAGGAAGAGATGGTGATGAGGTGGGGGACTACGGTTTAGGCACGAGGAATGACCGCGGGGAGAAAGCAGTTGAGTTCTGCAGAAGACAGGGGTTAGTCATCACCAACACTTGGTTTAGACACCACAAAAGACGCAGGTATACATGGAAAATGCCAGGTGACTCAGGAAGATATCAGCTAGATTATATCCTGGTTAGACACAGGTTTAGGAATAGTGTGATAAATTCCCACAGCTTCCCGGGAGCGGATGCGGACTCAGACCACAATTTAGTTGTTATGAAATGTAGCGTACGTTTCAAAAAGATAAGGCAGGGGCGGCGAGTTAGAAAATGGAATGTAGAAGCGTTAAATGGGTTGAAAAGGAAGGAATACAAACAGGCGGTAGAGAAAATCATGGAGGATGGTAAAGGGCTTAGTACTATTGAAGAAAAATGGGAAATGATCAAGAAGGGGTTGTCTACAGCCGCAAAAGACACTATTGGAACCGTTAACGCTAAAAGGACTAGGAAACCATGGATCACGGATGAGATGATTACAAAGATGGATGAGCGGAGAAAATGGAAGAATATGAATACAGAATTAGGCAAAATGAAGTACAAAGAATTGAACAATAAATTGCGGCGGGCAACAAATAAAGCAAAAGAAGCATGGTGGAAGACGAAGTGCGAGGATATGGAAAGTCTGCAGAGGAAGGGTGAAATCGGTGCGCTGTACAGCAAAGTTAAATCGTTATCGGGAAGTAAGAAAGGAAGAGCTATGCTAACAGTTAGAGATAAGGCGGGTAAGGTAATAGTTGACGCAGGAAAGATCCAAGAGAGATGGAAGGAGTATATAGAAGAACTGTATGGTAAAGAACTCAGACCAACAAAGTTAGACATTGAAAAAGAAAATTACGTAGAGGAGGACAGCTTAGGTCCAGGCATACTAGACCATGAGATAGAAAGGGCATTAAGAGAGATGAAACTAAATAAGGCCGTGGGGGTAGATAACATTCCCGTGGAAGTTTTAAAATGCTTAGGAAAATGTGGGAGGAAGAGGCTATATGGGCTGATCCGTAGTATTTATGATGAGGGAATCTGGCCGGAAGACTTTGTGAGATCAGTTTTAGTTCCTATTCCGAAAAAGGTAAAGGCCACGTCATGTGAGGACTATAGGACAATTAGTTTGATATCCCACGCAGCTAAGGTTGTTATCAGGATCATAAACAAAAGGATAGAGAGTAGGGCAAATGATTACTTAGGGGATGATCAGTTTGGGTTAGGAAGGGGAGAGGTACGCGTGATGCCATTGCAGTAATGAGATTATTAATCGAGAGGAATATAGAACACAACCAGGAGGTATTTGCCTGTTTCGTAGATTTCGAAAAAGCGTTTGATAGGGTGAATTGGGAAAAACTAATGAGTATATTTTCCATGTAGGCTTCCGCGGAGATTATTGATGTAGGAAGTGGTTCTTTCGGGTTTTCTTCCGCGTGTATCCATTTTTCGGACGATATTTCGTCAACGTTCCATTTGGCTTCCTCAGGTCCACTGAAGTGCCGATGCAGGTTTTGGTCCAATATATATACCCTCCGTTTGGCGCCTATTTTTTGGAGGTGTGCTCTGATTCGTTGTAACGAAAAGCCTTGCAATCCTTCCACAAAAAACCCAAACTCTTTGTGAGATATGTGGACGACACATTTGTAATATGGCCCCACGGAAAAGAAGAACTCCAGAAGTTCCTGCAACACCTCAACGCACAAAATGGTGCTATTAAATTCACCATGGAGATGGAAACGGACAACCGGCTGCCCTTTCTGGATATCCTG
Source organism: Hetaerina americana (assembly GCF_022747635.1). Taxonomy (NCBI): domain Eukaryota; kingdom Metazoa; phylum Arthropoda; class Insecta; order Odonata; family Calopterygidae; genus Hetaerina; species Hetaerina americana. Next base: position 45,797,422 of record NW_027286985.1, on the reverse strand, counting down.
GTCGAGAAAAAAGAAAATGGGTCTTTGGGACACTCCGTTTTTCGGAAAAAGACCCATACGGACCAATATCTCCATGCAGACTCCCATCACCACCCTCAACAAAAAGCCGGAGTAATTAAAACCTTACTCCACCGAGCATGCTCCCTCTCTGACGCTGCCTCCATTGGAAAAGAAAAACAACATCTGCTGAAAACGTTCCAGATGAATGGCTTCCGGCGTGACAACATTCTGAAGATAATGCACAGGGTGGAAGGAAAGAAGCGGATGGCCCTGGAGAGGACCGACGAGACTAGCCCTAAGGAAAAGGCGACGGCACACGCTATCCTGCCGTACGTCGTCGGAACAACGGAAAAAATTGCGAGGGCCCTCCGGAAACACAACGTCTCAGCCAGGTTCAAATGCGTAACCAAAGTGGCCAATATCCTCGTCAACGCGAAAGACCGCCTCCCAAAAGACATCTCTGGAGGAATCTACCAAATCAAATGCAGCTGCGGCAACTCCTACATCGGCCAAACATCAAGAGCGCTGAAATGCCGAGTCCAAGAACACAGAAGGGCCGTAAAAAATAGACAGTTCCAGCAGTCAGCGGTGGCTGAACATCATTGGAGTGGACCGACACATAATATTGAGTTTGACAACGCCACTTTATTGAATAAAGAAGGCCGCTACTACCCAAGGATCATCAGAGAGGCAATTGAAATTGCAAAAACGCCCAGAAATTTCAACCGCGAGGACGGCTACCCCCTCGCCAGCGCGTGGAAACGTGTCCTCAAGGATTTCAACGAATCAGAGCACACCTCCAAAAAATAGGCGCCAAACGGAGGGTATATAGTATATATTGGACCAAAACCTGCATCGGCACTTCAGTGGACCTGAGGAAGCCAACTGGAACGTTGACGAAATATCGTCCGAAAAATGGATACACGCGGAAGAAAACCCGAAAGAACCACTTCCTACATTAATGAGTATATTGCAGAAAATAGGAATAGATTGGAGGGAAAGGAGGCTAATCCGCAACCTGTACATGTCTCAAACTGCTCAGGTGCGGGTGGGAAACGGGGAGTCAGGATGGGCAGTGTTAGGAAGGGGTGTGAGGCAGGGTTGCCCTTTATCACCGTTGCTGTTCAACCTGTATGCAGAGGAAATGATTAAAGAGGCATGGGAAGAACTCGAGGTAGGAATGAAAGTGGGCGGGGAATTCGTAAAATCAGTTAGGTTTGCTGATGATCAAGCTTTAGTTTGTCAGTAAGCCAAGGGTTTGCAAGCATTGCTGAGTGAATTGGAAATTCAGTGCGACAGGTATGGGATGAGAATCAATATTAAGAAAACAAAGGTTATGCGATTTTCTAGAAAGAAAAAGGCTAAGCTTAACATTAAAATAGGAGGGCAAAAACTAGAGCAGGTAGAGCAGTTTACGTATCTCGGTAGTGTTTTGGACCAACACGGTCAAAGTAGTAGGGACGTAAGGAGAAGAATTGCGCTAGGCAAAGAGGCTTTCACAAGGAGGAGGGAGTTGATGACGGGGACTTTGAGTAAGGATGTTAAGAAAAGACTCGTAAAAACTTTGATATGGAGCGTAGCTATGTACGGTGCGGAAACGTGGTCATTGAAGCAGGAGGATAGACGTAGATTGGAGGCTTTTGAAATGTGGGTGTGGAGAAGAATGGAGAAGGTGAAATGGACAGAGAAGAAAACAAATGAGGAAGTACTTGGTATGGTGGGAGAAGAGAGGGGTTTGTTGGGAGAAATCCTGTGGAGGCAGGAAAATTGGATGAAGGGGGTATTGACCGGCAGTGGGATGTTGAAGACTGTGATAGAGGGTAGAATGTTGGGCAAAAGAGGAAAGGGAAGGAACAGGATAGGGATGTTGGACGGGATGAAGGGAGGAAGAAAGTACTCAGAGATGAAGAGGGACCTGATATAGAGTAGGATGATGGATTTTGTGTTTTGTTAGGAGTAATAAAATATTTGTTTGGTAGTTGTGTCCATCCAAAAACCTACCTTAACCGGTTGATTACCTTAAAAAAAAAAAAATTCCGTCAAATTTTGTGATGTATTTGAATTTTTGTTTTTTGAACTGAATCATGCAAATGATCCCTGAACACTTACACAGCAATTCCTCCTAATCTAGATTTTCTAATATCTTTGTCAAAAGTCTCCTTTCAAATTTTTAATCCTCTTTTCAGGTCTAGCATTACTCCTATCACAATTTGCCCACCATTCAGCTACCCTCTTCAAAGAATACAAAGTTGTTGTATTGTTCTTTCTTTATTTTTGTCTTTCCCAACATCTGACTGTTGAGCACAGAATATGCAATTACCGTCGAAATTATTATTGAATTGTTTAAAGATCCGGATTTCTCACCTTTTCAATAATGCTAACAAATTAGATGCACGTTCGTAAGATTGAATGAGATTTTGAATTGTTAGCAATAGGGATCTTAGTTGATGTTTCCATTCATTAATAATTTTAACTGCTGTCATTATGTCGATGAATGTTAGTTTTCTGCAAATGCTTCTTGAGTGCGTTTGGCCAGTAAATCACCTCGCCTAGCCTCATGAATCTTTAGTTAATATAATCTTTCTTAGGCCATGTACCGTATTGGAAATAAATGGACAGAATTAGATTTTATTTTCACTGGGCATTCTCTTAAAATCAACATTTTTCTCCTTAGGGCTAGAATATGCTCTTGTCAATGTAATTTGAACTCTCTGTTATGAATTTATTCATTTATTTGCATATTCCATGCTATGTTTTGGCCATCATTGAATACTATTTCATTATAAGTATTTTATTTTTGAATTTCTTCCTAAAAGCACAAAGCTTTTATGAATTTTCGTTTCACCTCTTCATTAGAATCCCGCATGTATTAAAAGATTTAATTGAGTAGTAAAAAGCCGCAATTATGTATGTACGCAAAGGACAAGAAAATGCATATAATTTTCATTTAATCTTGAAGATTATATTGAAAAATTTATTGAGGAAACCTTCTTTTAAAAGAACTCTACCACGGCCACATTTTTCTTCGGCACGTTGTCCGAGATTTCTCAAACAAATTCAGGAGGTGAATTTGTTTAGGGATTCAAATCATTTTGTGGAATCTGTTAAGAAAAACTAAAGCAGAAAAAATATAAGTAAATTTTACTCTAAGCATTTGGGAGTATACCACGGACACGTTAACAATATGGCCGCAAAAAATGTCTTCAAATGGTTTTCGAAATTTGGAAAATGAGTTTCATATTCACTTCAAAATAAATACACAGTTTTCTCGTTAAGGTGACTTTCTTTTTCTCTTTTATTTAAGTCGAATGAGCTTACTCATGTGGTGCAACACGTTCCACAAATCCACTTCAATGCTATAAGATGTCAAATTCATTATTAATTATAGTTTTAAAAGTGATGAATGGTTGCTTTGCGGTTAATTCCCGCCAAATTAGTGGAGTGATGAATTGATCAAGTATCATGATAAGTTTAAAATTCGTAATTTCAGGCCATTACTACGCATTGTGTGCTATGGATGGATAGTATGTATTGAAGCCCGGGTCGTAAGATTAAGCATTACGTGTAATTGACACATTTGTATTTTTTCTTTCCGCAGCATCATAAGTATTTGGAACAGGATGGTTTTTTACTGTCTCAAACATTTATATTCTCAAATCCATTCTTTCTCCCGCAGCGTACATTTTCACACAGTGCTTCCTCCTCAGTTTAATGAAGTACCACTTGATTTTTCTTCATCTGCGCAACCCTTCTGATTGCCATGCTAGCTAGACTCAAGTACCGTATTTCGAAATCTTCTTGTCTTCCTTCCACACCGCTTCCTCGGCTGCCTACGCTTCCGATACAAATACTGCCGACTTCAACATCCGAAGCATTTCGCATAGCTCTATCGGGTGCGACCCAAAAGAAAAAAAAAGAACAAAGAAAACTGCTACTACCACAGTCGGTGAAGTCGGACAGAGCGAGCGTACGCACGCTCACGTGCACGCATGCCTATGCCCACACTTCCCCATTCCCTCGCTTCTGAGTCCCAATCGCCACCCCCTACCCCCATACAAACGCGGCGGCTCGCCCAGCAGCCTTCAAAGTCGTGATCTGCCACTCGCCCCTTTCCCCCAGCTGCGTCCCCCGCCCCGCGATCGGACAGCTTCGCTCGACGCCCCCACCCACCGCCATCCTGGCCGCGCCTCGTGCCGCCGACGCCCTCGCCCGTCCTTCTCCAGTATTTGCCTCACTCGGACTCCCCTGCCAGGATAAGAGCGGAGCGCGGAGGATATTTATGCGCGGGAGAGGGAGGAGTGAGTGCGGAAAAGAATCGGTTGCTGCATTGGAACTCGCGCTGACTCATTGGCGGGTCGCGACGCGGAATATATGCGTGCTCCGGGGTTGTTGCGTCTGGGCTCGCTCGCATCAGTGGCAACAGTCCTGGATGTATTTGTTTTTTTTTAAATTTATTTTTTAAATTTTATTTTACTCTCTCTCTCTTTGTCCCTTTCTATCTCTGTCTTTTGGCATGCGTGTTTGGAACGCAAGTACCTAGATACGTCGATATACCTTTAGGCTTCAACTTGCCAAAGTACGCTCAAACTGATCACTTTCAACTTTCGAGGTGAGGTTCGCTTTAATAAAGGAGTTAAAGCGATAGGAACTTTTGTTCTCGTCGTTGACTATTTTTCATTGGCAATGTAATTTCTTTGAATCTCTAGATAAAAATTTAATGGAGCGAACGTTGAAATCTCATTAACTTTATAATGCAGCGATACACGATGCCAAAATAGAAAAATGCTTTCAAGATAAAGTAATTCGTTTAAACTTGGATATATGCTCAATCCCAGTCAACTTGGAGGAAGAAAAAATTACAGTCACCGAACATAACTTCTAGTATGTACACAGTCTTAAATTAGGATCGAAATCAATAATATCGAGGCCTATTATCTTTAAAATGACTATAGAATAATTGAGGTTGTCATACAAAGTTGAGGTAAGTTGTGCATCTCCTTACAATGAATTTCCAAAAAAGTGCCCTCAAAGTTGTTAATTTCAATACAACACCGAAAGATTTTTCCTATATTTTCGAATCGTGAGATAAATTGTCAGCAAGCAGGATAACTATATATTGTAATAATAGAAAGATAAACTTATGTTGAATTCATAGATGAACAAATATAATTCTACTCAATGAGACATTGTAACAAAAACAAAGTCACAATTTTTAAAACATAGATCTAAAATTAAAAGATTTTTGAGTCACTGAGAATAAATGTTTTGTGTTTATGCTAGTAATGTGTAATCGTTGACATGGTACAGTAAACGAACTTAATACCATCTTCTAGCCGGATATTACCTAAGAGCCATCACCTCAAACACGTGCAAACATTGTAACTGTACTCTTGGCCCCTTTCAAATAGTTCGCATATCATTTGCAACCGTCACCTTTTTAGCGTTGGGTTGGGTTACGTGTATCTAAAAAAAATCTTCGAAAATTCGGTCATCCAAAGACTGGAATTCAACCACAACAAAAAAATGCTGAAGCAGTAAACTACCCTGGTACCTAATCTCAAACATAAGGAATTCGTCCTTCATGGGACGTAAATTTCAACAGATACATATACATGCCGTAGTAAGACCTCTGTAACTTTCCTTTTCACTTCAATCTACTACCTTCATCGTCCTTCGCAAACTCTCGGAAATAAGACAGAAAGCTATTAACAAAAGCACGAAAAGGCGGCCGAGCCGTCTCACCTCCGCCCACCGTGAGTGCTGATATTGCATCACATGCATTCTTACGATCTTAGAGGCGAGCATATTTAGCCCAGCTCTGTGTGACTCTTGAATACGTCAGGGGGTGGGGCAGTCACGAGTAGAAGGCCGTTGGTAAGCTCGCGAGCGCTGGCAATATCAACGCAAACGTTTTAATCTCTAATGGATATAATAAACGATCGCAGGACGTTCGATTGATCATTGAAAAACAACAGAAAAATGGGGATAAAAGACTGCGCATAGACCTAAAGCCTACGCCCACTTCCATTAGTGTGTTACATATTTGCATGCCAGTTTCCCACTAAACATGAGTAGGAGCAATTAAGATAATAGCTGAACGTGGATGTTTATCTAGCTGCATCTTGTTTGTGAATTAATATGGTCTATTTGATTGATGATTGGAAATTATGAATAGGGGTTATTGGATGAATTATTTTCATAACTTTCAAGTTTCTTCTTAAAATTGAATGATTGATGCTCCGACCACCCAAGTTGATGGAAAGAAGACATGCAATTTTTGAAATACAAAATGTTGAGCTCTATCATCTTACTTGGCTTGGCAGTCATTTCTGTGATACGCGAGCTTACCATAGCCACTCTTATTTTCTTCTGAAGTGAATCAAAATTAGATATTGAGATCTCTTTAATTGCTGTTGCTACAGATCTTACGCCATGATGTACAAGAAGCATAACTTATACAAGTTAAAAAAATATTTGTAAGCCCAGAACTTTATTGTTAAGAGAAGAAACTGTTCTGGGAATCAAAACCACCAACTAGCAAGTAGCAATTACAGTATTTCACGTTACAGTTATTAGTTTGAAGATATTTAGAGAAGTGTGTAACACTTAAGAGCTAAAGATGGTATCTAATTGACCATTTTTGCTCCTCTTTAAAGAAATGACCTACCCTTAATACTCTTACATACATGTATATTTATGGATAACTATTTTTAATAACTCAGAGGGAAGAGAAGAATCAGGAAACCACAACGGTTTTCTCTAAGCCAACGCTAATTACCTATTGCCACTTTTGAATCTGGAGTATTTTCATATTATATAGCTACATATTTTAGAACTAATTTTACATGATTTAAAAGCGTCCAGGAACCAAAAATACCTCGTGTAGAGGAAAAATAAAGTAAAATAAAATTGGAGATATTAATCAAAAACTCCTATCTTGAAAACCAGTCGGGTCTACATTATTTTGCCCGATATGTATTTTCATTGCTGGTAAAAGTTTCTATACCTAGTTGAATCTCAACATTTTTCGACCTGTTTAATGTTTAATGTGACGAAATTTTTATTGTTTTGAGTTCCCATAATTTTGGAATAATAAATTGTGGAAACCTTGACAATTTTCCTTTCAATTATCTCTATAGCCCTACTGAAAAAATGCGTATATTTACACCTTATCATAAAGAATTGCAAATTCCTGCCACGGATATCATTCTGGAAGAAACATAAGTTGACCATCGTTCATATGTGAGTGAAAATTTTATTATGATGATGATATGCATGAACTAAATAATGATATCATGAGTGGTTAGATGACATTGGACGCTGTCATTTTAAAAACATTTCACTGTTAGTTAGCCAAGCGGCAGAGTATTTGATCGTTCACATTTGATCTTCCAGCCACAATTCAAAAGTTTCAGTTAACCTCAGTTCATTTCCTTGTTGAGCACGGTTGATATTAGCGCAGGAAACCTACAAATACCTTGTTTTCTCGATTATGTATAGATGGATTATAAAGAAGCAAGTGAGATTATAAGGAAAGAAGAGGGTGGAAAGAAACCGAACCTTGGAATTCTACTGTTATCAGTAGAAGGTTCAGAGCTGTCTAAAGCTAAACTTCCCTTCCGAAGTGGGAGTACTTTACCTGAAAGCCTCACTTACAAAACCCAAGTAGGGATTGGAATATTAATGAAAAACCCAGCAAAGATAGAAGAAAAACCTTGGTCTTCAACGTGGCAAGCCGATGTTTGCCAGCAAGGATTACGATCCCCTCCTATAGATAAACCGTTTACATTTCAGAAAGGTTGTTTTTAATTAGCATTTCTATTTTCAATCAATGATAAAATGAAATATTTAATTTGCGAATAAAAATGTTTTTCTGAAATTAATTTTTCCTAGTTCAGCAAATGAACCACTTCCTTTATTATTTATTCTTAAACCAATAATAAAATTGTCTTAGAAATATATTTATTAATTTTCTCACATTAAATTTTTAACAATGCCTAGTTAGGTTCGATGATCAATGAACTCGAGGGATGGCGTGTATCAAATGCTATTACGAATCTAGGCATCCAAACAGTTTTTCATAGAAAACAGATATCCCTGTAAGAATAAGACCCAGGAATTTTTGAAGGCAACTATTGTTTATTTGCAACATTTTTAGCTCTTATTGTTGATATTATGTCAACTGATTTACATCGCAATCATTATTTTTCAGCTAAATATTACTTTGCAAACCTTTACTAGAGTTCGTGGCTGAGGCTGTTAGAACATTAGTCTTTTGGATGTTTAATCAATTGATCATAGTGAGCAATAATAGTACCATTTTATTTTCGAGATTTTCTATTGATTTTAATCACTATCATCTATCGTTGTGACCAGGAATGGTACGAGAGCAAAACGATTCCAAAAATGGCTTATCTAGCCATCAGCTTTCCTAAACTTCTAATTTGGGACTTGACAATCAATGCATCGCGGGGCTACCGATGTTTTCCTCCTTGTCATAAGTTTTCATGTGATCACCATCCTGGTTAAAAAAGGCGCCTATCATAGATTTTCATAAAAATCTGACACTTTACGTTCGTTCAAAGAGATTATTAACGAAATTGACTTCATAATTTCTGTATTATTCAACTTTGACATAATGTCCTCGCACAAAGGGTGCAAAAAGCTCGTCGCAACTCAAGGGAATGACTGATCCAGTGAAGGCAAGGGTCCATAGCTTCCCCTAGACGATTTCCTTGGTACATTTCTTAACTAATGCGAAGTAATATCTCTTTAAGATTTTCATTTTAGTATTTTCCAATTATTTGCCTGATGAATGCTCATTTTCTTTTTTGTAGTTTCACAGATATTTCTGATATTTATTCCATAGACATGCATTGCAATGAGTCCGAATTGCTCTACGCTATTCGAGTTGAGGTATCAGTACCACGAATCATTTTGATAATCCCTGAGACTAGAAATTTTCCAGAAGCTTTTCAAAAGCAAATACAACCTACCAAAGAAGATACACTCATGTTGCAAAAATGTTGGGCAGAATTGTGATGGAGTTTTCATTAAGCCATGAAAGATGGGTCATGATTAGTTGATTTAGCATTTTGATACATAATCATGTCACGTGCTTAATATGGGACGAAATCAAGCAAAACACTTTCAGTACTTGAGAGTCAGGAAATCTATTCGCTAAATATCCTCCCGGATTCATCGTACCTTTGACTAATTTTCAATGACCTGCCCCTCGTTCTGGATGCAGTCTGCACCTTTACTTAACCGTTCTGTCCCAAGATGGGAGTTATCACTATCCCCAGTGGATGAAGTCAAACATTCGGTCCCAGCTCTAATCTATGGTGGTAAATTCCCCAATCGAAACATTTTAGTGAGACGAGGAGACATTCTGAGTGTTAAATAATTTCCCTAGTGGCTCTCTTGAAATGCCTTCTGCTCTAAAATTAGTACACAGTGAAAAAGGAATTGTATAAGAATATTCTCATCGCGAAACAAATGAGCCGTTATGAGCGAAATATTTCATCCAGCTATTTCTCTCTTGTGTGGTGGCACCGCCCTCTCCCCGATGGCCTCGGAGGCACGCATTCAGAGCGCACTCCCACACCTGTCCTCCGCGGGGGCGGGGGATATCCGAAGGGGTCAAACGCGCCCCGAGGGGACCCTTGCGTGTCGCTCCTTATATGTATATGGCAAGTAGACCAACGCACCAGCTCTCAACCCCTTCCCCCCCTTCCATTTGAACCAACCCCGCCCAAAAACCCATTTCCCAGCCCCCTTCCCACGACCTCCTTCGCCCTCCTACCTCTCCTCCCCCAATCCTTTTCTCTCCTCCTTTTCAGCCCCTAACCCACCTCGACCCCTCCACGAGACTTCCCCCATCCCACTTCGTCCTGGCCACTCCCACGCGGGGACACCGTTATGTCACCGTCGCATCACGCTCCTCGGGGCAAACAATAGGCGTGGTCATCTTATCGCCCTCTATGACACCCCAAGCCCAAATATTAAAAACCGTAATTCTATCTCGCCCCCGCGACTCTTTTTTATGACGAGAAACCACGAACCATTATCGTAAACGGCGGAGTATAAAAAATTAACCTTGCGGGCGAGTTGCGGGATTTTTGCTACGCAATCTCTTGTTTTCTTCAATGTTCTAAGCCGTTGATTTAGGCGGTAGCCCTAACGGAGAGCTTCTATTTAAAATAGGAAAACTATATTTTCTAAGCGTTGAAGAAACTCTGCCCTGACGTTAGGCGGTTTATTACCTTTCGTAGAATACTGTTTTTTTCTTATCGACTGGAAAGAGTAGCTACCTCCAAGACAAAGAACCGTTATGCTGTATGTGAACTCATTATTTTCCGTGTTGTTGATTATGAGGGTTTTCCTTATTTATGGGCTCATTTAGTTGGTTAAAGACAAATTTTTTTCTGTGTAAGAACGCTGAAATTTCTTTAAAAAAGTGCCTTTATAGGACATATAGAAAACCACATTTTTGAAATTATGTATGAACGCCTTTACGGACGGCCCTTTATTCATCAACACAAAATCTCAACGTAAATTATTTTCTTTATTATACTGACCCTGGTGCGATATGTTAAGAATGTTCATCAGGAATCTATCCACCAATCTATTTGTGGTGCCGAACTACAAAGAAGTTCACAATTGCTTACATATTAACATGGAGTTTTTCCGCTGATAATTTTTCCAATTATAGATTACATGCTCAGGACTCAAACAACCTTTAACCTGACCAGAAGGTCGATGTTCCTTATACGATTAATATAGAATTCTAGAGAAATACTACTTTATAACTAATTGAACCTCCTTCCATTAACCCGAAATGTTCATCGACTGTCCGAACGGGCGAGTATAAATCGTCCCGGTGAGTAAAGTCTCACCTTTACCGGTCATTGTGCATGAAAAACGCAAGTCATTGAAATGAAGAAACATGGGTGAAGTAGAAATGTGGTTTGCGAGAAAGAGAACTTAAAACTGGGAATTAAATATGAAATCAAAAAAACAACGTAGTACAGCTACCTAGTCATAAAAGTGTTGTGGCTATGTCCTTCATTGATATTTTATGAATAAATTCATTAAGTTAATTGGATTTCTTTTTTAATGGTAACATAATCAATGTCAAATGAAGGTAATTAGCGCATCAAATTTGGTGAGATTGGACGCAAATATTTGAATTGCATCGTTATATCAGTCTAATGTGAACATAGAACTGCATACTATTATTAAAGCAGAAGGTATTTTCAGCTGGTTCTTCTTCTGAATGAATGATGACCGTTTCACCAAATCCCTATTAGTATTTCATCTATCTTTTTATGGAACCGCAAAGGACCGATTCAGAGGTTATAGCTTGCACTCACCGAGCTCCTTTAATTCGTCGTTTATTATGGCGCCATATATGGTGGGGCCATTATTCTAGGACAGGAATTCAGGGTTGGGGAAGGAAGGAGGTTAATGTTGCGTAAGTGTACAGAAAAAAACGACTAATGGCGAGCGCAGCTGTTGTCGCAAAATTTTATTATTTCATAGCAGGCTAAATACTTTTATCTCCAAGATTTACAGTATCCAACAGCGCGGTTTTCTTTCAGTGCTAGCACGTTCCTCTTCTGGCTCGCATTTGATCATGCAATGAAACCTCATTCCACCTATGACCCTTAGACCATGGGCGTTCTCGCTTACAGCGGTCATTTACGATGAGCTTGTGTGTCATTTGCCTGACGCCTTTATATAGCAGCTGAAATGCGTTGCCATCACCGGAAACACTGCCTTTCATTATAGCGAAAGAATAAATTTAATTCTCTCCTTTGCATGATTTACCATTGCTTAAAGTGGAGAAGTTCTCTTACAATCTTATATATGACATCGATATGTCGGGAATCTTTTATTTTACATGTCGATGAATTAATCTAGATATGAGAGAACGAAAGTTTTCCTTCTTAGAGATGGATTTAAATTTTTCGGTGCATGATGTGATTCACCATTCTGCCAGAGGAAGCGTTTTCATTATTTTGGCTTAAAATACTAACAATCAAATAGTAAGTTGAATCAGCCTACATCAACGTTCATATTTCTATGCGTTGCATGTATTCAAACTGGTGAAAACCTTTAAAATAATATCATAAAATAAGAGTGAATTTCCATGCTGTTTCTTAATACATATACCTTTATACTATCTCTAACTATTCTTGAAAAGATGATACATTTGATAATAAAACTCCTGACAAAATCGCAGAAGATACAGATGTCTGCAGCACGTTTTTTATTAAAAAAATTTAATATTATTTATTTATATATATATATATATATATATATATATATATATATATATATATATATATATATATATATATATATATATATATATATATATATATATATATATATATATATATATATATATATATATATAGTATATATATATCGGACGGTCGAGCCGTCGAAACGTCAAAACTACATATGTGAGTGTCCTTTCTTTGTGTTTCTATGTTTTAAAAATCTACACCAGTGTTTATATATATATATATATATATATATATATATATATATATATATATACACACATTCAAACACGAAATCCCGCCAAACGGCGAATAAATACTCATATATACAGAAACAGATATAAGGAAAATGGATAGGAACACATATAAAGGACGAACACAATAGAGGTGGGGAAGGCGGAATCGAACGGATCACAAGAGTAAAAATATTTCCTCAACCGGGACTCGAACACCGGATCTTTCCACTTGCCGGGCGGATGCTCTTAACCACTTGAGCTATGGTTCAATTTAGTTTTATTCGGTCTAGTATGTTACACTGCTAGTGTTTACATTGTACACATTGTCAGCTTACAGATTATGGTTACAGAGTATTTTTTTTTCCTACTATGGTTACACACTTACATAGACATAAATTCATATACATTGTATTAAACAATTGTGACCATGAACAATACTGTTGAAGGAAATAATAAAGGCAGGGTTCACAAAATATAGAAGGAAATATTTGGATTAGCAACGGAACATTAGATTTGGTTGGGATTATTGATAGCTTTGAAGCACAGTTATTCAGAAAAACAACTTTTAAACCACGGACGAAGTGTGTCCGGTACCGGGGGCAGCCACATCCGTTCCACCAATGCTTGCATGCCTTTAGCGGAGTGTTTATTCGCGGTTCTCATCTGTGTGAATTCCACGATTAGGGTGGTCATTATGAAGGATTTAAAGCTCGGAAAGAGCCGAAAGTTCAAGGTGATCAGATTCATGTCGGTAATGGCACCACCACCGAACACGTCCCAGGTTTTATAGATCTTTTTTAGAGCTTCCCATTCTCTGATTTTATCGTTGCATCCAAGGATGAGATGCGCGACGTTGTCTATTCGACCGCATGACGGACAAAGGGGCGAATCGGCTAGCCGAAGGTGGTGCCTCACTTCCCTCGTCATGACTGTGTTCGCGATTAGGTTAAACATTCCACTACGTGCCTCATCGTTCGCCCTGCTGGTCGCCCAGTTTTTCCAAGAAATCGTTCTTTTCGATATATTTTGTTGCTGCTCGGTAAGCGCTCTGACATACAGGGTCTTCACTCGAATTGCTTCTCCATCTCGCAGGAGAGAAGCGACTTTTTTCGTTTCATCAAATGCCCTCCGGTGGCATACGTCGCGCGAGAGTTCCTGCCACGCGTCCTTGAGGAGTGCCTTGCGCCACGCGTCGTCACCGCCGAGGATGCGCAGACTAAGCTTCGCATAGACAACCTTCGCCTTTAGAGCAATATCGGTTAAATTGAGACCACCCTGCTCAAACGGGCCATAGAGCTGGTTTCGGGACACTTTCTTTACGTAGCCATTCCAGATCATTTGGTTGGACACTCTAATAAAGTATGCGTTGTATTTAGTGGGTAAGGGCCATAGATGGGCCACATACCATATCCTTGGGAAGACAATCTGGTTGAGGAGGCGGACGCGGGTCACGATCGGGAGGGAAGGGAGTGAAAGCTTTCCAACACTCCATTTTACATGATGGTCAATAATTCCCCAGTTTCGCTCAATCGTGGGAGCCAACTCCCTCTCCCACCAGAACCCCAAGATTTTGAGCGAGGGTGCTTCTGACCAACCGATAGAGTTCGAGGGCCGGTCGCCCTTCAGCAGCAAAAACCCGGATTTCCGGTTATTGAGGAAGATACCACCCTGCTCGTATGACGTTAATATGTCGTGGGCTAGGGCCATGTGGGACGGGTCGTCTACGAAGAGCGTTATGTCGTCAGCGTATGCGACGCCCAGGCAGACGGCGCCGTGACGACGTACCCCGATTCCACTGCTCTGTAGTCGTCTGAGTATGGGGTCTAAGGCAAGGGCGAACAGCAGCATTGACAGTGGGCAGCCCTGCCGAACGGAGTTACTGACGGGGATGGGCGGCGATGTGGCATTGTTTATCCTAATTATAGAGTATGTTCCGTTATACATCGTTGATACGGCACGAATGAAGTACTCGGGGAAGGCCATCTTCTTGAGCACGGTGAGAATCCATTCGATCCGGACCAGGTCAAATGCTTTCTCAAGATCGATAGCCACCAGTGATAAAAAACGATCGCCATACAAGGGGGCGGAAAAAATGATGTCGCGAATTAAAAGTGCTGCATCGAAAATATTTCGCGTTTTCGACACGGCGTACTGGGATGGAGAGAGGACGATGTCGGCAGCAGCCGTCATTCTACATCGTAGGACGTGCGCCAATATTTTATAGTCTGCGTTTAAAAGGGCGATTGGCCTGAAGTCGTTGAACGACTTTGGCCGCGTCTTCTTTGGTATAAGCGTTATCACGGCGGTCCTCTGACTTGCAGTCAGAGAGCCGCTAGCTAAAATACAGTTAAAAAGGTGGGTTAAAATAGGTTTTAAAACATCCCAGTACGCTAAATAAAATTCAAAGGGTAGGCCGTCCAAGCCGGGTGCTTTGCCCTTCGGGAACATGGAGGAGACGCAGTCCAGTTCGTCTGAACTTATGTCTCGACAAAAATCGTCTTTTTGATCTGTGGGAAGCGTAGGGAGAGGGGGGAGAGGGGGTGCGTCTCCCTCCTTCCATGGAGGATACCTGTTAAAGGTGTTTTGAAAGTGCCGGCCCGCTTCCTTAAGGAGGTTGGTGTCACCGGCGGCAGATTCTCTGACAGGGATTCTGTCTATATCGGAGCCAGATTTGGATTTCATCCAGCGCCGAAGCTCAGATAGCGTTAGGGGGCCCCCTTTATCCGTGTCCAGTTCTTTTTGCCACTGTTGGGGAGCGTATTTTTGGAGCTCGTGGCCAAGGATAATTTTTTTTAGGGACGACACTTGGGCGTGGAAACCCTCCGGCGCCACATCCTTACGCAGGAGCTCTTCCAGCGCTCGGCGGTAGAAGGAGATGGTGTAGTTCTTTTCCCTACGCCACTCGAAAGTTTGCCTTTTGATGTGGGTGACAATGCGGGGTTTGAAAACCTCGTCCCACCATAGAGCGAGGTTTGCACCGGGGCGGAGTGCCGCGATCAGTGCACACACCCGGGTGCGGATAGAATCACGACGAGTCGCGTCCTGCAACACGCGGAGGTCCATGCGCCACACGGAGCCGCAGCGGTGGACGTGCGCGCCCGGGGTTGTGTCCGGGCACGTAACTCTCATGATCACTGCGCAGTGATCAGAGAAGGACACCGGGAGGGTGTCCACTGTCTGGACATCATTCTTTAGGGATGTCGAGACGAAGAGGTAGTCAATCCGCGTCCGAGAGTTAGGCCCTGATCGCGTGAAGGGGGCGGGACCGGCGCAATAAGAACGCACTGCGTCAATCGCTCCAATGGAGTCGAGCATCAGTGAGAGCGCCCGGCTTGGATAGTATGTCACGTTATCCCTGTTCGAGGCACTATCCTCTCGGCGGTAGATAGTGTTAAAATCTCCGCCCAATATGGCCTTCCCCGAGAAGGAATACAGGTAGGGGAGGAGAAGTTCATTGAAATATGTTTCGCGCTCTGCCCTCGCGCGCTCACCGGAGGGAGCGTAAAGGTTTGTGATATGGATACCATTCACGATAACGGACGTTATTCGGCCCGAGGGGTGGCGGCGAACATGAGAGAACGGAATGCCATTTCGGACTAGGGTGGTGGTGCCAGAATGACATTCGGCGAAATTGCCGATAGCCTGAAAGATGTTCGCATCCCAGACTATGTCCTCCTTTACCTCTTGAAGGAGGATTACATCAGCCCTAAGGTCGCGGAAAAAACGTTGGAGGACTGCAATTTTTAAAGCGCTATAAACGCCAGCAATATTAAGCGAAATAATATTCATTGGTGGAATGAGAGGACAGCTATGGGCACCGGACATCACTTACCAGAGTCCTGGTCATGGCTTACGTCGCTTCGGTCGCGGCTCGAACCCGGGCGACGAGTGCTTCGCCGCTTCCCGGGACGCTTCGTCCGACGGGTCGACGATCGAGGTCTCGAGTTGTCACCGCATACCTCCCTTCCGACCTCGTCCGAAGAGGAAGACCCAGCCGTGGTCTCTACGAAGAGCTGGTTACTCGGCGGCATTCCACGGGGGGCCCTGTTCGAGCGAGCAGAGCGATGGGCCGTCCCAGCCCAGGAGGTGGCCTCAGGGGGGGGCGGGGTGGCGGACTGGTGGTCTTCTGCCGAAGGGGCCCCATCGGGAGAAATTAGAGGAGATCGGTCGAATTGGTCCGCCTCTAGAGGAGCCCTGGGAAGATCGTCTACACCTTGGCTGTCCTCAAAGGAGAATGAGGATGGAATGTCTGGGATTGTTGACGTCGACAAGGTTTTGCTCGTACATGTGTCAACTTCCGCGGCCGGTGATACTTTCTTGATTTTCCGTGACACCGTAATCGAGGGGCCCGCCGTTGAGGAAGGGGGACAGTCGTAATCGGATACATCCTCCCCCGCTGTCACCCGTGATTCTCGGGGAGTTGGAAGCCCGTGAAGCAAGGATTGCGGGAAGAACGCATCGTTGGCGTGGCCAGAGAAAGGAAGGACGCAGGATGATCTGTCCTCTTTTGACGGGGTCACGGAGATAGGGGCTGGTGGTCGTGAGTGTGTATCCGAGCTGGTAGGGACCGCAGCTTGATCAATGCTCGAAATCAGCAGTGCAATGTCGTCCGTCCTCTTCTTCTTCGGATCCCTTTCTTCCGTTGACGACTTTCGTTCCCTCTGAAATTTCCCTCCGAGTGGAGGGGGATGCGGGGGTTCGGCGGGAACAGCTGGGGGCGCACCCTCGATAAGTATCAGGGACCGCGCCCTCTCCTCCACAGCCATCTCGGGCTCATCTATCTCTTCGGCGGTGTTCGGATTGGAGGCCAAAAACATTGCCTCCGCATAGCTCTTCCCTCCCTGGTTCCGAGGGCAGGTCTTTCGCTCGTGGCCTTCTTGGTTGCAACGGGCGCAGGTGCGGCGCTGACCCTCGTAGATGATGATGGCCCGGTTGCCGCCGATGTGGAGGTACGAGGGGATATTTCTTTCGACCGTCATCCGCACCACTCTCGTACCTGTTAACACGCGTGCCAATTTGTCGCCCTCCCACCTGTTCTCCCACGAGCGATGGATTTTTCCAAAACGTTGAAGCTCGCCTATTATATCTTCCAATGGGGTCTCCACGGGGAGACATAGAACCCTGACATTACAAGGGCTACCGGAGGTCTCGTCAATGGTGATCGTCGTCCTCGGATCAATTTTGGATGGAAACGGTAGTTTTCGTGGGATATTATCCAGAATCCTCTTCATAGTAGCTTCAGTTGCCAACTTCAGGAATACCAAATGGCGGTTATATCCAAATTGGATCGCCACAATCTCTTCGGGTGTGAGGCCCAGCGACTCTAGTGTAAAGAGGTGGACCTCCAACGGAGTAGGGGGCTTCGCCTTTTCATCAACTTGCAAGGCGAGCGTGTTTACGCGACGTACGACCATTTTGAAAGAAATCAAATGGAGCACGCCAGCGCCAAGAAAAGAAGAAGAGCGCACTGAAAGCACTCCAAGAAGGAAAGAAAGAAAAAAAAACACTCACGAACGCTCCCTCCCCGCCACACGCACCCGGCGGTAGCAAATAAAAAGGAGCCTAAGCTCTACACCAGGAGTCAAGGTCAGTCTTGATCCAGTAAACAAAACAAAAGTACGGCCTTCGCGGCGGAAGAAGTCGAGAGTCAAACTGCACGCTTCTTGATGAACTAGGCGGTCAACCGCCGCTCGAAACAAAACACGATCGGAACCTCGATTTCCGAGAGACTCCGGCAGTGCCGCTCTCCAAACCCCGGCGGCCGAAGCCTCGGACGCCGGCGAATTTTAGACACTCGGTGAACACAGGCACGTCCTGCTATCTAGGCAGCTATCGAGGATAGTCAATTTACCCTGAGATCCGTGGGTCTAATATGTCGCCAAGCGCCCCGATTCTTTCAGCCAAGAGATGGCGTCAGGGGGCAGTTTCACCCACCAAAGGAGAAATAGACAATACACAAGGAAAGGAAAGGACAGTGGGTTAGAATTCATACAACATCATACAGGAAAGGAACAGTGCGTTTCGTGGCACGCATAGCCAGAAGAAAGAGATGAGCCACATTGGCCAAATACACATTCAAACACGAAATCCCGCCAAACGGCGAATAAATACTCATATATACAGAAACAGATATAAGGAAAATGGATAGGAACACATATAAAGGACGAACACAATAGAGGTGGGGAAGATATTTTTACTCTTGTGATCCGTTCGATTCCGCCTTCCCCACCTCTATTGTGTTCGTCCTTTATATGTGTTCCTATCCATTTTCCTTATATCTGTTTCTGTATATATGAGTATATATATATATATATATATATATATATATATATATATATATATATATATATATATATATATATATATATATATATATATATATATATATATATACATACACATAACTATCTTGCTTCAGGACCAATTATTAATGTTTTCATTAAACGTTCAAGGACATGAAAATAATATATACATGTATTTAGTATTAAGATGGAGATATATTGAATATTATTTACTTTAAATGTGAAAATCGACAAGGGATTATCGAGGAATCATATCGAACACGGGCGTTTCGTGTGTTTGTTCAACCAATCATAAATTTGCTCGGCTAATTCCGTCACTTGACCACCGCTCTCCTGACTCCTCTTCCCCAATCGATCCTCACTCACCCGCAGATGGTGACGTTAAAACGCAAAGCGCAAAAGACTTACAAGACCATAGCCGGGCAGTCAACCATCGGGGTGGAACAGCTGAACCTCCTCCTTACGGTGCGTCTCATGCATAATGCATTCGACTCTCCCGCACGTGAATACGTATGGAGCACAAGCCAAAAAAAAAGTGAACTGGATGAAGAGTGCAAGTGAGGGAGAGAGATAGAGAGGGGGGGGAGGCAAGGTATAGGGGTAAAGATGGGGGTGGGGTAGAGAGAGAGAGAGAGAGAAAAGCCTAAGATACGAGAGTGAGGGAAGAGACAAAATGTGCAGCACAGAGGTGCTGCCACCTACCGGCAGAGAGACTTATTGTGTGGAGGAAGGGATTAGGTCTAAAGTTCCCTTAACACTAAATGAAATATTCAATTACTACTGCCTCATCTTCGCCCGCTTCGTTTCCTAAGGTTCGTGTCAAACGTGAGTCAAATTCAAATCGGTCATCCTTGGTGTGAACGAAACATGCTTGAAGTGTTGATTTGAGGGACGGGAAGGGTGGAATAATCGCCATCCCAGCCATTTTACCGAAAAATTAGGTAACCTGGATAGAAAATAACCATCCTGCGTCGATAAATTCAGAACATCGCCCCCCTTGCACATTTCTCAACCTGAGGCCGTAAATTTGTAAATTTTCGACATAAAATCATTGATGACATCTGCCCTTACTGCTACGGACAGTTAATAATATCCCGCGGGCGTTTATCCTCACAATACCAGTCCCATTCCCGAGTGACGTCTCGGAAAGTGTGATGGGAATGCAGAGGCAATTAATGATTTGAAACAAACCTAATGAGAAACGAACCGGGTAAACTACTCGTATCCTTGCTATTAGGATCTAAGTAGAAGGTGTTGTTGATGACTCCGGCGATGAAGATGACTCCATACTCAGACCTCAATTCAATAGAAAAAGTCCCAAAGCTCTATTTGTCCTAAAACTATACTGCTGGGCTAATTGACAGAGGTGACATCAAGATTATTTTAGTAACATGCTGCAAAATGCGAGGGAAAGTACAAAATCTTTGAAAAAATCATAAATATGTAAATTCAAATATTATAAAATGCTTCCCGGTCTTTTTATATTAAAAATAGACATTACACAAAAAATTGGAAAAATTAAACCAGTCAAGTACCTATTGTAGCTAAACAACAATTAAAATTATAAAGCAAAGCATTCCATGAAACTCGAGAAAAATTGACAAAAATTGACGAAACTACTGTTAGTCATGACCTCCGTACAATATCATAATCTTCATTCCAAGGGACTGTGGGTGTAACAGTAACTGTAACAGTAACTTTTAAATGGAGTCATCCGCCAATATGCATTTCAATGCAACAATTTCAGAGCTTAAGGGGACGCCTCGATAGCTTAACTGGCTAAAACACTTGGCCGGACATCGAGGGATCCGGGTTCGAATCCCGGTCACGGCAATGATTTTTACACTCTCAAATTATTGCATTGAAATCAAACTCTTACTTTTAATTATATAATGGAGACGGTGTTTTCATGGATTAATACATTATCTTCGGTAGAGGCATGAAGTTGATGGTATATTACTGAAGGATGACAAGAAAATCATATAAAATCTATTTGGGCAATATGAATATGTTGGATTTTTAGCTTAAGTGTACTAATGACAGTTCCAATGGATTACGGCATATCCCATTATGATACAACCTAAGAAGCGTCAACAGATACCGAGGTGAAGAGAAAGCGATAATTTGTGAGCTAATGTTATCTATTGACATATTAAGCAGCTGCTATCGATGAATGGGAAATTGGAAGGGTAATAGAAATTGGGCTGGCGGAGAAGCTTCAATAATGGCTACACAAATTGGTTCTTACAGCACGAAATACATAATATATAGTGCTGTATATGTATAACATCGACTTACTTGTACTCATATTTTGGTTTAAGGAAACTCCTGTGACAGTCCCTCCGAACCACACGAATGGGAGTCACCAAACTAAACCCTTAGTTCCCTTCCAACTGTTTGCCAGTCCGCGTATCTACCTCTAACGACGCCCTCATCATCTAGGTGAGTCCACATTCGTGAGACAACCCCCCAAAACTCCCCGAGACTTCATTTCTCAATCGGCCTTCAACCGAAGAATTGACCACTTCTCTGGGCTGACTTTGTCTCCTCCTCTCTCCCATATTTGCTAAGCGCTTCCTCCAGCAAGTTTCAATTTTCCTTCCTCAATCTTTGTCTTAAAGAATACAGTACAAAACTTATTTTTAATCCTGGAAGAGACCCCGTGGGATGAACATACCTAACAACAGAAATAGCCTTAATAGATGTAATTTATCGCATTCACCTATCGTGCTCCTTACTTCTCGTAGACATGTCTTTCCTTTTTAGAATCATTTAATGTATGTCGTTGCTGAATTTATAAAATAAAAAAAACACCGCCCCGCCGAAATAAGATCATTAAACTAAGACATAAAACTTAAAGAGCCTGGAAGAAACACATTATGGTAATCAATAGTCTTATACGAAGGAAAGAACAAATACATAGTAGGGATTTGGAATGAATACCATGAGAAGTTGAAGTTTTGAAGAGTTCTTTATGCAAATGAGAAGGAATTTCGTTTGGAAAGTGTAAATAAAGATGAAGTAGAGGCCCTTCTCGTAGATTTAGTATAAAATAGCGAAATTCTATAGATATAAAGTCTAATGTTTTCTCTTTCGCGTATCAAAAATAAACCATAATTAGAATCTGCAGCAACATATTATTCCTTACAAATCGATGTATACCTCTCATTAACAAAGAATGCGTTGGATGACGTCAGGTTCAGTTCTTATTAGGAAGAAGGCTTTCATTTTCACGGTAGTTCGTCGGGAAGAAATACGGTCGGCGGGCACATATTGGATTCTGTTTGTCGGTGAGTCTTTTCGTCTCTTTGCCTGATTCCAGGAACCGGTTGAAAGAGAAAGAAAGAGAGAAACATGGGACAACTTTAAAACGTTGAACCTTGGATTAAAACTCTTAAAAGTTGCCATTTCCTCTTCTTCAACAAAATTTTTTGGAAATTCCTGCCAATCTTAAAGTCCTTTTGCTGACCATTACACCGTTAATTTTTTACGGCGCGGTCAAGAGCAAAAAATATTTATGCAGATTCGATTTTTAGTACTCTGTAAAATTCGTAAACTTTGTAAAAATAATTCGATTTCGGGTACCGGAATTAACAGAAGCATACAGAACTGATATCAATAAGATAACTGGCGAACTTTGAGTTTCCCCACAATAATGAAGATCCGTATATACATATAGCTCATACGCAGTATGCCCAGATGCCCACTCATGACTCTTCGAAAGAGACACTAGGGCATGGGCATAGTTGCGTCATGATTCAAGACTGCAAATACGACTGCGAGAGACCTCGTCTCGGGCCTGGACTCTTCAACATAAGGAAAGAGCAAAGACACCTGTATCTGGCCACCGAAGACAGGGCTATCAAGCTCGAATTACAGAAAGCGGAGTAAAGCCTATGCTTAAGAGGTATACGAACCCGTACCTTCAATTAGAGCATCAGTCAATACTTGAATATTTCAATCATGGACTCAAAGAACTCCGAAACAGATCACGCTTACGTTTTTACAATCTGCGTGCATGATATATGAAACCGAGGCTTTCGTCCTCGCATGTCAGAATGGTGACATACGCACAATCGTGTACCGTCCTTACCTTCAGGACGGTAACGTTTAACATGGCAATGCGTAGAGATTCCCAAGGCCATCCAAAAGTTTACGTATTTTTCTCATCTGCTGCAGCTGCAACCACCAGATTTAACTGCCAGCAGAACACGTCTACAAGTGCATTATATTCCCATCTTAAGCAAAATAATTGCACTGGTATATTGGCTGTGCCTTCTTATATGTCCACAGTAAACACATGGAATTAGCAAAAAGAAAAATATCAGCTTTTTTCTTTCCACTTAATGTTTAACAATTTTTTTCCGCAATGGATAGGTTCCGCAAAATTTAGCCCAAAATCACCAATTTTAAGCAATATTTGGTTTAATAGTTAGAGATAGAGTTAACTTTGTAGGAGGTATTGGAGTTACTGAATATTAAGGACGACGGTATGTGAATGTATACATTAAGTGGTCCAGTTCATTTTCCTCTGTCACTTTAGGTTTCCCAGAAAGACCTGTTACCTGAAAAATCCCACAGCTTGAGTTAAGCAGAGGAAGACCAGAAGTATTTGTCCCCTGTAATCGATTCTTGTCCGAATGGATAGTAGCTCAGCCCTCTATCTAATGGGCTACCTCGCCGACTACTCTTCATATACTGCAAGAGAATTTAAATTTCGAGGAGAAATGCAAATGCACGATCTCTTGGAATCATCCCTTCACCATCGCACAGCAGCTGATACTGACCTAGCCTAATGGTATTTTCTTCAGTGAAAATATTCTGAACTGAGTTTTAAACTACTCATGACATGAATCTGGGGGGGGGGGGAAATATGTTAAAATGGTACAAATATCAAGATTTTAAAGGATTTAGGTAGATGCATATTCCTTAGCTAATGCATAAAATTAACCGTTCTCATTAAAGGTGCGTGTTGGTTTTAGTGGTCAATAATACGAGAAGGCGTCATATGCATCTCATCCTGCAACAGGAAAGTGGAAACACTTAGGGACCATATAGGAGACCCCTGGTGTCTCTCTTCGCGTTCCATTCTCGTAACCCTGCCGTAGGGTACCTGTACGCCGGAGTCGGATGCAGGTTACTGCCCATTTGCAGAACCCCTTTGGAGATATCATGAACAGAAAAATTGTTGATGGTCACATAATAAATGGATATATATAACATGATGTTCCGAAAAAAAGCAGTGATAAGTCACAGAAGGAAATAACAATGTATCTTTCCACCAAATTTGTAGTAGGTACGACTATTTTCAACGCATACCCCTGCCTCCTCCACCACCCCAACAAACTTCAACCAATCCAGCATAAGTATTCTTTCCCCCCCGATGATAAATCTCCACTCATATATATATATATATATATATATATATATATATATATATATATATTATATATATATATATATATATATATACACACACACATACACACACACTTCTTGTGACCAGTCCTACTTAAAAAAATTGTTGGAAAGATACATTGTTTTTTTACTTCAGTGATAAGTTTTTAAAAGTTTTTAAAAACTTTAATTTTAATTATAATGAACTAAGTTCTTCTATTTGAAGCCCCTTGAGTCAGAACGTTTTTCTCAACTTTTATCCACTTTTAATGTAAATGAATGCTTGCTAAAATCTCTCGTTTGACATTTTATAACACTCACTCTATTCATAACTTTATGATATATTTTACTACAGGTGACCGCCAAATGTATTCTCCCAGTGGGTTTAATAAATGCATCAACTAGAGCGGCACTGGTCCTTGGTTTATTTCCAGTTAGGTGGTTTATCTGTGAGTTATGTTACCATTTCACTTTCAAATTCACTTCTCAATCTTCTTGTTTCAGTTCTACGCCGACCATGAATATTCAAGGTTCTCCGTTGAATTTGCTCAGATCATCTCTACGATAGATATTTCCAAGTTGCTCAGTAAATATATTTTCTTCTTTTTTGTTCGAAACCGGAAGAGAAAAATGAACCGCGAAAACCTTTCTTCATAATAACTTACATCGCCCAATTAGAGAGTTAATGAATATTTGGTATACTTGTTTAAGACAGGAAATTTTGTTCGAAGAATGTGCACTAACTTTTTAGCTTTGCACCTCATCGAAGTGTTTCTTAACCTTTTCCTACTCGTAAAAGTGCCCCCTGCCCCGATTGGTATATTTTTATTGGGACACTCCTCTTTTCTCAGCAAATTTATCGCACCCCTTATCGTCAAATCATTTCTTCATCCATAGCTTTAACTGAGAACCCCATGGCCCTGCTTACAGATACACTCCCACTTTATTCAACAAGAAATTGTATATTCCATACTTCTGATTCTTAAATTATTTTCTTCTTCTTTATGCCTTACGCCTTTAATTTAAGTTTTTCACCATATCCATTTCATTTAAATGTCGCACTTCGGTGGACCATTATTATTCGTAATTCCATCTCAATCTTCACCACTTGGTGGTCATTTATTGAAAACAATTTTTTTCTGCCAAGCTTTCAAATTTTTTCAGCGGGCACGACCGTTACACTTTCTGTACTGCTCCGCTCAATCAATCATGGCTAACTGAGCGTAGCGAATTTTTGGGGAAACTAGGATTCGGGCTTTCGACCATGATGAACGAGGTTTGCTGCCGCACAGTGACAAGTCATGAGTCATCGCCCTTATTACTTTTCGGTAGACTTCTAGACCGCTTAGATTGTAAGTATGTGTTAAAACGGGATTCCAGTTATCAACCTCGCCGGATTCATATGTTTGCACGAAAAACGGTCAAGTGAGTGTCTCGCACAAGGTCACGATTCGTAGGAGGCTGCCATTTGGACCGTCGTTCATTGTTCATTCATTGTTTTTAATTTTTCACTCACGGTTTTGCTACTGTTTCGCCGCCGTTCTCAGTATGTACGAGTATAACAGGCCAATCCCCCCCCCATTTCAAGGAGTAATTTGGATTGACATAATTTCGCAGTAATTATGGAGAAAAGTTATCATCCCCTCTTCAGCTGGCCATACACCTTCCGAAGCCTGTAGATTACCGATAGAAGGACCCGCCTCATTTGAACGTCCAAATAGAACAATCGTTTCTTCACGCTAGAAATATCGCCCACCCCGGCGGCTGCCACTTGTTTTATCGACACACTTTCGGTCGCTACGTGCGCTGCGGGAGTCCTGGCAGTTCAGTTCTCGCAGTCAACTTTACAAGGTCCCACCTCCTCCCCCTCCCCAACTCCAATCTTAAACCCTCCCTCTCAGTCGTTAACCCCTTCAGTGTCTGACTGAGACGAACGGACGTGGAAGGAAATGCATTCAGACATTTCCTTTCATACCTTCCCGTTTCGTTTCTCTCTCTCTCTCTCCTCTGCCCTCAGCTTCGAGCGGAATAAGGGAAGAGGCGAGGACGAAAAAGTTGCAGGAACAAGAGGAAAGTGCATGCGCCTCTTATTTGGAAATGTTTTTTTTTCCAATACCTACCCCATTCCCTTTGTGGGGAGAGTATTGGTGGGATGGGGTAGGGGGAGTGGGAAGAGGAGACTGGGGGGGGGGGTCGGAGGGGAAGGGAGGTCGGGATGCAGGTTGCTTTTGAGTGACTGACCGGTGGGAGCATGCGATGCGTGTGTCTTTGAGTGTGCGTTTGCGTTGGTGGAGGTAGCGCGCAGATGGACTCCTTTCCACCGGACAACCAACTCCGCCGCGTTTTCCTCGCTCGCACATTGCAACGGTAATGAGGGCGGTCTTTCCCTCGCTCTTCCCGTGCCTCGCTCTTATTCGTTGTTTTTTGTTTTTGACGACTTGTTCCTCCCGTGCTCCGTCACTAGGACGTCGGAGACCTTCTCCTTCCCCCCCTCTCACTCCATATCTCCCCCCTCTTTCATGCCACCCATCCCTCCCTTCCCTCTCAAACGATACTCCGATTCGAAGTCTTTTTCGTTCGTCTTTTAATTCGAGGGAAAATAGAGGAGTTCGTTTTGGTCCGCCCTTCTTTCTCTGATATGCCGCCTCGGCTACGTCAGCTCCTTATGAGGGAGTCCTTTTCGACGTTTCACGGGGCTATCTCGCTCTCCTCCACCCTTTCATTGTGCTCTGCTCCTATACCCACCCCCACTTCTACCCCGTCCACGGTGACGTGAGGTGGTTCGCCGATATTTTGGGAAACTCGCGAGTTGTCGTACGAATTTTGATTGCTGGATTTTCAAGTCTGGACACCTCTCCAGTGCAACATTAGTTTCAAATCAACTTACTTTTGAGCCCCCTCGCTTCATCGCGCGTCACCATAAATTGAAAGGAGGAAAAAAATTTAGATTTATCATAGCTCATGTGTGGCCACTGAAAAAGCATGATACTTTGTTCCTGTAAAAATTTCTACTTGGCTATATATCATTAAATAGGGTAATATAAGGTTTGTATGTTTTGTAATGTATTCGTAAAAATAAATTAATGAAACCAAACTAATTTTAGAAAACCTTAGAGGTTATGTTGAATAAATATATTACTGGGAATATGAAATCAAACGTACAGTTAAATATGAATTATATATATATATATTTATATATATATATATATAATATATGTAATTTCCATGTATGCATATATATATATATATATATATATATATATATATATATATATATATATATATATATATAACTGGTGAAAATTAACCACATGGTGAACACATTCATTATTACATCTTGCCCACCATTGCAGTGTTCGTCTTCTATATGCTTTCCTATCCCTTTATCTTCCTATCCCTGTATATCTGTATCCATGTGAATGAATATATATATATATATATATATATATATATATATATACACACATGTAAATTACACTGAAATCTACGAGAGGTTTTTGCCACCATTTGCCCCATTCTTTGGCCAGGAGATAGCGTTCGGGAGCTGATTCACTCAACAAAGTAGAAATGTGAATGAATATTTGATCGCCATTTGGCGGGTTTTCGTGAATGAAATGTTTTGAAAGTGAATGTTTTCGTGTGTTTGGTTAATGTGGCTCGCATCTTTCTTCCAACGAAGCGTTCATATCTTTTGGCCTTCTATGATCGCTTTCCCTACAATCCTTTTCTCTTGTGTCAGGGCGCATTTCTCTTTTCGTAGGTGAAACAGCCCACTAACGCCATCTCCTGACCAAAGAATCGGGGCACTTGGATGCATAATTTTCTCACAGATTTCAGAGTGAAATATGTTTCTTCTATAGCTCAAGTGGTTAGAGCATTGACCCCGCAAATCGAAAGTTCCGTGCAAGTCCCGGTCAAGGAAATGTTTTTACGCTTGTAATCTGTTCGATTCCACCTTACCCACCACTCCTGTTTGTCTTTTATATTTGTGTATCCTATAAGGAAAAGGGATAGGATAAACACATATGTAAGACAAACAGGAGTGGTGGGGAAGGCGGAATCGAGCCGCTTATAGGCGTAAAAATACCCGAATCATCCGAATCTGATGATGACGGCCGCGCCGTCGAAACGTCGACTAGATATGCGAGTATCCTTTCTCTTGGTTTATGCGCATAAATGTTGAAAATGATATTTTTATGCATGTTTTTGTTGTCCATGAAGAGCGTTCCTTTTCGAAAATATTTTCAATTTTTAGTTTATTTTAAGTTGTCTTACTAAAGAGCCTTAATACTAGTTTCTTCTGCCCCCCATTTTAGTAATAGCTTCATTTTTGTTCAGTCATCTCTTCCCTTGAGCTAGACCGCAATATGCGACGCTATTCCTCCTGAAACTGGGATTCTAAAACTTACTACACCATAGAAAAAGAAATTTCTCTGTATTATATAGATGTTTGAACAGTATACCTACTACATTTTTATTTCTAACAACAAAAAAAACTGATTTAATTTTGATTGACCATGACTATATAAGAGCCTATGTCATTCATTTGCTTTTACTTTGTTAGTTCAGTTTGAGACCAGAGCAATACTGTAATACTCTACATTTTCATTCACTCCATCCGATGTTTTCTTTTGCTTTCTGTGCAAAAAATGTTAGAACATAATATCGGCAGCATATTTAACGTATTATAAAGTAAATATTAATTTTGTATTTACTTCATAATGTTTTATCGTCATATTTCTACGAGATTAATGCAGAATTTTTATGCAATTTTGACGACGCTGGAAAATTAAAGTTATTTTTGGATCATTTTTTGCGAGTCAGGACCTGAATTTATTTGAGATATTTCGTTCCCTGTCAACAACTGCAGAGCCGTCAATTCCCACAGATTTTTCACTTTTTTTCTTCGATAATCTTATACTCTTTCTCTCGAGCTAAATTCCCAATCTTCCGTTCTTCCTCCTTTCCTTCTCTGTCTCCCCCCCTGCAACACAATCCTTCCCCACAACCCCTCCAATCCATCAGACCTCCCACCCACCCCACCAAACTGCTGCCCTCTACTCACTCCCCCGGTTCACTCTCTTTCGACCGCCGCCGACACAGGAGGGGAGGTAGAGAGAGGTTGGGAGGAAATTGAGAGGGAGGGCATCAGCATCCATTGTTTGTCCTGCTGCCGTTCCCAAGCTTCTGCTGCCGGACCACCTCTGGGGCGGTGGATAGGGCTGCCGGCTGAGGAGGTGAAGATAGCGGTGGAGTATGAGGCTAAGTTGGACAGGGCACGTTGCTGGTATCAGTCGGAGAAGGAGAGAAGAGTGGGAGAGAGAGAGTGAGGGAGATAGACAGATAGAGAGCAGGATGGGGAATGCTCCGGAGGTGTAGGGGGCGTTGGAGGAATTGGGGGACGAGGGGGGAGATGAGAGTTGGTTTTGAGTCGGAGAGGAGTGGAGAAGAAAGAGAACTCCTTCAGCTGCTCTCAGCTCAGGAGCGACTCTTCCACTTCCTCCTTCCCCTCGCTCCACATTACGCTCATATTTCTGTCGTCCCATCCCCCTCTCCGACCCCCCTCCCCTCTCCCGTAGCCCAAAACCTTTCGTAAACTTTCTTTTTTATCCTCTGTCTCTGATCTCGAGACCGATAGACAGTGCGAGGGCCTTGCGAAATTTCCTCTTTACAGCTTACCAGTTTGTCGATACGCGGAACTTGGAGCAGTCGCAAAGAGGAGAAGGGAAAGACACAAGAGGCGCCATTTCTTCGTTGAAAAGCACATGTGGTCCGAAAGAAGGGTGTATCCGCTACAGCCGGGAGTCAGCGTGAATCTGACCGTTGATCTCTTTCACAAGTGGTTTGGGGAGAAGGAACGGAAGGAATTCATAATATATCATTGCCTATTTAATTTCGGCTCCGTCATGAGGCTCACTGAAGTGTAAAGAGCGGGGTGCTCATGCGTAAAAGGTATTTGATGCACACCTTACTGCCCCTTCAAAACTTAAATAGTTTGGAAATTTTTCGTTGGATGAAGGATATGAGGAAACTAACATGAAATTCTTCTTTTACTCGGGCTATAATGGGTCAGAGAATATTTTAAACTATGTGATTTCACTCAATTTACTATTTAGGGTGTTTTGTTCAGTAGACATATTTGACAATTTCAGTAAACCTCATCATATAAAATTTGATTATTGGAAATAATTACTATACAGCTTCGTGGTAAAAACTTCCTTTGTTATATATATTTTCAATATTGTCAAAGAGTTCGTTATACTTCTAGACATGATGTATTCGGTAATGAAGTTATGGCTATGTAATTTCAGGCACTAATGGTAAAATACAATGTCCCGAACACAGAATACGGAATTAATGTGAAAGTACCAATGGTTAGTAAATAAATGTAATTTTTTGTTTTCTAATTGTTGTTCTATACTATTTTTAAGGCATTTTAGATCCAATTCTGTTTCTTTTAGGTATACGCATATCCGTAAATGCGCAAAAATACACGTAGACAAAAGATAACTCGCAGTGCATCTATTAATTGATATGCTTATGTCAGAAAAAAAATCATGAGTAGATAATTAGCCACATTCTTTATTTCACGCCCTTCATATATATTGCACACATACATGTATAAGTTGTAGTGATCAAATGGCTTCATTCCATTATGGGAAGCCATTAGAAAATCTCGAAGTATTTTATCTACATTCTCGTATTTGCCTCTTTCTCCTGACGCAAAACTAGTATGACGTATATAAGAGGTGAATTTCAAATGTCGGTTTCTTTTCTAAGACGTACTCAGCGCTATATTTATTTAGTTTACTTTTGACAGTAGAAGAATTTTAATTGCTACACTGTTGTTCAAAACTTAGTGGACAGAAGTGTCAATTGCATTTGATACTATAATTTAAAAGATGTTTTTTATTTATATGGCTGAAGGTAAGAGTGTGACCTTAAAAACTTTTTGATATCTATTTACTAACATGCATTCAAGAAAGGATGCTACGTTATCTCTTGAACCTTTTTGAGAATGCTTACGAGTAATCTTCGGTTCGAAGGAATGCTCGACTTAAATGTGAAAATGTGCAATTATCTCCTTACGCGATTTGAGGATATGATTCAACTGTAAGCTATGTGTGCTTACTGCCAGAAGCGAAAGGTTTTAAAGTCATATTTTAAACATTCACTTAGCATTATGATTTTATATTGGTACTGAGTAGATAGGATGATTTCTGGTTGTGTTCCTGCGATAGGCCAAGAATTCATCGTATTTTAGATTTATGATTCGTGCTTCAATTTCCATTTACTTGGGCCGTAAAACTCGTCTGGTTTTATCAATTTTGAACCACAGTCTTTAATTTCCTGTTCTCTTTTGCTAGATATATCAGTGTTGGTTTTATTTCTCATTGTTTTTTGAAATGACATTTTCAGGGTCTGTATTGTTTTTATATCAATCATTCCAAATTATTCCTTAAATTTTATCCAAAGCGTTTTAAATACTTTTTATCGAAAAATAATCTTGTTTTGACTATCAAACGAGATTTTCAATATGCATTTATATTCATACTTAGCAAAAACATGTCATTAAATCAATGTTGCTTATTCATCTTAAATTAAGATAGACAGCTGTATGATCATTTGGTGATGTTTATTCCTAAGATGTAAGACACCTTTTTTAAGTGTATACTTTAAGCTCCGTGTGTCATTTGTGATAGTGCGGCTTCATAGAATTTGGCCGTGGCATTGGTTCAAATATCGTTACATTTAACTTATTCTTGAGATAACATTCCTACTTATGGCATCTTTTGATATGAATATCTTTTGATTTGAACCTAGAAGGAAATCAGCATGTTTTACTTTCAGTTGCCCTCTTTTTGTTCAAAAACTACGTGAACATCTGAAATTTGAAAAAAAAAGCCTTCAGCATTATTATTACGATAGTAGTAGTCTGCCGGATGGTGGTACTCGTACGCTTTTGATGGACCATGAAACTATACGCTATGCTACTCTTAAGCCCTAAATAGCGTAATATATTTATATCTTGTAAAAATATATTCTTGAACCCAATACTATATATTAGAAGTAATCAATACACGCGTAGCTGTGCATATTTTGTCTCCTTAATTTCATTCAGAATGAATTTTTTTCCTCCAAACTCCTTGCGTTCCCAGCTTTCTAACCTCTATTACTATCTTCAGCTTTTATTTAGTCTATTCCTCTTCACACTCATATCAAAAAGAGTTCTTATTCATGCCCATTCTCCCACCTTAAAGATCAAATTTCCAAACCATAAAAGGCGGTGCTCCAATTTAAAGTTTTCACTCGTGTTTTCTAGGTGCCCGTCATCAACTCTCGCCTCCTTCTAAACGCTTCTTTATTCTACGCATTCTTTCTTTTATACCCCACCAATCTGACCACTTTCATCCAAAAGACTTCCCAAATATATTAACTATCGCGAATCTGATTTAAAAAGTTGGAGGAATTGTATAGCGGGTCTATTTCGCCCAGTGCCAGTAAACTTTTTATACAGGTATGCTTGATTTCACGCCTCTTTCCACGACATTTCTTTCCCTTGGTCTCTTTCATCAGTTTGTTGCTTATTTCTTTTTATATATTTCTCCCTAATTCTGAGTTCACTTGTATCCATCTCCTTCTTTCCTATATATTCCTAAGCATATCGTATGTTATGAGTATCCGTATCCTAAAAATATTTGTTGTGGTCTAATTGAAAACATGTATACTTAAACCTATCTAAATTATGATTGAAACCTAAATAATAACAAATAATTTAAAAACTGTGGTCATTTATTATTTATAAGGAACTTTTTGAGCACTAAACAAACATCAAAATTACAAACCTGGAAAAAATTGGACTGTGAATCAAGAAATGAACAAACCCCACCGTAATTAATATAACCCCAAAAGCTCCATAGGTAGATTTTTAGCTATATTTTTTGTAACTTAATCGATGTTGTCTCTGCATTTAAAGTAGAAAAATATACTCCCTTGAATTTTTTTTTGTATTAAACATTTATTTAAATCGAATATTTCTCGTAAAAACACAAGTTATGACCCTTTCACTTTTATTTATTGCTCAATCACCTTGAGTTACAATTGCATAAATTCTTCCGTAACCTCCTGCATTTTCATTGGATCTTAACTTGATGGTAAAATAAATGCGTAGATTCGCCCTCTGACGGCACCCAGTTACGGTGCAGCAAAGGGAACTAAGTACTGATGGGCATTCTCCTTCTTCCCCAGCCCTCACTCCAAATCTCTGTCTCCATCTTAATGTCAATCCCAATTTCGCCCCTATACTCGTCTGCTCCCAATCGATTATTCTCTCTCACAATCGCATCCCCTTTTTACCGCCGTCAGTCTTGTTTACCGTTACATCGTCTCCACTTCACTCTTGCTCCCCGTTCACCAGGCATTATTATTATTTCACCTCCTTCACTCACTCACCTTTCGACTGCGTCGCTGGTAAGGGGTACCGAATCCGATTTTCCCCCTTCCCAACCTATTCTTCTTTGCATCCGGAATTTTTGGAGCCTTGCATCACCTTCCATTCCAGTAGCCATAATTACAACCATCTCCATCAAATTTCCACTACTCATAATGGGAGGGGCCTTGCAAAGAATATACTTAAGCATAGGCAAAGAAAATTTATAGGAATCTATTCAATAATGAATGGTCAAATATATATTATCCAAATGATTGATTGTAACAAAATAACTTTATGTGTAATTTATATTGGGTACAAGTTTCATTGATTTTAATCCAGTATTTTGTCTGCGCAGCCGTTGCAAGTTGAAACAGGTTCGTTCAGTTCGCCTACACTTGCAGCTGATGAAGAACAACGCTTTATATGTAGGTGTTTCTTCACATTATAGAAGATACATAAGTCTCATAGGGTTAGTTTATAGATATGGTGAAGATTGATTTTCATGAAATAATATTTTTGTGAAATAATTTCGTGAACATAATCCGGAATTACGATTTCGCGGAACCCATCGCTCGCAAACACATTTCATGGGTGATATTTTGGTTTCCGTTAAGTGGATGGCACCCAATTATAATCAAGTTTTATGATGGCAATCTTAACGTTATTCCACTGACTTTTAGCGGTGGTGTTAATGTTTATTTCAGTAAGAGCAGTGACAAGTTCTGATTCCACCTTCCTTGGAAATTGATTTTCTGCTACCCCCTTATAGCTGCAGTAAAGCAAGAATTGACACTTCCTAAGCCTCCTGTAGTATTGAATAGGTTTTGAATGGCGATTAGTTTAAGTGAAAGCAAAATTTCAGTAAAGCGTCGTATGCTATCTCGATCGTTGACGTAGGTGAGCCTAAAATTCCGTGCAACGTTCAACAGCTACTACTGACGAAATACCGGTGGAAAGTTAATGGAACAATTCTTAACATGCATTTAAATAAGGGGAACATTTTCTTGCACACTTAATTATGCTAATAAAAACCCTTTCATCACTGTGTATTGAACATGGGATATGTGTGATACCTATTGAAACCAATCATCAACTGAGAAATCATGTTCTGCGACTTTTTTGGAAACTATGACTTCATAGCTAGCAGATTAGGGAAAATAAGCTGTTCCGCCCCCCTGAATGTGCAACATATCTTTGAGCTTAATATTAGATCTACATCTTCACCAATTTAAAACCAGACATCGGACTGATTATTATAATACTCATACGCATATTTATCTTTCATACCGATGTGTTACCAAGGAAGCATTACTAATTACAGGATATTTTACTCGTGAATTATTTTCATTTATAATTTTTTCTTCATAATAAGCATTTTAGAGTTTTAGTTAGAGGAGTTTTTCAGTATCACAAGACTTCATGGACTCATTTTACTTTGAAAAGGACACGTTTACTCTTATGTACTATTTCTCTAAGTATCTTTCCCATCTTCAGAAATATGCGTTCTTTAAAATGGATTTCAAAGTATGCCGTAACATATTTTGGATGATTTTCCTCCCAAATTACATGCATGCATGACATTCCTACAAAGACATTAATTTAATGTATGTTATAAGATGGGATTTCGGTGAAGGCCTCCACGGAATGAAGTTGGTGATTATATTTCTTTTCGGTATTTCATCCGCGTATTCATTCGGATTCTGTGTAGAAATATTTTTATTAATTATCCTGGAAAACTTTCATGCTGCTTTGCCAGCTTGACTTTGACGCAGCGATACTAACATATCAGACACCATCGCTGTAAATTGGAAATTGAGAAAACCATAGCGGCTTAATTTTCTGAATTAATAATAATCGTACCAAATAAATTGGAGAAAAATAATTTTCAGCCCGATCCTGCAAGGTAATCATAACCAAATGATGATGAGAAGCCCTTTTCTAAGTTTTTCCTTAAAAATTATTCCATCGGTACCATTAGTGATGCTTTTCATTATTTTTAGATTTGGAAATGTTTATAAGCCTCGAAAAAAAGTTACAATAAAAAACACTATTACAGAGGAAAAGGGAATCCGTGCTTCTCTTCATCATAAGACACTTCCATCACATCACACTTGGTAGCATAACACGTTATTGTGATATGGTGTTCCGCCCGTGGCAGATACCGTACAACATCGTTTTCCATGTCACAGGTCTACTCATTGGTTTCCTTACAGGCTACTCCCTAAAGGTCGTCTATCACTGTCAGTCATCTTCTTGCTCTCCTCCGCTACTGTTCTCTCAATATCCATTCACTCGTACTAGATGTTCGATCCAGGTTTCTTTCCTCTTCCGGACAGTGATCAGGAGTGTCCAATGCTGCCTAGCCCTCTTAAGTGCCTTGTCCTTGTTTATTCCTTGTACAATCTGCCTCTTCAATTTTCGTCGACCTTCTGCACAGCTGCCTACCAATCCACATCCCCTCTCTCATCCCCAACGTCAACATTTCACAACCGAGGATCATAGCTCTCCATATTTGGCGAGTCTCCTCCCCAACGTCTATGCAAGGCTGCTGTCTATTAAGGTTTACTTTTTACTTATCATTCACTGTTATCTATAAGCGGCTATTGCAATTTTACTTCATCTAAATTTAACTCCTCCATTTATCTTTTAGCCCCTGATTTCTAAATTTTTAGCTGTTCTATTCTCCTTTCATGTTACTTGGCTTACATATAATTATAAAATTAAATATATATATATATATATATATATATATATATATATATATATATATATATAATTACTATTAGGTAATCTACCGGTTAAGGTAGGTTTTTGGATGGACGTAATTACTATTTAAATAATTTGTGGCCCCTAACAAAACACAACATCCTACTCTACATCTGGCCCCTCTTCAGCTCTGCGTACTTTCTTCCTCCCTTCATCCCGTCCAACATCCCAATCCTGTTCCTTCCCTTTCCTCGTTTGCCTAACATTCTCCCCTCTATTACAGTCTCAACATCCCGCTGCCGGTCAATATCCCCTTCAGCCACTTTTCCTGCCTCCATAGGATTGCTCCCAAGAAACCCCTCTCTTCGCCCACCATACCAAGTACTTCCTCATTTGTTTTCTTCTCTGTCCATTTCACCTTCTCCATTCTTCTCCACACCCACATTTCAAAAGCCTCCAATCTACGTCTATCCTCCTGCTTCAATGACCACATTTCCGCGCCGTACATAGCTACGCTCCAAATTAAAGTTTTTACGAGTCTTTTCTTAACATCCTTGCTCAACGTCCCCTTCATCAACTCCCTCCTCCTTGTGAAAGCCTCTTTGCCTAGCGCAATTATTCTCCTTACGGCCTTTCTACTTTGACCATGTTGGTCCGAAACACTACCGAGATACGTAAACTGTTCTACCTGCTCTAGTTTTTGCCCTCCTATTTTAATATTAAGCTTAGCCTTTTTCTTTCTAGAAATTCACATAACCTTTGTTTTATTAATATTGATTCTCATCCCATACCTGTCGCACTGAATTTCCAATTCACTCAGCAATGCTTGCAGCCCCTTGACTGACTGAAAAACTAAGGCTTGGTCATCAGCAAGCCTAACTGATTTTACCTCCAGTTCTTCCCATGCCTCTTTAATCATTTCCTCTGCATACAGGTTGAACAGCAACGGCGATAATGGGCAACCCTGCCTTACACCTCTTCCTAACACTGCCCAACCGGACTCCCCGCTCCCCACTCGTACCTGAGCAGTCTGAGACATGTATAGGTTGCGGATTAGCCTCCTTTCCCTCCAATCTATTCCTATTTTCTGCAGAATAATCATTAGTTTTTCCCAATTCACTCTGTCAAACGCTTTTTCGAAATCTACGAAACCTCCTGGTTGTGTTCTATATTCCTCTCGATTAATAATCTCATTACTGCAATGGCATCACGCGTACCTCTCCCCTTATTAAACCCAAACTGATCATCCCCTAAGTAATCATTTGCCCTACTCTCTATCCTTTTGTTTATGATCCTGAGAACAACTTTAGCTGCGTGGGATATCAAACTTATCGTCCTGTAGTCCTCACATGATGTAGCCTTTGCCTTTCTCGGAATAGGAACTATAACTGATATCACAATATATATATATATACTACCTTGATCAAAAAGTTCCCGGAATAACCACCGTGTGGCGCTCACATCGTTCCGATTTGAGTTCTGTTTTTTTTGTTTAATTGGTACATCTGTTGTTGATATTCCCTTTAAATCTTAGTGTCATAACTTGACATTTGCAAAAGTTACGTAGCCAAGAGTACATCTATCTCTGTGTGTGTTGGCGATTTTTTACAATTTCAGAAATGGATTTAAATTTGCAACAACGAACTTGTATTAAATTTTGCGTAAAAAACGGATTTAGTGGCGCACGGACGTTGGAAATGTTGGAAAAGTGTTTCGGCAACGATTTTCTAAAAAAAACGGTCGTTTACCAGTGGCACGAGCGGTTCAGAAGTGGTCGTGAGTCAATCGAAGATGATGAACGCAGTGGCAGACCATCGACATCGAAAGTCGGTGAAAAAATTGATAAAGTAAAAGAAATGTTGGTCAATAACCGCAAATTAACCATCAGAGAAATAGCGGAGGACTTGAACATTGCCTATGGATCCGCCCAAGACATTGTGGTTAATGATTTGGGTTTCCGTCGAGAAGCAGCAAAGTTGGTGCCAAAAGACCTCAATTTCATGCAAAAAAGAGACCGTGTTGACG
The DNA here is from genome assembly GCF_022747635.1 of Hetaerina americana. Lineage (NCBI taxonomy): Eukaryota > Metazoa > Arthropoda > Insecta > Odonata > Calopterygidae > Hetaerina > Hetaerina americana. The sequence goes on along the minus strand of NW_027286985.1, from coordinate 45,759,030 downwards.
TCGCAAAAGACATGATTTGCGAGGCTGAATCCGATCCCACATTCATCAAAAGGATCATTACTGGAGACGAGACGTGGGTTTATGAGTACGACACGCAATCCAGACATCAGGCAAGTGAATGGCGTTCACCAAATGAGCCGAGACCAAAAAAACCACGTCGTTTTCAGTCAAAAAAGAAGGCAATGCTGACGGTTTTCATGGATTACAACGGTGTAGTGCATCATGAATTTTTGCCAGAAGGCCAGACAGTAAACAAAGAGTATTATTTGGGCGTTATGAGACGTTTGCGTGAAGCAATTCGCCGAAAGAGACCAGAAATGTGGGCAGAAAACTCGTGGATTTTGCACCATGATAACGCACCGTCGCACAGTGCTATCATTATTCGTAATTTTTTGACGAAAAATGCAACAAATACCATCCAACAGCCACCGAATTCACCTGATTTGGCTCCCTGTGACTTCTTTCTGTTCAATCGAGTTAAAAAACCATTACGGGGAACGCGTTTTAGCAGCCGAGAGGAAGTAATGGAAAAATCGCAGGAAGCACTGATGGACATACCGAAAACCGAATATAAAAAATGTTTCGAGGATTGGATCAAGCGCTGGCATAAGTGTGTTGCAGTCGATGGGGATTACTTTGAAGGGGACAATATAGATTTAGATGAATAAACTTGTATTTTTAATTTTCTGAATAAATTCCGGGAAATTTTTGATCAAGGTAGTATCTATATATATATATATATATAATATATATATATATATATATATATATATATATATATATATATATATATATATGCACGAGGGGTTTCGTAAAGCTTTAAATATCACTAAAAAATGATCGAGACAGTAACTTAATTTTTTAGATTTTATTCTTTAGACTTCTCTGCACAGTTACCCACCAGAATTCTATGTAAATTTTAACAGTTTTTTTTTTACCTTTTGAAGTCCGTCATTCTAAACGTCAGCAGGTTTGGTCGAAAAATATCGTTTCACCTCTCGTATGGTGTCATTCATGCTGTCAAATCTCCTACCCTTCAATGGTTTTTTGAGTTCCGGGAATATGAAAAAGTCACAAGGGACAAGATCTGGCGTATAGGGCGGATGTGGCAAAATTGCAAAGCCACATTGCTTTGATTCCTCAACCGCTCCTCGAAATGAACGAGCAGGATATTGTCGTCAAGAAGATAGATGCCTTTGGTGACCATACCACGCCGTTTCATTTTTAGAGAATCGCGGAATTTGTTCACCGGTGTGCAAAAATAGGTACCACTGACTGTCTGATACTTCTCTGGGTAGTCTGATAAGCTGACTGCACGACTGTCTCGAAAAAAGACAGCATGATCTTCCCTGAAGACTTCTGACCCTTAGCCTTCTTGAGGGAGGTGTGCTACCCCTCCTTGCTCATCTCTTTGGGCTTTGGTTTACAATGATACATCTAAACTTCATCCATTTTTACCAGGCGACCATAAATTCTCTTCGACTTGCTGCAAAAGATTCAACATCTCATTTGTCAGGTCGCGCTGAGTTTTCTTCTGAAAAGGAGTCAGTGGTCGTGGAACCTTGCGCGCTGACACCTTCGCCTCATATAGTTATCGTGAATAATTTTCCACACACTGCTGTAACTAAGATCAGTGTCATTCATGATCATTTGGATGCTTTCTCTTCGATCTAGTGGGATAAAGCCCTCCACTTTCTGCATTGTGGCAGGATAGTCCGTGAATGATGGTCTTCCACTTCATATATTCTGTGACGGACATGTGGCTAGTTTGAAAACTCCTTTTCCACCTAAAACAGCTCCTATTCCGGGCTATTATTTCCCAAAACAGCCAAAATTTTGTCGTAGATTAGCTGATTATTTCAGCCTTTGAAATGAAAGATCATAATCACACTGCGAGCTTCTATTTTTTCCATACTGCAAGTTACATTAATCTACGACTTCCTGAGACAAAACAAATCAACAATAATAGCTGTAATTTAAAATATTGCGTACAAAAGAATCGATTAATTTACAGAATAAAATTCATACTGATATCTTGATTACTTCTTAATAATAATAATTTTAAAACGATGGTCTCACCTTTTATAATTAGTTTATACTCTTATTTTCACAACGTATATTTTCTTCCTTGATACGAGGTCTGTTGAAAAAGTATCGTAACTTATGTGTTTTTTCAAAAATTATTTCTTTATTCATGAATATATATTCTGTCCCCTTCAAAGTAATTCCCATTAGATACACTTGTGCCAACGTTTTTTCCAATCCTCTAAGCACCTCACAAAATCATTTTTTGTGATCTTGTTCAGCTCCTCCTTCGATGCAGTCTTTATCTCGCCAATCGTTGCGTAACGTCGTCCTTTCATGGGCCTCTTCAGTTTCGGGAACAAGAAAAAGTCACTGGGGGGCAGATCTGGGGAATACGGTGGTTATGGCATCATTGGTGTGTTGTTTTTGGCCAATAATTCGCGCATAAGTAATGATTTGTGAGCAGGGGCGTTGTCGTGGTACAAAAGCCAATTTTTTTTCTTCCACAAATTCGGGCGTTTGTGGTGGAATGCTTGGCGCCAATTGCGCATAAGTTGCAGGTAATATTCCTTATTTACCGTTCTACCCTATGGCAATAATTCATGATGCACCACGCCCTGCAATCGACGAAAACTGTAAGAAACACTCATATTAGACCGAACTTGGCTCGGTATTTTCCGTCTTGGCTCATGCTGCAGCTTCCATTGGGATGATTGAGCTTTAGCTTCCGCGTCATAACCATAAACCCATGATTCGTCACCAGTTATGACTCCCTGGAGCAAATTTGGGTCGTCACGTACAGAGTCCAACACCTTATTAGCAATGTTAATGCGTTGCTGATTTTTGTCGAAATTGAGTACCTTTGGTACGAATGTCGCGGCGACCCGTGCCATGCCCAAATCATTGGTAAAAATCGATAGAAACAAGTAAATCGATATGTTTAAGTCCTCAGCAACTTCTCTAATTGTAATTTGACGATTGGCCAATGCTATTTTCTTCACCTAATCAATGTTTTTGTCTGTTTTTGACGTACTCGGGCGTCCGGCACGTTCTTCGTCATTCATATCTTCTCGGCCCTCTGAGGACATTTTTTACCACCGATAAACGTTGCTCCGGTCCGAGATAGCTTCTCCATATGCCACAGTCAACATTCGGAATGCGTCCGCGCACTTAATTTCGTTTTTCAGCCAAAATTTAATACAGATTTTTTGATCCATTATTTCCAACAGGCAAAAGTCGAAGACAAGCCAAAACACGTCCCAACAAAACAGCTGTCAACAGTTAACTGAACATTCAAAATGGTCGAACTTTTCGGCATCAGGGAGAGATATAAGTACCAACATAACGCCACAAAGAAATCGAAAGTCAAATATGCGTAACTCGCGAAAATTCGCGATACTTTTTGAACAGACTTAGTATTTTAATATTTCTTCTAAAATTACCGTAAATATTCTACACATCCGAGAGTCTTATTTGGTTTTACTTTAATCAGGAAAGCAGGTGAAGAGCCATGAGTGTCATAGGTAGTTCTGCTTTATCATATGGAGATCAGATGTAGTCTATCTTCCCTTCTGAAATACTTAACTATTATTTTTTTCTAAAGTATAAATGTGGAATAAGTTTGATAGGACGCAGCAGCATTGTATCAACCATCTTCTCACAATCAGATGTATCCTTTCTGACGCTCCAGCAACTGTTTTTTTGTTTTTCTTAGTTTTTCTTTACAATTATATGATGTGCTTTTTTATTCGATAAACCCTATAAAATTACCATAGATGTGTTCCTTGTCTGCTTAACAGTGTAAAAAAATACATAGTTGTATTTCCTTCAATTTTTCGAAAATAATCAAAATATTTCAATTGAAGGTTCGAAAGTGGATAGTATTTAAAACTTAATATACGATACACCCATTTAAATTTTACAGATGCTTCGTCGGAATTTTTCAAATAGATTATTTCAAAATCGGCAGTGATTTGTTTCCTGTTCAGTGTCATCTACACTTCTTTTACTTCCATTACACTATTATTAGGTTCCAGATTTACTTATATATTTTCAATCTAAGTCATCGACAACCGATGGTCTATACATCTATTAGAATTGAGCAATGCGTGAATGCATATTCTACTATTTCGTAGTTTCTATCGCAAAAATGATACGTTTTGAAAGCTACGAATAGAGACTCTTTTACATTAGTAATGGCGCATTCTCTCGAGAATTACTAATTCAGACTTCTCCTCGAATTAAGGAGAGAGTGGGGGCATTTAAGAGATTAGGACTTAGCATCCCATACCTCCTTCCCTTCCGTTACCTTCTGGTGAACGGGGAAGGAAACGTGAGCGAGAGATAAGTGGGAGTGGGTGGACTGACAAAGCGAGTGTGTGGTTCCGGGGGTTAAAACAGGCAGGTGAAGGAAATAGATGCGAGGGTAAGAAGTCCGAAAGGAGGTGGCGGGGCAAAAGGAAATGGGAGTGGGAGATGTGGGGGAGCGCTGGTGGAAGGGAAGGGGTCTGGTGAGAGAGATTTATTGGGACCAGTGCTGTGGGAGAGGGAGGAGGAATGAGGAGACTGATAGGAAGAGAAATAGGGTGAGGTGAGGGTGTAACGAAAGAGGGAGAGAGAGAGGCAGGGAGAAAGGAAGAGAAAGAAGAGGAATGATGGACCGGGAGCGAGGAAGTTTTAGTGGAGAGCAAGGGGATGAGTTTGGCAAGGTGAAAAAGCGGGGCAAATGGATACAGTGGCCACGGCGAACAGTTTAAAATACAACGAAAAATGTACACATCGAGGATTATTGATGGACTATCTTCCACGAAGGGTTTCAGAAAATGTATCAGTGTTACTTTTATAAGTTCCACGACAACCGCAACCCCCAATATATCCATCTAATATCTATCTTATATATTATATACATATATATATATATATATATATATATATATATATATATATATATATATATATATGTGTGTGTGTGTGTGTTACCCTGTATGTAATAATGTACAGTTACAAAGCCATTGACTCTGCATCATTCCGATATATTTCCTAAGGCATATGCACTCAAATCGATCGCACTATCCACACTTAATGCCATTGAATATAGGAACCCAATGATAAATAGGCACCAATATTTTCCGCAACTATTATACTTAATGAAAAAAAACCCTAGCATCGAAGTCATATGAAATATTTTTACGTTTCCACAGTCAAAAAGAATTGCTCCTTCTACCTTAATTGAGGGTTTGAGATGTTTTCCAGGCGTATGAATGAATTCGGGAGAACACTGAAAAAGGATAGGCCATCCATTTCAGAAAACATCTGTAATGAGACCTGTTATAATTCATATGTGCCAGCCTAAAATCTTTTTTATCTGTATGTTGGTCCATTGCATGAAGAATACATTCCATAATACTCATATTGAGAATATGGGTAGTTTAAATCTTAAAGGACCTTGGTTTGATTAATTTAGTTGAGACGTTTCAAAAATTTGGTTTCAACTTGGGAATGGATCGGGAAAAAGTAGTGTCTGTATTAAAAGTCCAATATTCCTAATATATTGACATCTGTGCAGATTAAGACGGCCATAATTCGTTCGACATTCACTGAAATCGGACATGTTATAACGCAATGCCTGTTTCCAACCATGATCTTCAAAGATTTGGAAAATATTTCTTGTATCGATTCATCCCTACGATTTGGGACCTTAACTCCGTATTTTGTTCTCGCATTTCATTTTTAGTTGGCACGGTTTGAATTAAGGCTTTATTTCATTGAGTGCCGGCCGTCCTAGGTTTTCCAAAAATTATGCACATCTCTCTGATCAATCATGAAAATTATCTAGTGACTGTTTTATTTTCAGCTTAGACGTATTCAAAATAAAGATAATATCTTATTCGATGGAATAAATTGCTCCCAAAGCATTCAATTTGAGTAATAAGTGACTAATATGGTCAGGATATGTAGTACTTTTGCTAATGTTTGGAAGATTATTTCAAGAAAACATTGATCACTTGAATCTGTAAATATCCTTCTAGAATTGCAAAATATCCTCTAATTGAGAGGTTTTCGCTTAGTCTCGTACTGGGTAAACTGGGCGACCAATACACTAGGAGTGCTTCAGTTGATCACCTTCCAATTCCCGCTACGTTTTCAATCTTTTCACCACTTATTTCACTAACTGAAACGAAAAATGCGTAATGATGAATTCCGTCGTAGTATAGCAGGTAGAGTCGCCGGAACGGGAGAAGGAAATCAGGAGAGGAGAAAAAGTGTTTCACAAGAAGATGGATTGAAAAAGTAGAGAAAGAAAAGAGGGAAAAAGAGTAAGAAGAGAACGAGAGGAAAGAGAGAATCGGTTGACGGTTGTAGGGCGGCGTGAGATAGAGTGTAAAGCCGGAGGTTACGGGAAAATGGCAGAGATTAAGATTGATTAGGCGGCGATTGCGGGCGCAAAGTGGGTTTGATGGCACCGGGAGCGATTAGGAAAAAAAGGGGAGAGAATTTGTAGGAGTAGGTAGGTCAGATGAAGCAAGGAAAGGATGGGAATGTCCATGCATATATAAGATGACCTATGGCGATAGCAACGAATATGTGTAGGCAGAATAGATGTAATCCATGATTGGCGAAGAATGTAACTCTCATTTTGGAAAAGATTTTTAAATATGTCCGGAACTCCGATTAATTAATATCACCATTTATAGCGATGTTATAAAATGTACGTAAATTAAATATGATATTACATTAAAACGTGTATCATTTACTTTTAAGTTGAATCGTCTTTAAGGTGGATGAACAGTACACGAGGAATACATACATGTGCACACGTCTCCTTCTGATTTTGCGACTTCGTTGCTTCACCACTCTAGGTAATGTTTTTTACAATGACACATTATATTATCATAATGAGAACGCGAATTATTTGAAGATTAGCATAATATGCTACATGAGATAACATAGAAGCATGTTACTTATGAAAGATATTTGTATATTATAAATGTGGGTATTGACTGGACTTGACCAGAAGTGTTTCTGTATATATTCCACCTTTTTTCTGCCGGTTAACGTAGTAAGTATACGAGTTTCAAGTAATTAAAAATTAAGAAACGAATATCTAGTGGTAAAAAAATGTCAACATTCACAGGAAATAGTCAAGAATGTAAAGGTATCCCAAGGAAAAAGATCATATTTGGCCAAAATAGAATTATACTATCGATGAAATCATTTCATCCCAAAAAAGTATTCCGTCCGCATCCGATTGAAAAATAAAACCATCTCACCAAAAGGGATTTAGATTTTCATTGTCATGAACAATTGATTGTCTATTTAGTGGATTTATTAAAAATAAAGATTCCAGTTCACCATACTCATTATTTCCCACTCGCTTGTAAACATCCGTCATTTCTTTCATTGCGTAATTCAATATTTTTGAACAAAGACAATTTATAAAATAAACTTCGGAGCAAGTATGAGTTTTCATACAGGATAAATCATCCTGAAAATAAATGCTACATCCAATTTTTTCAAATGAAGATCATCATAGTTGACCAGATTTTATATAAATGGGTAGAGGGATGAAAAGTCAGTATGAGTAGGAAGATCTAGGAATTTTAGTCAAAGTAATCGATTACGATCGCAGGATATGGCAATCAGTAAGGGATGTAGTCGGTCGACGGCGAGCATGGGAGTCGGCGGCGGCGTCGCCGCCACGGTCAATCGCCCTGGGTCGCGCGCCATCAATTAAAGTGGGCATATGTCATCATTCGACTCGCATGGCTGGGCGCCATTCGGCGGCGGTGGAGTGGGACCCGGACTGACTTTGAGAGAAATGAAGAGAGAGGAAGAGGGGGGAAAGGGCTGTAGTCAGGGCGGCACATGTGTTCCACCTGTGGAGAGGAGGTGCAAAACGAAGTGGAAATGAAGCGGGAAGTGAGGTGGAGGAAGTGAGAAAAATGATATAGAAACATAAGCGGGTGAAACGAATCGGCAGGAAAGAAGATCTAGAAAATCGACGCATGTGGTGACCAGCACGCAAAAGGCAAGTACTGCCAATGGGGCCATGAAACTAGAGCTAAATTAAAGGACACTTTTCTTCTTTCCCAATGAACTCGTCATGAAGTGGATCCACCATCACTTCTGGTGCAAGTCTACACATCTCTATATTTTTACAGCTATGTCTGCAGATAATACGATTAATGAATCATAAGAGGTCATTTAAACAAATGATTATGATTAGCGGAAAATAATGTATTGATTTATTGATATATTTAATATAAATTATTAACTGTATTGATAATAATTACAAAGAAATTATTTCATTTGGAATAAAGTATTAATTGCGCGATTTAACACAGATTTGTCGATAGAATAAAGTCTGCTTTCAATTAAATTAAATTTTTTGGATAAATATTACTAATTTTATGTACCTGGGTGTCTTATTGTATGTCAGAGAACTAACGCATCATCCAAAAGAGGGAATAAATCGAGTAAGTGCCCAAGAATCATCTACTACTATCATGTAAACATATCAGAAAGTCACTGTGCAACGCCTACTATGAACGATCCCTCATTTATTCACAATTTTTGAACTCGTTTTCAGGCGATACACTGGTATTCTATTTTTTTAAATTTATTTAGCTGTCAGGGCACTGAGGTATGGCAATAATAATTTGGATGCAAACGTGTACCAGGAAAATAAGCTGGAGTAATTTCAATTTTTTTTCGTGGGAATTTAATTTTTGTTCAGTTGGTATATGATTCTTGGGTAAAGCGATCAAGACGGCAATTCAAACACATATATAGTCGTTAGACTCATTCGCTAACCCAGTGATGGAAATTCAACCACTTGATCTCCTGGTGAAGTCAGTAGAAACTTCAATCAGATTAATAAGTAATTTAAAGAGAAGTAACACGAAAAATTTAGTAAATTATGAGGAAAAAAACGGTTTTAAAATATTGAGCTTTGTATTATTAGCAAGAAAAGCTTGAGAAGAATGAATGGAGACAAAATGGAATGAAGAGTCATAAAGGGAATATGCGGGAGAAAAATTTGAAGCAACATAGTTTAACTTTAATAACTCAATAACACTTATTTGAATACCAAAGGTCTCCGCAGTTCAAGGAAATCTTATTTTAAAATTGTCATTTTGATTAACTTTAAGAAAATATAGAAAGCAGTTTTTGGGGCGACTGTAGAACGGAAAAAAGTTCATGCTCATGTATGCGCAGAAAATGCGAAGATTGATGAAGAGAAAAGATATTACATTGGCTGGAATGGCTGAATTATGCGTCGAAGTTAAAGGGTTACGGAAAAGCGAAGAATCAATGATAGCTATAGTTCATCGTAATTTAAAAGAAGACAGACTTAGATCTTAAAACCAATCTGCTTAATCTTTAAAATTCCATTATATATGCTAATGGACTTTCAGAAAACGCAATAGAATACATTTTGGAAAAGGCATGCCCTCACAAATATGAAAAGTTTCGAACTTTTCACCTTTTTTTTAGGCAACAGCATTGCCCAAGAGAAAAGTAATGTATGATGTTATGTATTTTTGTGTAAATTTTTAATACACATGATGATACGAGTACATGCAATAAAAAATACTTACGTTTTCGTTATGTATTTTGAACTTTACCAACTATGGTTTCAGCAGCTTCTGCCATTGCCTCGATAATGATAAAAATAATCGTACTCATGCTCGGTGAAATTCAAAACCCTGTCTGAAAATTTACGAATGGATTTTTTTCTAATATCATAGAAAATATCGAATCTTATAGTCTTAGGTTATAGGGTATTCTTTTTGAGGAATTACCTACTATTGGCAAAGCATCAGACCCTAGGACGTCAAGAAACTCTTCATTCATTTCATTTTCAATGACTTCAATACTTCGTCGATAGAAACAGGACAGAAAAATACTATAGGCAATTGAAATACGATGTTACTAAATATTATGAAAATACAGTGGACAGGGAAAGATGTGAAAAAGTCCTTATGGGATTATATGGCTATCGAAAGAAGCCTATGGAAGAAATTGGCACCAATAAAATGATAAAGAAACGGACCCATTCAGGAGCTCAATATTTTCAGAAGAAATAATAGTAATGAAGAGCTACGGAGAAGGGCAAGGGAGAAATTATGAAACGTATGTTGTGGCAGATGTAAGCTAGGACATGTAAACTATAAATAGGCTGACATGCAGCAGGATATCTTTGGGACCACTATGAATCTACGAATCGTCGAATCTGTCGAATCATAGGGCTGCTGTTGATGTGTCAGGGATGATATCACTGAGGATTTTCAGATGTTCGGATATTCTCAGCTGAATATATGATTCAAAGATAGGCAGTAACATAAAGTTGGTGTAAAGGAAATATGAGCTACCATAAATAGCACAATTTTTTGAGTGTAGACTAAATTATGTATGTAATTAATTTAATTTGGACTTCAATGAACGGGTTTTTAGAGAGGGAGATTGTCCAATGGTCTCTGTGTTATGTGTTAAGAATATCAGTGAGCAACTACAAGTTATTCTTCACTGTGCCATTTGCTCTGAAAAGGGAATTTTCTGAGAAGTAATGACAGAAAGGAGAAAAAAGATGTATCTCTTCTATAATAAATACTCAGTTTATCTCTCCAGGTTTACCATTTTCAAATTCATTCATTAATTTTTTATCACTCTCAGTTAAACATTATTGATGATAGTAGAATTTTGATTTTATATTAAGCTAATTAATAATATAATAAGTTAGTTAACTATTATAAAATTTTTGAAGCGAGTATATATTACGAAATATTGAATGGTATATATCTAGAAACTAACCATTCCTTATTTTACCAAACACATATGCATGAAAATTTTCAATATCAAATAAAATACAAGTTTCAGCCGATACTGGGTTCACATTTAGGCTCATGAAATAAATAACTTCGCATATATTTCGCGGGACCTCTTTCGAATGCTCTCTGATGTCAATGGTGTAAATGTTAATGCCAGGTCATTTATCATTTCTCATTGATCATTCGTTAGAACCCACATTCAATTTATTTTGAATAAATTGTCGTATCTCTCCAACTCTTATTTCTATGTACCATTATAAAGAAAAATTGCAATTAATAATGCTACAAATATAATGATGTTTGAATTCCCGTTAAAGGAGTCCGTGTTTTCAGTACACGCCCGGGCAGAGAAAGGTGTTCATTTAAACGGGAACCTGCAACAGCTGGTACTTTAATAAAAATGAAATAAACACCGACTGGTGTCACACCTGCCCTAAATAGAAGTACGTAAGTGATAAATAATGTCTTATTTCACGAGCGACTTGTGGAGCAATCTTGTGCCAATGGCCAATCTCTTTTTGTCCAGCTTGCTTTTACATGAGATACGTTTTAACATCAGAGGATTTCTTGCAAAAGATAAATATGTTACCTAATTACTTCAATGAAATACCTATTTGACTTTGCAGAGCAATTCTCATAGAAATTTTGGCGCGAAGGGAAGGGTTTGAAAAATGAAAGGGCAGGAAAAATAACTGAAAGAAACAGTCGTTCTCCAGATAGGAAAAATGAAAAACAAATTTGTTACTGCCTGTTGTATATAAATGGATCATTTACCTTTCAACGCACCTTCCCCCAATTGCAGAGGAGTTATGAATAAGATTTAAATAATTTTTATGTACGGATACTAGGTATATTTGTTTTTATGGATGGGGTATATAAAGGATATGGATAATTTTTTGTTCAATATATTTGCCTATTAGAGCTGCGATATTGATTCATTTAAATTTACTTATAGTTATTATCATACTAACACAAAAATGCTACATCAAATTATAATAAATTATTTCCTGATCAAATTGTTTTTGTTGATTTGGAACATCACGGAATATAAATTTCAAGATATAAAGGTAGGAAGTTATTTAGCATAAGTAAAATCAATGATCAATTGAAAACTAAGACTAACGTGGAAAACATAGAGAAGGCTCAAACGTGGCTAAATAAGTAAGTTAAACTCCGTTTATTTTTTCCTCGTAGTTACGACAGACATATTATTAATGATATCGGGGATCACGATTACGTTTTTCATATAAAAATTGACCCAAATGGAACGTTAAACTTCCATGGCAAGGACCTTCCAATGCATTATTTTACTCGTTCTTTCTCCAATCAGACTTCAAAAATGCTACTTCTAGAAATTATATATTATTTTTGGAGATCCTTTTTTTTAGTTTATCTGATTGGAATCGATCACAAAATGGAGGAAATTTTTAAAATTGCACAACGCCTTTATGACAATACCAATTAGCGTTTATCATAGGCCCAAAATACTTCTATTTCGTTCTGCTTTCTAGAGCTGGTCTGTATATCACTGAATATGGGCTTATGCCTGAAAAAATATACTCGTAGCAGTATGAGAAAAATCAGAATTTCATAAATCTGAATAAATGATCACAGTAAGATCGTGATCGATCTGCTCACTGACGTCTTGTTCACATGGGCATTGGGCTATGGGCATTGAAATAGGAACGATTCAATTTTTGTCACACACGACTTATTTTTACGATAAGCGAAGTATTTAAAATATTTTTATGCTGTCTTTGTTCTAATTGCAGGAAAAATATTTTGCTTTTTAGGATATTCCATTCTAAGCATAACATGATGTGTCTCAAGACCGAGATACGGTAAGAATAATGAAACAAGAGGAAGGAAAGATAGATTTTGTTATGGTGGCAAACTATTAAGGGGAAGCATATAGGCGAGAAGGTTCACCAGGAAAGCAGATGTGCCGTTGTAGGAAGGGGAGGAGTGGGAAGGAAAGATATAAGGAGACAGGCTGCGGCGCGAGCGGCAGAGAGAGAGAGGGAGATCTGTATCTTAAGGAAGGGTTTCGGGCCCAGAGGAAGTCAATTAAGCATTGAAAGATGCGTGCTTATTGGGAAGGCCTTAAAGGTGTTGTGAGCCAGCTAAAGTTGGCTCTGGCTGCAACAGGGTTTAAGATTACCGTCAAACGCTGACGGGCCTCCTCGAGCGTTTTGTAAAACGAAAAGTTTTCAGAATTTTCCATGCGGCAAAAAGTTTCGGTTCGATCGGGTTGCATAAACATGTTACTGTTGAATACGTGTATTATATTTCACTTCCATGGTGATGACTTTAAAAGCTTATCTTAAAAAAGATAATTAAGTTGCCTACTAATTATTTTTTTTTATTTATAAGAAGGCATTGACCATTAAGTAGTTACTACATTGGTTGAAGGGGATACGATTACATAGACGGTAAAAGCATGTTAATACAATAAGGTGGAGTGTTTGAATTTTGTGCGCAAATTTAACTGGAATGAGACAAGTGAAGGGAAGAATGGATCTTCTTCCTTCTATCATGGTACTGGAGAGCGATTTTGAAGATCGTATTAGTACCAAGTTATAGTAATGAAGAAACGTTTGGGAAAATGTAATAGCTAGACTTTACGGAGCATTATGCAGAATGAAGAACGTAATCAATTGAGTTGTCTTTGAGAGATTGGTCAGGTGGTATTAATTATGTACAGTGTGGAAGCAGAAATAAAATTAAAAACACTAAGTGGAGCACAAAGGGCAATGTAAATAAAATAAAAGAGCCATCATGGCGTCTAAAATGCTGGCTTGAAGTTAATGGAAGACCAAAATCAATTATTATTGATATGTTTTTATGATATAATTTACTGTCATTAAACGACTAACTTTTCCTAAAAGACAGAAAAATCTATCCTAATGTGCAATTCGTATTGGAGGGGGGTATTAGGTCAGAAAAAATCATTAGGATATTTGGTATTTATTAACATTATAAATAAAACAGTTTCTGGCATCACTTGGTGTAAATTGTTGGTTCAATATGAAGATTATACTTTCAGGAAGTTAGAATATCCGTATGGAGCTGTTCAGGAACAGTGTGAGGGAAAAAGGATTCGCAATATCGATCCGTTCGCCACACGTTTCCCTTGAATTCTCATTGTGGACACGCCTAACAATGTATCACCTGTATTTTATACTGCTTTTTCCGAAAGTGAACATATGAATTAAACTTTTACGAAATAGGCACAGAAATATCGAGAAAATCGTATTGGAAGCGTAATAAACACTCAGCTAAACCCTAGTATTCTAGGAGGGTAAAAAGAAACATTACACTTACACAATAAAGCTTTATACTTGATTGTGGAAGAGTAAAGTTTCTTTTACTCTCCAAATGAAGGAATTCCATATACCTGGAAGTTAAGACCTGAAACTGTTATGCTTACCTAGTTTTCTTTGTAAACACAATTCATCAAGGTTAGTATCTAGATTGTATTGAGGTCTCCTTGGAATTAAGCAACACCTTAAGATATTAAGAAAAGCAGTTTTACAATAATGAGCCATGTATTTTGTTTCAGCGACTCTTAGTTTCAATGCTATTGTAGGTGAAAGATCCTGCATGGCCTTGAATCTACACACCACCAGCGTCAGACAAAAACTGCTTTAAAATATGTGAACTTCAAAAGAAAAATATCGGCAAAAACTGTAGCAGTCAATTTCAAAGCGGCTTATCTTCTGCGAAAAACCTCTCAACCTCTGGTGAAAATTTGTAGGTGATAGAGGTAAAGGAAAGGGATTATAGATAAAGGAAGGGAAGCTCCAGGTGAAACGCCGGCTTGGGTACTTAGGAAGGCGTAAAAAATCTTCCGTAGCTTCACTGCAGTCAGACTATTTCAAAAGACCCATTACAGAGTTTTTACAGTCATTTAAGTCTTATTTAAACAGCTTTACAAACTCTTTCGGCTGCTTAAAACTATAAATTTTCAGGCGAGCCGTAAAAAAATAAAACAAAGAAAGTTAGATGTTTGCTCGCTCCACCAGAATCTAACAAAAGGATAATTCCTTTTGTTAGTTTCTGCTAGCATCTTAGCATTTTATTCTAAGCTAAACCGGATAATCTGGGGATTTAACTCCCATAAATTAGCAAATATGGTTTTAGTAAATGCATATAACGATAAAACGGGGATGCATACGGTATGATACTAATCGTGGTGTCGAACCACTGATTTCATTAAATCGTCGAACGACCAACAAGAAAAATTAGGATTCAGATATTTCAGCGATCCTATTTCTTGAAATAGTTACACATATCGATGTACTCGTAAAGGACTTGATCATTGATAACAAGGCCATGTTTGCGGAACTGAAATAGAATTTATAATAAATCCGAAAATTTAAATGTCTTTCGGACAAGTATATAAACTAAAGGAGTTCGAAGATAAACAGACAAAAGTTTACCAAGAAAAAGACATTAAAATAATTGGGTACTTAAAAATAATAAATATCACAGAGTAATGGAAAAATGTAAACCTGACTAGATCAAACGTAGCAGTGACGTTGATATTGCAGCGAAACAAAATGGATATTGATAAAACAAGATATTATGGAACAAAATTCTTCGATACTTATCGCAAATCAGGTAATTAACCGTTTATACGGTTATATAATGAAATTTAAGCATTGTAAACGATAATGGGGATGGCTCTAGAAGTGGAAGTATCAAATTGAAATTTGTGCTATGCACTGCAAGGTCTATCCTGAAAATAGTAGGACTGAGTTGATTAAAAAAATGTATTGTTACATTCATTCAAAAGTCTTCGAACGAACACCCTTGTATGTCACACACTGCTGTCAACGGGTTTTCCTCGCTCACCCGCCTTCTGTAAGGTGGTGCCCGGAATTTCGCTAAGCTGCCTCATTACGGCATGTTGTAACGCTCCCACCGAGCCGTGATGACGTCCTTTCAGCAAGGATATGAGGCGGGGGGAGAGGAAAATCTGGTGGGGCAGAGTCTAAAAAATATGTATCCTCACTGACAAGGTCCAGCAGATCATGGCAGATCATTGGCAGATCTGCGTGCAAGTTTCCTTTTGTTCTTCCGAGAGCACTCACGGCACGAACTTCGTAGACACCTTTCTCATGCCCCTTCTCGATCGCAAGTCGATGGACATAACTTTTAGGGATTCCAAGTTCATTCGAAACCATACGAACACTTCATCTGCGACCCCTGTCTAACAAAGTCCTCACCCTTAAAAGTCACTTTTTGAGGCCGAAGGGCATCCTAAACGTTCGGCGACTTCAAATTTTGCTCTACCTTCCCGAAACAACTTGTGCCACTCAGAAACACCCGATCTAACCATGGCGTTATCACCATGAGCTGCTCTGAGCATGCCATGAGTCTCTTTCCTGGTTTTGCCAGATCTCACGCAAAATTTGATGGCATAGGCAATGACCCAACAACAGGTTCATACTGGAGCGT